>NW_003302553.1:23937282-24082879 GCF_000004255.2 Arabidopsis lyrata subsp. lyrata
ATACCTTATAAAACCTTAAAGTACCTTGTAAAACTCTTTTAAAATACATTGTAAAACCTTACAAAACACTTGTAAATACCTTGTAAAAAACCTTTAAAATACCTTGTAAATTTTTCCCGCCAAAAATTTTCCCGCCAAAAAAATTTCGCAAAAAAAATTGCGGAATCACTTTTCCCGCAAAAAAATTTTTTTGGCGGGAAAATTTTTTGGCGGGAAAAATTTTTACGGGAAAATTTTACAAGGTTTTTTAAAGGTTTTTACAAGTGTTTTGGCGGGAAAATTGCGAGATCACTTTTCCCGCCAAAAAATATTTTGTATTTTGTGGACCTAATTTTGTTTCAAATAAGGGTAAAATGGTCATTAAAAATTAAAAGAGGGCAAACTTAAAAATGGACTCTCAAAGGGGGCATTTTTGAAAAGGGGTATTGAAAAAGGGGCATTTTTAACAATTTCTCATTAATTAATATCTTTACGATATTATAGAAAGGATTAGTTATGGTTAAGATATTATGTTAAGATTTTTTTGGTAATTAATATCTTTGATTTAAATTTTCGAAATTAAATAATTAATGCCAGTGGCATTGCTTCGTAAATACTTTCAAACTTCAGGATTTATTTGCTAAGTGTACTCCAAAAATGTATATATAGATATAATGAAATGATCTCTTACTTCTTTTATGTAAATTTGCTTTTAAAATCTTTGGGACTTATATAGCCTGTAAAATAGATAACTTTTTATCAATATTTTTATTAGATTTTTAACATGCATGAACATAAAACTGAAAAAATGGTAGTCATGATCACAAATCTTCTACGGAAAATTAATTAAATCATTGCCTCCTTCCGTGAACTTCCTTAATCCCTAGATGCCGTCCCATGTGAGATTCTATCCATGCATATATCATAAAATTAGAACAATACGTATAAGTTATAAAATTGTAGAAAGTAGTAAAGAAAATGGTACCTTGAGAAACTATGGGGAGGGCCAGAAGGGCCATGAGGAGGGTTTGGGCCACCGCATTTGATTTTGCAGCGTTCAAAGCAATTACCGTCGTGGTCATCACAATTCTTTGAACACTTGCGAAAACATCGAATCCAATCTTTTTGAGTCGCTTTTGCTTCTACTGCCACCACAACAATCACCATCATCATTATCACTACTATTGCACTCCATTTCGCCATCTTTTGATCGTTTAACAATCCTACAAAAGCAAACTATGTATTATCTATTGTTTTTTGTCTGATGATAGTTATATTTTTTTTTTTCAAGAAATCAACCTCTATTTATATTACATTTGGTTTAATTGTAGTAGATTTTTTATTTGATAAAATACTTTTCGTAGATTTTTTACCAGCATTTATGTTTGATTTGGTCTTAATTGGTTTATCTTTAAAGTCTTTAGTATTTCTGTTCAAATTTGGGTATGTTTTACAGTATATTAAATTATATAACTGAATGTAGATGTATATTGTTGTGAATGCGGGTCCACTGGTTTTATTTGTTGGTTAAAGGCACTACATATTTTAAAAGAACATATTCATTTTCATTTACTAAAAAATGTTGTGAAAGAAAGTTTTACCTTGTCTCTTTTTACTTTTCTTTTCCTTTATATAAAATAGATTTAATAGCAACAGAGCCGTGTCTAGGATTACAAACACCAGAGGCGATGTTATAAAAAACCTCAACCCATATAAAATAATTTTTTGAAAAAAAATAATATGTGAGACCAAAGCGGGTTAATAGTCCTCTTATAAATGGGAGATCAAATTAGAGGTGCATGTTAACCATATTTTTTCGAAGGATTTAGGATTTTCCCCAAAACTAAACGCTACACAAAATTTAAAAATTTAACAACTTAAAAAAAATAAAAAAAATTATGACTTAATTTTTATTATCTAACCATTTTATATGTATTTTTATAAAACATTTCAATATAATATATTAGTAATTTTTTAGTAATTTATAATAAAAGATTTTTCTTTTTTGGTAAAATATATTAATAGACTTAAATGAAAATTTATGTATTTAATCAGAAATGTTTTTGAGGGAAAGTTTTGTTCAACATTTTCTTTCTTCACTTCCCTTTCCATTACATAGATTTGATAGTTTAATTAATTGCAATTGTCATTTTATTTTGATAATTTAATTATTTTGACATTTTTGCAATTGTTTAACTTAATTATGTGTAAAATATTAAACTTTGTACGTGATAGCTAGCTACAAAGACAATTGGTCGAAAATAGAGCCAATTGGGACTTTAAACATGATCTCTCATCATAGGTCATAGATGATTGTATCAATTTGTATAATTTTTGTATGTTATGACGATGATTCCACATAAGTTAACGATGGCTTCTATCTCATGTATATGCTTCTTGTTCATGTCGAAGGCCTCCATTTCTTATCGATTTTTAAGTGATATTTAACTTGTTGTAAGATCTTCAAACACCGTAACTTTCTCTTCCTTTAATTTTTTGCTTATCTTGGTGATCCACTAGCTAAAACGGTTCTACTTTGCTACCACTAGGAGAACAACCATTTGTTTTTTCTTGCTCTTGAACTATGGAAAATAACTTTAAGTCCTGAACAATTTTCTTTTGTTTGTTTTAGATCTAGTTGAGATTTTTTATTTTTTTCATGAAACCAACCTCTATTTAACTAAGTATTCGATACATTCATCTTTTTTTTTTTTTTAACTTGAGTTGATTTGTTACCGAATTCGTGTTTGGTTTGATCTTATGAGATTATTTGTTAACTTTGAATATGATTTGTTAGCAGATGACATGTTTAATGTTTTGTATTTTTATAACTTGACAGAAAACAATGAGTAGTGATATATTTTATTCTTAAAATAATCGTGATTTGTTTTATGATATGCTACATTATTTCATGATTCATTGCTATATTTGAAAATATAACCAGTAACAGTGAATTTAAATTTTCTTTAAGATAGTAACATATATTTTAATAAAGAAGTTATTTTGTTATTAGAAATAGTTTCTATATATTTATAGAATTTAATACTGCAAAAACATATAAAATTTTGAACATAAATCTGAAGGAAATTAATAGATTAATTGAATCAATCAAAACCAATGCAAACAAATCTACGCTAAGTTTAAGCTAAATGTATTATAAATAGAAGTTGATTTCTTGAAACATAATATAAGAGTCATAAGATTAAAAAAAAAAAAAACTAAGTTTGCTTTTGTAGGATTCTAAGACGATCAAAGATGGCAAAATGGAGTGCAATATTAGTGATACTGATGGTGGTGATTGTTGTGGTGGCAGTAGAAGCAAAATGGAGTGAAAAAGATTTTAGTGATCCTGAATGTTATCGCAAGTGTATAAAGTCTTGTAGGAAACACGACGGTGATTGCTTTGAATTTTGCAGGGTGGTATGCCCAAACCCTCGCCATAGTTCATCACGGTACTATTTATTAACTAATTTATTTTTTATTGTTTTTACAAATATATAATTTTTTTTTTTTTCAAATACAAATATATAACTTAACTTACGTATTGTTCTAATTTTATGATATATGCATGGATAGAAGAATCTCACATGGGATGGAATCAGTGGAAGTTCTCGGAAGGAGAAAATGATAGATATACATTTTCGTCATAGATTTGTTTATCATGTCTACCATTTTTTAAGTGTTATGTTTATGTTAAAATTCTAATAAAAGAATAATTAATAATAAAATGACAAAATAGAAAAATTCTCTATTTTTACAGGCTGTTTAAGTCCCAAAGATTAATCAAAAAAATCTTGAAAGTTACATACAAGAAATAAGAGATTAATACATAATATATACTCCTTCCGTTTCGTTTTAGTTGTCGTTTAAGGTTTTTTCACACAAATTAAGAAAAACATTAAATTTTCTGATTTATCCTTTATTAATATATTTTATAAAAAAATTCATTGGCCAAAACATTAAAACATTAGGGATAAAACTGAAATTTTCACCAAACATTTGCATTGAAAACCTAAAACGACAACTATTATGAAACAAAATTTAAAACATAAAACGACAACTAACTGAAACGGAGGGAGTACAAAACTAGTAACACTAGAATAATTGGTTTTAACGACTTAAGAATGATTTTATTGGAAATTATTGGTCAACATACTTTTAGCCTACCTTACAATATTTTTTTTACACATGAAAAGTATAGTGAATTATATAAACGTATGAGTTCTACAAAAATTTGGGATATATTGTCAACATGCATATACTTGTTCATTTTTGTATGAGAATGCTAATTATTCTTGTTGTTCGTTTATAAAGTCAGTTTTTGCATATGGATGTATATAAAGTTGTTTTTTGCTTGTATTTCAAAATGACGCAAAACTTGTTTGTCAATAATTTTCCTATGATCAATTATTCATTTTAAAGAAATTGTAGTTTCACAATATATCACGTCAATATCATCAAATTTTGCCATCAAATCGCATGGCAACACTAAAATTTTGTTAAATATTTTGTAGTTTTGAGATTAAAAAAAAACCATCATTTCGAGAATATTGGCGCCAAATAGTAATTCTCAAATCTTTTATTTTATCGTTAAATCGTGATTTTTTGTTTAATGGCAAAATCATGATTTAGCAATTCTAGAAAAGAAAATGACATGTGATATATATATATATATATATATATATATATATATATATATATACTAGATTTTAACCTGCGGTATACCGCAGGATGATTTATTTTTTAAAGTTAGTATATATAAAATTTTGTAAATTGTATCTCTTTATAAAATATTTATATTTTATAGTTTACAATTGTTATTAAGTAACGGTATACCATGAGTCCACGGAAAAATTGTTAATAAACTGAGGATTTAATCCGTATTAAAACGGCATGTTAATGATATTTTAAAAATTTTAAATATTGATTCAAATCCATCAGCCATATAAACCCGTTCTGAAATATAACCTATCTCGTGATTTGTTTTCTTAAAGTAGTAATTTAAAAATTTAATAATTATTTATTATATATAAAAGTTTACAAATTATATCATTCTCTAAGACATTTATATTTTAATAAAAGAAGATTTAATCTGTATTAAAGAAGCATGTTAATGATATTTTAAAAGCTTATAAATATTGATTCAAACTCGTCCACAGTATAACTCCGTTCTGAAATATAACCCGTCCTGTGATTTGTTTTTCTAAAAGTAGTAATTTAAAAAATTTAACGATTATTTATTATATATATAAGTTTGCAAATTGTATCATTCTCTAAGACATTTATATTTTATAGTTTACACTTGTTATTAAGTAACACTATACCACGAGACAATTTTTGATTCTATACAATCTTTTCTAAATGAGACTGATTTGATATGTCTAATATTGGTGGTATTAAAAAAATTAAGGATTTAATCCGTAATAAAACAGTGGATTAATGATATTTTTTTTTTTTTTTATTATTATTGTTGATTCAAAAACATGTCCCACCAAACCCGTCCGCCAAAAAAACCATTTATTTTATTAATGTTGATCTTATTTATGATATGATTCTGAATCATTGTCTAAAATTTTTTGTCAATGTGGAATATTGAACACACATTTTTCGTTAATTAGACTATATATGTCCATTTTAAAAATTTCGAATCACAGTGTATGCAGAAGAAAATAATCAATTTTATTTTTTACTTTATGTATTATATGATGATTCAAAACAGTTAAAAACAAATCAAATAAAGATGATAGGAGAATCATAATTCTAAATCTTAATCAAATCTTCTAAATATCTAAATTATTAAATATAAAATATCCGCTGTATGAGTTGGGTTAAAATATAACCCGATCTAACAATCATTTTATGACCAAAATTTGTAAACGGGTCGGATACCCATTGTATTCAAATACATTTTGCCCCACCCGCTAAAAATGTACTTCAAAAATACTAGTATAGATATATAAAAAATACATCTTATAGAAAATAATTTTAACAAAATGTTTTGATTTCTAAAAGAGTTTGTATGCAATTTCTCCATCCAAATTCATCATTGGCAGCATTTAAAAATTTCTAAAAATCTTATGAAAATGAGTTTGTATCCAAATACCAAATTTAATATCTGAACTTACTTGCAAAAATAAACAAACATGTGAACTTACTCATATGCACAAACGAATAGCATAAATGTTAGAACATGGTAAGGGTATAGACCTCAAAAAGCAAAGAAATTCTTTTTCATGAATGCTAGATCCTTAATTTATGTTCCCGATATTGTTACAAAATACAAGTAGATGTTGCCTGAGGCTGCATATAAAAGAAGGTGCTGTTTCAGAGAGTGTAAAGTGAAGAAGATGAGATTGTGTTGCTTAAAATTTTGATAGATTTAATTTAAGGAACGATGGAAAGAGTGTTTGTGGAGAGATGAAACGATTCTATGAATATGTGAAGAATTCCATTAGCTTTGAGTTTATACAATAAGTTTAGGAATATGTTGCAAACTAGTACGTACATTTATGAAACATAATAGGATAACTAGTACAGGTGCTATTCAATACTCAAGAAATAGTCGGGTCCCCACTGCTATACAAATACGCGTTCTCTCTGATAGAAAAAGAGTGGGGCCTTGAGGTTGTTTTGGAAATTACGTCTGAGGGCTTCCTTCTTTTTACAGGGAAATGAGGAAGCCTCTAGACGAGATGGCGTGTTTGGTTTGTTGGACACATGGGCCAACTGTGATTAACAGGTTTTAGATAGTTTTAAATGGGCCTTAAAATTCTTCCCCATTTTATCTCCAAAATTAAATAGTACCCGAAGTCAATTATCAAACAAGTCGTCTTCATCAGTGGCGGCGTTGGAGTAGTCAGAAACCCCTGCATTAATGAGAAGTTTATGTCAACGAATTTAGTTGCTAGGTTCGTGTGAGAAATCATATAATACTCAGATTCTCTTTAGATTTTTTTCGAAAGTAGGCAAATTTTTTGGAGGGAAATTTATTTTGCCTTTTTGGATGGAAAATTTATTATAAGATAAAAAGAAGAAGATGATTGTCAGTTTCGGTAGGTTTTCTAAGTTCCTGAGGACGTACAGATCAGAGAACAAAGAATGGAAGGTGGAATTCAGTACTGAAACAAATTTCCAAATTTTCTTTTAATGTTTCCTATTGTACTGGCCTAGAAACTGATTCTAATTGAATTTCCTTTGCAGTGGATGATATTGTTGTTGTACAGGCTGGAAGATGGATCTTGTTTAGCACAGGTGAATGGGAGTTCAAGATGGATTCTTATCGGCAGGGGAGGGCGTTGAGTTTGATGGGGTTAAAAACTTTCAGGGATTTGGAGCTTAAAGTGAGGCAACTGTACAGAATGGAGAGCAGCTCAATATCAGTAGAGCTTAGCTACATGTTTGAGGACAATTTAGCACTGTTAGCTGGTGTTCAGCCGGGCCCAACAATGATTCGGTGTGATAGGCAGTTTCGAAGCTTTAAATCTTTAAGCATTGATGATAAATCTGTGAACCTGTTCGTGTGTTTTAGAGAAGGCGATGGAGTCTTAGTCGGGCCTACCTACGAAGCTCGAAGGATCGGGAGTTGTTTTGCCATGGGTAGGCAAGCTGGAGAATCTGCAGGTATCGTAGAGGCTGGAGGTAGTTCAAGAGCGACAGAGGGAGTAGGATTTTTTGCTGGACTCTTATCTTCAGTTCAAGACAATAACAGTGTCTATCCTCCAGTTCAAGGCAATAACTCCCAGTTAGCAATCGCCCAGAGTACAGATGTTACTGACAGCTCCGGTGGGTGGGACATAAGCGATGAAATACTGTTAGAAGCCGTAGAAGATGTGGAGAAGGCGTCTAAAACAGATTTGGTTGTTTACACAGGTCTAACCACATCTGTAGCAGTGGAAGATGGAATGGAGAGCAGTGGGGATGAAGAGTGTTCAGAAAACTCCGATGATTCTTATTCTTATAGTGGAGGGAGTCAATCAGAAGATGATGATTACGATTACGAGAACAACATGGTAGGTAGGGTTGAAGCTGGTAGAGAAATTATGGCAGATGAAGATAGTGGCGATGATGATTTTGTTGAGCAGCTCCCGAAAAAGAAAGTCAGACAGAAAGAAAAAGGTAAAGGAATTGAAGAAAGGACTGACAATCTTGCATGTGTAGGAGGTGTTATGACAGAGTTTCTTCACACTTTTCAGAAGGGGATAAGAATTGATGAAGTTTATGGTTATGAGGACATTGAGCCAATGTTTGGAGACAATGATATGGATAGAAAATCAGCTCATGTTGACTTGAGCAAAGAGGATGACAATATGTATGTTGGAAGGACGTTTGAGTCTAGGGAAGATTTCAGGACTGCATTGTCAATATATGCTATAAACCGTGTATTCCGCTTCAAATTTACTAGGTATGAGAAAAAGTACTTGGTAGCTGAATGTTATGATAAAAAATGCTGTGACTGGAGAGTTGTAGCACACCAAGTTGGACAGAGTGAAGAATACGAGGTGACGAAGGCCAAGTTGGAACATATGTGTAATGTTGAGACTAGGAGCAGGTTTTCAAAACATGCAACTTCCAAGGTTGTAGCCGCACTCCTAAGGGCTAAGTATGCGAAGGCGTTTTGTGGTCCAAGAGCAAGAGACTTACCCGATTCTCTGCTGAGGGAGCACAATGTTAGGATGTCGTATTGGAAAGGTTGGAAAGCTAAAGAGCTGGCTGTTGAAACAGCTCAGGGCACATATGAGAGTTCTTTCACCTTGTTGCCGGTATATCTCCATGTCTTACAACTTGCAAACCCTGGGACAGTTTATCATTTGGAAACAGAGTTGGATGAAACTGGGGATGAGCGATTCAAGTATGTGTTTCTAGTTTTAGGTGCATGTCTTAAAGGGTTAAAATATATACGGCGAGTCGTTGTAGTAGATGGCACCCACCTGTTTGGGAAATATCTTGGCTGTCTTCTTACAACAAGTTGCCAGGATGCGAACTTTCAGATTTATCCAGTGGCCTTTGCTATAGTGGACAACGAGACAGATGAATCATGGACTTGGTTCATGAGTAAGCTTTCAGAAATAATTAAAGATGGACCAGACTTGACCTTTATCTCAGATCGGAATTCATCAATAATCAAATCTGTCGGACTTGTCTACCCTGAAGCACATCATGGAGCTTGCTTAGTCCACATAAGAAGGAATGTTAAAGGAAAGTATGGAAAGAAGAGTGGGCTTCCAGCCCTAGTATGGCAAGCAGGTAACAAGTTTCGTCTCAAAGAGTTTAATCTTGTTTGTGAAAGAATCAAGAGAAGGAATAAGGGGTGTTGGGAATATTTGGAAGCAATTGGGGTTTCGAATTGGAGTAGGGTTCATTTTTCAGGGGAGAGGTATAATTTGATGTCTAGTAACATTGCTGAGTCATTGAACAATGCTTTACTACCAGCTAGGGGTAGTCCTGTTGTAGCATTGCTTGAATTTATAAGGAAAATGCTCGGGAGGTGGTTTGAATCGCGTCGGAAGAAAATCGCTAGAACTGTCGGAGACATTCCAATTGCTGTTGAAAGGGAGCTGCTGAAACGTTTCAAAGGTGGTTTGGGGATGACAGTTTTGGCTGTTGGTAGGTGGGATTTTGAAGTAGTCGCAAAGGATGGGGAACAGTTCCTCGTCTCCTTGGAACAACAGACTTGCTCTTGCTTGGAGTTTCAAAAAATTAGAATTCCATGTGTTCATGCGATGGCTGCAGCTCATGATAGGGCTTTGGAATTCAGAACGTTGGTTGGAGAGATGCATAGGCTGGAAATGTGGTCACCAACGGTCCAAGAATCTATCCTCCCAGTACGCGATCCATCGGAGGTGGATGTTCCTGAGGAAATAAGAGTTCTATGTTTAATGCCTCCGAAAAAAAAAAGACCCCCGGGGAGACCCCCAAAGCTGCGGATACATTCAGTTGGGGAATATGAGGTTAGTAAATTTGAATTTATTCCACAGGTTCGGTGATAACTCAAGTGTAACAATTCATCTTAACCAATGTAAGGGAATAATAAGTCAAAACAGCCTAACAAGTGTGGAAGATGTGGAGGTGTAGGTCACAATCGGGTTACGTGTACCAACCCACTTGGTTGACGCTATGGAATGTAAGAAAGATGTGTAATGCCTTTTTGGGAGTTTGTCTTATCAATGGAGGAGGATTTTGGCAGGGGTCGTTTTTTGGTATGTTAAAATGTATTGTTTTCGGAATGGGTAGACATTCATATGAAATATGTTGGGAGACAAATTTCAGATAAATGTCTCCTTTTAGGTATGTAAATATTATTAAAACTTGTTTTGAAGTGGGAAGAATTAGTGATGTCTATGTATGGCCAAGTTTTATTTGTTGAACTTAATATTTTGGCTAAGAAGTTGATCTTTTTAAATCACAAGCTATTGCTGTACGGATCGTTAAGCCTGTTGTACAGATGTAATAGTTCAGCTCCGTCTGTACAGCAAACATACACACTTCTCTGTACAGTTCAACGATCAAGCTGTCTTCAGTGTACGTCTACTTGAAAGATATTTCTGTACGTTTGCTGTACAGCCGTAGTTGTTGGAGTGCTGTACAGATAATTTGCTGTACAGTCATTACTAGAGTTGGTACTGTACAGATTTTCAGATTTCAAACGTACGTCTACTGTACATATATTGTTGTATGTTTGCTGTACAGACGTACCTGCAGGAATGATGTACAGATATTGGTTTACGTTTGGTGTACGGTTTTAAATACGTTTGCTGGTCAGATTTCCCTCAAGCAGATGTTAAAGGACTCTAAAGCCATATGGTTGTGAGTTGTGACTAGCTAGTCATCATGCTTCTTACTATATATAATTAATTCGCCACTAATTCATATTTTTTCATTTATTTTCGTGAATGATATATTACAATTTACATAGACAGATCCGTACAGTTATGGGAGGTAAATAATTTACTTAACTTGTTGAATTTTAAAAAATTCAACAAGTTATAAATATGTTTGATAGGAGGATTAAATTCATCTCAACTGTAATTTCCTTAACTACTACACCTAATGCATTATATATACAACAAAGCTGCAATCAAAATAAAAATCCCAAAAGAAGAAAACTACTCTTAATTTTTTTTTCTCACAAAAAGGAAAAAAATGGGAACCCAAATGCCAGATATCCCTGATGAGTTGTTTGCAAAAATCGTTAAGCTTGTGGCTGATGATCGCTGGTGGTTGCTTGGCCCTATATTGAAGGCCGGTCGAAGGGGAAGAGATGTGGTGTACAGAGACGATGTTTTGAGGGATGCATGCATTTACTCCCTATGTTCTGACCCAAGCGACCTCTACACATTCCATAGTCAGATAACCGGCCGTCTAGAGCAAGGTCGGCACCGCCCTTTTTTGAGAGATGTCTCAAGGCTGGTATTGAACTTCTAGCTCAGTTGGTCCCGGAGGATGGGGTGGCAACTCTAGCATGTGGTGTGTTCTCCATTTGTGATGGAAATGAGGGTATGGCTGTACACTATCTTGAGCTATTTGGGGAATTTCATTCTGCTTTGGGGACAGAGGCTGTCAGATGGTGGGGAGAGGAGTTGGTTAGTGATTTGCGTCCATATCGAAGAAGGAGCAACAATTCATACTGGAGGACGTATCTCTATCCTATTTGCAGGGGCATCCCATCGGCGGATTGTGCCATGGACTGTCGCATTGCATATGGAGGTTATGAAAACTTGTGCGAAGAGTGTTATCTATGGTGGATGTCAAAGAAGGTATGTCAAATGCTATGAAATCATCCTCGATAATTTTTAAGTTGTAAGATGTTTAAATTATGTTAGGTTTTGCCGATGTAATTTTCTTGTTTCTGTATTATTTGCTTTGTATAATTATAGCGCTTTTTATTTTAGCTAATTACTATATGCTAGAAATATTGTATTAAGTCGTTTTAGGGTATTGTGATGTATAATATTAAAGATATTGTTTCAAAAAAAATCCTGTTGTCTTTTCTAACCACTGTTGTGTTCAAATTATCATCGTTTTTGCTTTTGTTATCTAAATGTTGTCGATATTATCTCAATGTTGTGGATATTATCTCAAACTATCATCTTTTATAACCACTGTTGTGGATATTATCTCAATGCTCCTTTTATTATTATAAAATCTTTTTGGTTTTGTTATAGATTCTTGTGTTGAAATGAACAAATTGGGAAAGTAAAAAGTTATTTATTGGATGATATGATTGATACTTATGACTTTTCAGCCACTTGAGTATTTCTACACTGATAAACGATTAGACTTGTACTTAAAAAATTATTAAAAGATTTTAGTCTTTCACTCCCTGACAGTAATAATTACATTTGTAAGAAAACACAAAGATATATTTGATTTTGTCTGTTTGTTTTCTAACTTTACGAAGGTCACATTCTTATGTCTCTCATTACTCTCTCATTGTATTAATTTCTTATGTCTCTCATTGTATAATTATGTATAATTAAATTATTATGTCTCATTGTATTAATTTCTTAAGTCTCATTGGCAAATTAATTAAAATTTGGAAGGAATGTTTAATTAAATTATTTTATAAACATTAGATAACAAAAATATGGTTGGAAGATTATATTGTTGATTTGATGCCAAACAACTCCCCTTACGAGATTTACGAATCTTACTCGTTTTATTCTTTATGTCATCGAACCTTGCCTCTCCTTTTTTGCAATTTTACTTTCTTAAAAGCAACACCTTGGCCATGCAGACTTATTCATTATTGTTGTGTCAGAGGAAGAAAGACAAAAATCTATTTATTTATATCAATAGAAGTAGTCATTTATGAAAGACTAATTGGTGGGTTTGTGATACAACATTATTATGTCTCTCATTGTATAATTATGTATAATTAAATTATTATGTCTCTCATTGTATAATTATGTATGATTTAATTAAACTGACATAAGAGATTAATACAACATTCGTTACAAAATGTTAAATAATTATACAATCACAGAATTTTAAATATTAGTTTTTAACATTAAAAGGTTTCTTGATTACATGAAACTCTAGAGAAGTTCACATATACGTAATGCTGCATTGTAGATGTAACATCCTTCGCAATAATAATCGTACCCATGCCAATAAGCACAATCAGGCATGCTTATCTTCTTAGAATAAGCAAACTCCCAAATTGGCCCAAAGGTATCTTCACCAGGAGGGTCAAATGATAATAGTGTGTCAATCAAAGCTTTACACTCATCTTCCAAATCGGGAGAGTAATTATCGAACCAAAGACGCGTACCCAAATTTTCAAAAATTTGGTCGAATGTTGCCCCAGCAATATCACCCCTCCCAGCACACATTTGAAACATTGCATACGTGAGAGTGGCATGCTCACAAGTAGGCACAAGTTGGTTTAGCAAAGCAAGGGACCCGTAGATATCACCCTCTCGGGTTATTAGACGCAAAGATTCATAATAAATTGCCTTAGGATTCTCAACGTCCAAACAACGGGTAAAGAAGGTTCTAGTAACCCCACCTGGATATATGTCGACGGGGTCCAGGGTTAGAGGAGTTATGTTTGCTGACTGTAGGATCTCCTTTGATAACGCATTGTCCCTTCCTCGTTTGTTTGTGAGCAGTAGCGGGCCTAGGTGTCTGGCGTCTTCATCTCCAAGCTTCTTCGTAATGATATGGAATATATCATCCGGTAAATCACTCAAACACATAATTTTGAGTTCAGTGAAGCAAGAGTTTGATGTGTGCTAAGCGTGAGTAATAGAGAAAAGGAAATGTCTTTAACCTAAATGTCTTGTCTTATTTATAGATAACTAAATAAGGGGTCCGCTTATCACTTTAACCTAACTCTAACCGAAACCCTCATAAATAAACTATACAAATATAAAGGAAATCCAACACTACCTATTTAGAAAACAATATTGTTTGCTGTACAGATAGCATTCCGTACAGCCATGTTGCAGGTTCCTTGGTTCGGCTCTTAAACAAAGCACTAATTCTGGGATCTACGCTATACTCAGCACTGTCGAGGAAGCAAGAACGCCTAGGAACACGCTTTCCCAAAAGCGGCTGACGAGGGTTGGTTGACTCTATAACAAAATAAGCTGGTGATGCTGCAATAATGGAAGAGAGATTGCGGTATTTACAGTCATCTTTGGCAGAAGCTTCAGGCGTGTCAGGGATAACCTGGGATAAAGCATGAATTACAAAATGTAAAACCATGTGTATATAGATAATTCTGTAATGGGAAAGTTGATGACCAAGTGATAATTCAGGTTTGCTAATTCATTACCTGAGCAAATGGTGTTACCGGTGTAGAAGGAGTTTGCTTAGGCGAACCTTCAAAAACTTCCTTGCCACTGGTTTCCTTCTGAGTCTCATTTGCACCGCAATCTGTTTTAGGTGAAGCTTCATGCGTCTCAGGGATTCCATGCTTTACAAATGTGTTTCCAAATGCAAAACCATGCGTCTCAGTTAGGCATATAAAACTCTGGAATTGGAAATTGAATGAGGATAGGTTCAATTCTTGTTTGCATAAAACTTTACCTCAGCAATTGGTGTTACCGGTGTAGAAGGTGTTTGCTGAGGCTCTCTTCCAGATATTTCCTCCTCAACGGGTTCTTTCTCAGGCTCTCCTGCAGTGGGGTCTGAAATAGTAGAGTCCGGGATGTCTGATCTTATTTCCTGTAATTTCCAAAATCAAACATATGAGGGTCAGCACTGATTAACATTAGAGGAATCTGTTTGTATTAAACTAATACCTTAGCAATAGTTTTTGCAGCCCCATAAAGATCCCATGTTCTTTCAGAGGACTCAAAATTCATACTTGGTCCACCTTCTTTACCAATGAGAATTTCTCCAGATAAACCTTGCTTAGAACCAGAGGATGAGCTTCCAGAAGATAAAGAAGTAACCTCTTCTCTTTTTCTTTTCCTGGATGCAGGCTCCTCCTTCTTCTTCGTCCTCTTACTTTTTGATGTCTCTGTATGAGGCTGCCTTGGTTTAGGCAGTTGACTCTGATTCCCTAAATTCTTCAAAAGATCTTCACCTATGTTGGAACGGAGCTCTTCAAGCTGTTGAGAGATCCAAGACTTCAAGTCAGACAATTCAGCATGCGTAACAAACTGAGAAGAGGAGCTTCCTGCACCAGGCTGCGCTGCATCACCATGAGTATGGACTTTTTTGCCTGTCTTCTTAGGGCCATACTGTCCTATAGGTATTGCTGCAGCCGAGGTTTGGGGTTGATCCTTACTTTTATGTGAAGTAGCTTTCTTGCGAGGAGGCTGGGGATCAACAAGATCTTCTGCAAGCCTGGCTGACCGTGTGAATGGCTTCCGACGGAGAGGGTAGTTCTCTTTTTTCGCCTTCTTCGCAGCTGTCCTTGGTTCACATGTCTCATCGTCCTCTGGCCCATCAGATTCCAGGCCAACAAACTGTTTACCTTCAGTATTAATAGGATCTCCACCAAACTCTTCACCTTTTGCTGATGGAGCTTCCCTTGGTTCAACTTCTTTTTCCCCAGGTGCCACAGTGGGAGAGCTGGTAAAGCCGTGTACAGGCCATGTCTCAGGCTTGAATTGGTGCTTTTGCTTGATCAGAGAGATAATCAACTGCACCCCTGGGTCTTCATCTTCATTTGGCCAAGAGAGATCATCCTTCACAGGTGTTGCCTGGTATAGGGTGTATTCAACTGACAACTGCAAAATTCAAAAATTGACATAACTGAATTGATTAGGCTTCAAATGGCTTTATCATCCCACATAAATCTCAAAGGTAAACAGATTTTATTATGAGTTATTATAGTATACTGTATTACTTACATTAGCAGTGTATTCAGCGTCAACAACATCTGACTCACGGAGAAGAATGGTGCGGCCAAGATCCTGGGCACGCCTTTGGATAAAATTTCTGAAATCAGCAGGGACTTTAATCCTACTGCAAAGGGCAGGAATTGAGTTGAGAACTTGTAGTTGGAGAGCTAGAGGAAATCCGTAACAGCAACTGCTTTTTTGTGATAGGCGGGTCTTCAGCTCTGCAACAGGATCTTTCTCATTTGCAAGAGGGCCAAACCTTTCCATTGTTGCTTCAAAAGCAACTCTACCCCAGGGGTAACTCATGAAGAATTCTATATCATGAAGCATCTCAACAAAAGTGCTAGTCACCCGATGTGGTTTTTTGTTGCTACAAACAACAACACCATCAATAAGCACTATTAATGCGAGACTCAACTTCTTCCAAGTTGAGAACCGCTTATGACGATCTGCATTAAGACATGCATTAAAATCTCCCCTTAGCATGTCAATAACTTCCGCCACTGTAACTATCCTCTTCTCCCCAAAGAGCCGATTCCAAACAGACA
The DNA here is from genome assembly GCF_000004255.2 of Arabidopsis lyrata subsp. lyrata. Classification (NCBI taxonomy): domain Eukaryota; kingdom Viridiplantae; phylum Streptophyta; class Magnoliopsida; order Brassicales; family Brassicaceae; genus Arabidopsis; species Arabidopsis lyrata. Next base: position 23,953,607 of record NW_003302553.1, read on the forward strand.
GAAATGCATGGTCTTGGTGATCTTCTACCTCAGACGCCGATGGAATCTTATCACAAATCAGGCCAGTGGTGATTTGGAATTCCCGGAGAGAGAAGCGGAGTGGAAACCCACCATATACAGTCCACAACTCATGCTTTGATTGAGTCAAAAGTTGTCTAGAAAGCATACCATGAATCAACTTGGCAGAATGAGAACACCTTGCAACAGGAAGTTCAAACAATCTTTTGAACTGGGAAGCAAGTAGCAAGTCCCAACTCTCTGAACCCTCCAGTAGTTCCACCAGAATCCCCAGATATTCCGGCAACAGACGGCAAGGTAGGCTAGGGGTTGGAACCTCATCCTCTCCGGCTGTTGTTTTTGCCGGAGAATGTGCTAATCCTCTTGCATCTCCTATTATTCATTTCAGAAACCCTCAAATTTCAAACAATTTGGGGCGACATTGACAAAATCAACAAAATCAGAAATGATTAAGATTTCGGTCACCTTCTTTAGGGTCGTTTCTGTTGCCTCGTTTATTCTCCTTTTTGATTCCTCGCCGCGTGGGTTCTTGATTCATATCGGTCGTCGGCGATTTGGCCGGAGATTTCGCCGGAGATAGACGGGACCCCGATACAGTACCTGCCAAAGTAACAGAATCTTTATAGGAAAGTCTCAATTTTACTCAGATTAGACGGGAACTAGTACATTTTCGTCTCTTGATTACGACTTTGAAGGATTACCTTTTTTAGAATCAGAAATCTTGCTTCGCCGACTGGTTTCTTGTTCTATACTCACTGCAGGGCTTTGAATCTTCGATTTAACTGCTTTCTTCTTCGTCATTGAAGATTAATTTTTTTCAGAGAGAGTTGAATCCGAAAAGAATTGCGATTTTTTGGGAGAGAGTTGAACTGTTAGCCTTCGTGAAGAAGTCGGTTTTCTGAGAATATGAAAAGTCCCGAATAAAACTACATTTACACTTTTCAGTGGCATGAAACTGTAAATATCAGTGGTCTTCAATGGCAAAATGGGTCTCCCAATAAACACAACAGTGACACCATGTGGGACAAATCGAATTATGAATAGTGCCTGTGCTACTTTGCCTATTATGTTTCATAAACGTACTAAATCTCTAACAAACCCATAAGTTTATCGGGAGAACGAAGAGTAGTGTTGAATGGTCTTACCAAACCTCATGATATATATGTTGCTTGCAATTGGCAAAATATCATTTTTTGTAGTGACTTGACCAATTGTCTTTGCAGCAAATAGAGATCACATCACAAAATTTAGTAATTTTACAAATAATTAAATTAAACAATTGTAAAAGTGTCAAAATAATTAGATTATCAAAATAAAAATGAAAAATGCAATAAATTATACTATCAAATCTTATACTTGAAAGAGAAGTGGAGAAAACAAATATTGAACAAAACTTTCCTCATAAATATTTATGATTAAGTGAGTAAAGTTCTCACTTAAGTCTATTAATATGTTTTACCAATAAATAAAATCTGTTATTATAAAATAAGTTAAACCATTTCTTTTCTAATTTGAATACTATTACATTGTATTGAAATGTTTTATATTCTTACCAAAAAAAAGAAATGTTTTATATAATTAAAAACATAAAAATGATTAAATAGAATCAATGAAGTGATAAATGTAATTAATTACTATCAGATCTATCTTTATAAATGAAAAGGAAAAGAAAAGTGAAAAGGGTTAGACAAAGTGTTTTCATTTCACATTATTTTTATTAAATGAAGATTAATATATTCTTGTAAAATCTATTAATGTCATCAACCAATGAATGAAACCCATCATAGGAAATCTATCAATTAATGTCCTCTAAAGTTTGGTGTCTCTTTCTTATTGGCATGAGATTTACTCTCCAACGGACGGATCCACATTCACTTAATATACATCTATTCATATTTATAAAATTTAATACTGCAAAAACATATAAAATTTTGAACATAAATTTGAAGGAAATTAATAGATTAATTAAACCAATTAAAACCAAAGCAAACACAACGTAAAGAATCTACTCTAAAGTTAAGCAAAATGTATTATAAATAGAGGTTGATTTCTTGAAACATAATATAATTGAGTCATAAGATTTAAATAAAAATAATAATATAATTGAGTCATAACAAAAAAAAAAAGTTTGCTTTCGTAGGATTCTAAGACGATCGAAGATGGCAAAATGGAGTGCAATATTAGTGATAATGATGTTGGTGATTGTTGTGGTCGCAGTAGAAGCAAAATTGAGTGGAAAAGCTTATATTCAATGTTATAGCAAGTGTTCAAAGTCTTGTAAAATAAACAAAGGTAGTTGCTTTAGAAGTTGCAAAATCAAATGCGGTGGCCCAAACCCTCCCCATAGTTCATCACGGTACTATTTTTAATTTCTCTACCCTTTTTTTTTTGTCATCTGATTTTATATATAAAAACATAGAAGGATACATTTTGAGATTACATAAGCCGGCGGAAAAACTGAATATCCCTGGAAACTAAAGCCCAAAAGAGGGAAACATAAGCCGGCGGACGACATAAATGTCCCCGGAAACTAGGCTCTATAGAAGAGGAACTTATAATACTGGAAATACAAAACAAATATATCAAACCGACAACGCAAGAGAACGAAACCATAAACTAAGACAGAAGCACAAGGCTAAAACCTTAAGAGAAACAATAGACAAAAGAATACAAGGAAACCACTTCTTCTGAAGCACCTGCGATTGAGATTTACATAGGATGCCCGCGGCCAATCCTAAAATAACATCTACCTTCTCCTATCATAATGAGAGCTGATCTCTCGAAACCAAGAACCAAAGACTTCATAGCCCGGCAAGCAAAACCTATGAGCTGAGAGAACCTCGAGCACGCTTTCGAATACGACTACGACGACTGCCATGTCCAACAATGTCTAACTAGAAATCTTCAAAAGGCAATCCTATCAAAACAGATTCAGGAAAGCAAGGACAAGGAGTGAGGCCCAACCTGTCAAATATCACCAATCACAAGAACGAGAACGATGATGGATCGAGACGGTTGTCAAACACAGCGAACAACATCAGGGAGAAGAAGCATCTGCACACATAAAGTTCTATCGATCCAAAACAAACAAGCGAAACTTCTTCTTAGCAAGGAGACGAACCCAAAAGAATTCAAAGGTTGAGATGAGTCGACCAGGAGCGGATAGAAGAGCATAGTCTGGAAAAAACCTGACTAGAACCCAAACAACACTCAACAAACGGCTTATTAATTAATTAATTAATTTCTCTACCCCTTTCTATAAATATTTATTTATTATTTTTTAATTGTTTTTACAAATATACAACTTAACTTACGAATTGTTCTATTTTATGATATATGCATGGATAGAAGAACCTTACACGGGATGGAATTTGTGGAAGTTCTCGGAAGGAGAAAATGATAGATATACATTTTGTCGTAGATTTATTGATCATGTCTACCATTTTTCAACTTTTATGTTTATGTTAAAAACCTAATAAAGAATGATTAATGATGAAATGACAAAATAGAAAAAATTTCTATTTTCACAGGCTGTTTAAGTCCCAAAGATTAACCAAAAAAATCTTAAAAGTTACATACAAGAAATAAGAGATTATTTATAATAGTATAATACAAAACTAGTATACCACTAAAGAATAATTGGTTTTAACGACTTAAAAATGATTTTATTGGAAATTATTGGCCAACAAACTTTTATCCTACCTTATATTATTTCTTACACGCTACAATTATAGTGAATGTTATAAATATGAATGTATGAGATTTACAAAAGTTTGAGATATATTGTCAACATGCATATATATACTTGTTCATTTTTGTTTTAGATTGCTAATTATTCTTGTTGTTCGTTGATGAAGTTAGTTTTTGCATATGGATGTATAGATATTAAGCTGTTTTTAGCTTGTAAAATAGATGAATTTCAGATCTATCTCAAAATGACGCAAAACTTGTCTGTCAATAATTTTCCTATGATCAATTATATTCTTTTTAAAGAAATTGTACTTTCACAATATATGAGATCAAGATCATCAAATTTTCCATCAAATCACAAATTCACAATGCTAACACAAACATTTTACTATATATTTTGTAGTTTTGAGATAAACAAAAAAAAAAAAATCATTCAAGAATTTTGGCACCAAATAATATTTCTGAAATCCTTTTTTTGTATAGTTAAATCGTGATTTTTTTGTCACAAAATCATGATTTAGTAATTCTAAAAAAAGAAAATGACATGTGATATGTAGAAAATAATTTTAACAAAATGTTTTGATTTGTAAAAGAGTTTGGATGCAATTTCTCCATCCAAATTCATCATTAACAGAATACAAAAACTGCTAAAAATCATGGATGCTAGATCCTTAATTTATGTTCCCAATATTTCTATTTGAAAAATTAACCATAGTTTTTATTAATGTAGATAATCAAATACTTAGGGAAATCAAAAATGGAAAAGCAAGAATCAAAATTATCATCATAAGAATATTTTTTTGGGCACACACCTTCTTCTGTTTTACATTTCGAGATTATTATCACTCAGTTTCAAAGCTTGAAGTGAATCAGTTTCTGTCTCTGTTTTCTTGGCATGACGTGTACAGAAACCCTTCAATCTCTCAAGTGCATCTTCAAGCATATGAGCTTCGACTCCAATGGTTATCCTCATCCAGTTCTTCAAACCCAGAGCATCACCTGCAAAACATTCCCCACAATCCCCATTTTAGTATCAAAACTCAAATCAAGATTCATGCTGTTTAGTTTCATTTACTTTACCTGGTAGAAACACGAGATTCTCCTCTCTGGCCAGCTTTACGCAGAAATCTATATCGTCCTTGATGTTATCCATCAATGACAGCTCAAGCTTTGTCTGCATTAAGTGAAAACTATTCATCAGATTGAAAGACTAGTAATGGTCTGAAATTGATCAAGAATCACCACCAGTCTAACGAAAACCGATCTTAACTACATTTATGGATGTGTGTAGTTAAAGAAGTTTTACCAATAAGTAAGTGCAAGACTCAGGTTTCTTGGGACAAACGACACAGGGGATGTCCTTGAGCCTATCACACACCAAATCAACATTATGTTTGAGTATCTTGTTCTTCTTTGCAAAGAAGTTTTTATCCGCTTTCTCCAGGATCGCGGGAAGTGCAGCCTATCAAAGGAACAGACACTAGTGTCATGAATCCATGGACTAGTTTTGTAAAGATTATAAAACACACAAACCTGAATTATTGTGGCAGGGTCAGGAGTCACGTCAAGATTCTGTTTGATGGATTGTACCACCTATCAGAAACAAAGAGCAAGTATACAGTGAGATTACAAAACAAAACAGCAATAGGGGACTAAAAATACAAATAGCCGTAAGCAAACCTTGGTGGTCTCGAAAATGCCCTCGGGATCATTCAAGGCGATCCAGCCAATTTTCCATCCAGGAACAACCCATCCCTTAGATATGCCTGCTAGTGTCAACACAGGAACAATCGATGCAAACTTTCCCATTGGAACAAATGGATTGTCTCCGAATATAGTTTGGTCATATACTTCGTCTGAGATCACCATTATCCCCAGCTTCCTAGCCGTCTCTGCAACCTAAAATGTTCATCAACAAACCAAAAACGCAAGCTTTAGCGAGCTACGAATCAAAAATGGCTCAAAATTTCAAGCTTTAGCGAGCTACGAATCAAAAATGGCTCAAAGTTTCAAGCTTTAGCTAAGTTATGAATCAGAAAGATGAGCATTTTAGTGTAATGATACAAAAACACAAACCTTTTTGAGATGGTCGTGAGAGTAGACATTTCCACAGGGATTGTTGGGGTTAATTACAACCATAGCCACAGTGTTCTCGTCTGCAATGGCTTCGATACCTTCGAGATCAATCTCCCATTCTTTCTCAGGAAGAAGATCAAACTTGCGAACCTCGAGACCACTGTAAGCAGCACGAGCGTCGTAATGAGGGAAGCCAGGACGTGGGAGCAAGATGTTTGCGTTTGGTCGAGCCAACGATTCGAACACGATCTCTATCCCTTGGTTGCATCCAGCGGTCAGGAAGATATCTTCCGGCGTTAACTTGTGCGGAAGATCTCGGTTCATATAATCGGCAACGGCTCTGTGGATCGATCAGAAACATTCAAAAGTTATGGGGTCAATTTATAAGAATGCTAAAACTATAGGGTCTAAAAGACAATTTTGATATTTATACTCGAGTGTGACTTCTAAAGTTGAAATCGAGTCAAAATTGAATCGCCGTTGACACAAAAACGACTCCGATTACGATCAAATTCGAAGAACCCAGATCGAGAAACGCTCGATTGAAGTGAAAGATCGAGAATTGAGTGATAAAGTTACCGTCTTGCGGGGAGAATCCCAGCTCCGGGACCGTAAGAATTGCCTTTGCCGGAGCGGAGGACGTCGACGACGGCGTCTTCAGCTTCGATACAGGTACGGAAGCAAGGGTAGACGGAAGGGTCACCGTGGCCGAGGGGTAAAATGGTCTTATTGACATCTTTGCTGCAGTTGTCGAAGAGCATGTAGATGACACCTCTCAGTGTTACGGTGGATGCTTTCGCTGCCTTATCACTTCCACCGAAACGCCAAACGCTACTTTGACCATTCTGCGTTTGCGTTATGGGATCTTTCTCAGTTGTAAACGCGGGAACCGCCAGATTGGCGTGTGGTTGTTCTTCGCTCATTTTCTCTCTTTGTGGTTTTGGTTCGTTGCTTTGAGTTCTTTTTTCTATAACAATTAAAATTTCAATTCCGATATTGAAATATAATGCAAAGTTTTGAATTATGAAACGTGATCAATAATCTTGGTGAGACCTAACACAAACTAAAAATCACGTGCCACAAAAGTTACTCCAATTGGTAGGCTTTGTTTTTGGGCCTGGCCTTGATAAAAATAGTTTGGCAAGTTTAAAACCGAACCGATTAGTTTGAGATGTTGTGTATCAACATTTGTCTATTTGTCCATATATCTCAACATTTTTAACTTCAAGGCACATGTGTTGTGGTCTTCCATCCCACGTTTGCCTTACTATGCATGCGCACTCGTCGCCTCCACGAGTAGTGAAAGTTATGTAGAAGATAGCATTGCTCGACTTCAACTTCAAACTTGACTCTATGTCGTCTTCCTTTGTTTGTACCACTGCTTTCTTTATCTCCAACAGGAGATGATTAACCTGCAAATTAAAACAAAAGCTTGGTTGAGAGAAGAGTGCATGACCCCAAAACAAATGAGTATACTGATAACTTTTCTAGGCTCACCATGTCAAGATCCCACTTAGAGTATGCTCCAACTTGAGCATATAGATGAAGCCATTCATTCTCTTGCAAATCCGAATCATTAATCTACATTTGAAACATTTTAACATTAGTGGCAAGGTGTGATCTATGTCTGTGTGTTAAGCAGATCATGCACATAATGGAAATCAGTCAAAAAATTTATATATTGCTAACACCACACCTCATAGTAGTGTAGCTTCTCGCTTCCTGTAATTGCACTATCATCTAGCCACTTAGGCATCACACCATTATAGAACATGTCTACACCATCGAAATCCCATTGGGTTCCTTGTTCTCCAGATCCTACAACAACATTTCTAGAAGATTAATAATTGGTGGATGAATAGAAACTAGCATAGCTAGAAACACGAGAAACAATTCTGCATGTAATTAAGGTCACAAATGCATAAAACATGTACGCCTTAACAATATATGTTAGTTTACCTTCAAGGCTGCAAAAAGTGGTGACTAATCTCAAGTTCTCATCATTCTCTATGGAAGCATCCCAAGCACAGATTTCAACACTGGAAAATGAATTGTTGGCTGGATCAATGGCATTCAATGTCATCTGATAATCGAAATGTGCAACCGATCGCACCATGAGTTGGGTTACAGTCACCAAATGTGCTAGAATAAGAGCAATATAGATAGAGTTACCTTGTGAGAATTGTAGCAATGGAGTGCCAACTTTGCAATGAGTTCGTTAGCTTCATTAACACCAAAGGCTTTTACACCACAATATCCCTGCAAAAAAATCAGATCACAAGTAGACTTGAGAGACAATCAATCAATCCTTTATAAAGTAGCAATATTTTTTTACAAGTTAGGGTTATGAAATCCTACAACCCACGAAACCACGGTGTGAGAGTTACCGTAGAGACATCTTCGGAGGATTCTTTGTCTATAGGTGAAGGTGGAGAACAGATCGGAGTTTCGAACACCATCTTTCTGATAAAAAAAAACAAACTCTTTCTCTAACTTTCGAGAGAATGAATGGAAAACAGAGAAGCTAGCTAGCTAGTTAGGGCTTTTTGTAATCGCAACTTTACCTTTTTTCCTCTTTCTATTCTTTTGTACTTTTAGGTTTTACCTCTTCGTAAAGAGACCCATTCTTTGTGCTTAGTTGATATTTTTACGTACCGACTCTGAAAATTATAAATAAAAACTATAATTAGAAATTGAAAATAGAAGCTGAAAATTTGTTCCCTACAAGAAATAGAAAGGAGAGAATTCACAAGGAGGGACAAATTTAAAGTTAAAAAAAAAAACACACCATTCAGAGTAATGGCATATGGAGAGAAAGTAACCTTGTCAATGTTCGATGAGAAAGTAATAGCTAATAGATACTCAAATCAGGTAGGTTTTTGTTATAGGAAAAAGGAAGAGGAGCTGACGTGGATAGATGCTGAAAGATGATTGGCTGAGAGGTGAATAATGAGTTGGCAGCTGTTGATTGGTGCGTTGGTTGTTGGAGAAGAGGTCGTGAAGCTATTAACAGATCTCAAGATCATTTGCAGAGAATTGTTTTGGTATCTTTTTCTTAGAATTCCTTGCGTTGTGACAATGGTGGACTCATTGTTGGCTAGAGTTTCTTGTGAACTCAGCAGATGAGATTTGGATCCGCGTTTCATGAACGTTGATACAATATTTGTGTTTGATTTTCAAGTTTTCGATTGAATAGCAGTTTCCCTGCTTCAGTTTTATGAGAATTACACCAGATTCGATACTTCTCTGCTGCCACCGGATCCACCTCATCATCGTCTGAATCTTCATCATACAGGGGATTCGAGCTTCGGTTTAGGCTGCAGAGGTTCGTCGAGCCACATCTTGGCCTCATCCAACATTAAATCGTACATCTTTCTCTTTCTGATCCCACTCCAAAACCCTTTCTAATCGGAACCAAACACAATTCTGATATTTGTGTTTTCTTTACTTGACTCACAAGTTTCCTTTTTCTTTTCCATCCCCCTTACTTTATTTTTATGATAAATAGACCCTAAGTCTTTAAGCCCCAATGCTATGTAGTATTAACCCCCAACATTTGACTTCCTTTCGTCGATTTATATAACTAACGCTCTTGTTAATACCAACTAAACCATGGATTTTACATTTTGGAAAGAATTTTATTGTCAATGGAGTTTTTTTAACAAGACATGACTTTGATCACACAGCGTGGGCGTCTTTTGTTTCTCTCTCTCTCACACACACTTGACTGGTAAAATTTATAAACAACAAAAGTTTATCACTGGAACCTTACAACTATACAAGAGATGTCGTCTGTGCTTTTCTTAGAGACTGCTTCTTCTATCAACTCCTTCGCTGCCGCTTGTGGATCTTTTATGGTTTTGATCACATCCACCGCTTCTTGGTTCGACAACACCTGTTAATACAATACTCAATTGTAAAATCAAATTTAGATTCCATCACTCTGATGATAATATGGAAGTGTTCTCTAAATACCTTCCAAATTCCATCACTTGCAAAAACGATGAACTCAGTCTCATCATCGATAGTCTGGTGTGTTATGTCTGGTTCTGAGCTCAGATGTATCTTTAAACTCTTATCTCCAAACGCCCTCGCAACCGCTAGTTGTCCATCAACTCTTGGAACATCCCCTGCAACATTCAAGAATCGTCTATCAATTCCTCTTCTCATATTCTTTTATACGTGAGCAAGTAAGTATATATATCCATCTACAAAACTTACCTGGAATATTCGATACAAAGCCACCACGGCTCTCTATTTCCTTTTGCTCCTTGCTTGGTTCATGATCAACAGAGAGTTGATAAGCAACACCATTCTTTGACATCACTGCTCGTGAGTCTCCAACATTAGCAACCACTAGCTTTTTCCCATCTATCAGAATGCCTGTTACAGCCGTTGATCCGCCTTTGCCAAGTTTAAGTGACTGCTCTAATATCACAGCATCCGTTGATATGTATGCATTCCTTATAGCGTTTTCCGTATCAGTCCAAAAATCTTTCTAAGAGAGTGAAAAAAACAAAAACATTTTAAGACATAAAAGGGGACACTACTAGAAATTGACAAAAAAAAAATGGAGTTACCTCTTTGAGTATGTTATCAAAGAGATTGGTCTGCAAGTACTTGGCCACATCATGCCCTAAATGACCGTCAAAGATAGCAAACAAACCCAAATCATGGCCGTCTACTTTCTTGAACTCAGACACAACATAGTCCTCCATGGGATGGCACGCTTTGCCTTTCACAAAGTCATAACCGTGTGCGATGTTCTTCCACATCTTGCTTTTACCTCTGCCTGTGTCAGATCCGCATAATCCAACCTTAAAATATTCACACCAAAAAAAAACAAGAAATTAAAGAGATCCATGTACGAAAGTAATCACATAAATCCAAGTTCTGTAATTTCATTCATCAAGAGCCATTAAACATATAGAAAATGCGCAAATTAATTACTGAAATAAATTCCATAGATTAACACAAGCTAAGTTCTAAAAGAATCAATATCCCCGTTTAACATGGGAAATGCTTTGTTCCTTAAAACGGCTCTACGTACAAGTTAGAAGCAAACATAGATTGAGAAACAGAACAAGACATACAAGGATCAGATCACAAAATCAAGATCCTTAGAGCCCTTGAAATTAACTTGAAACACTATTATAAGAAAAAGAAAAAAAAAAGACTAGCCTTGAGCTGAAGCATACCTTCATCTTATGGAGAATCTCTCTGCCTGTCATTGTTACAAGAATTTGTTTCTCTGCGTTTGTGTCTGAAATGTGAATGATTCAAAAAAGACAGAGAGAGAGAGAGAGAGATGAGTTTATGTAATAAATGACTGTGAGGTAATCACGTGTGAACAGCCCGTGACTTTTATCACTATTGGCTACTGACTTCCTCCGCCGACGACTTTTCTTCTTTTATACTTTTATTCTATTTTCATAAGGCAAAAGAAATCCGTAAACAAATTCTCTCTATATTCAATCACATTGCCGACAAAATAAAACATTATTTTTTAACATACAAAAATGTTATTTCGTACATACACATCATCTCATTCATAACATTATTGATCGGAAAAACAAATTTTATTATTACTTAAAATATCATACATTATTATTTTACAGAGTACTAACTAAACAAGGGAGACCTTAATTTTATCTAAAATATCATACATTATTATTACACGCGTTGACAAAAAAAAACGCGTGTAAGAGGCAAAACCACACGCAATGAAGGCGCGTTGAGCGCGTGAGATTAAAATCCGTGGACTATAACCCTCCGATTTGGTGATTTTTGCATAAATGAAAAATTAGGAGGACATGAAGCGCGTGAGCCGGAATTTATCATTTGTCTACCTGAAAACATGGGCCACATAATATACAACAAATAGGCCCATTTACACTTTTGGGCTATAATATAGAATATTTGTTGCGGTCCACCAAATTTTGAATTTTGAAAAGCTTCACTTCCCACTCTCTCTCTCCTTCATACGGCTGCGATTGCGAAAATGGTAATCGGTTACAGAGACAACGCCGGTGAATCGGAATCCGCCGGAGACCCGCTCTTCCCGTGGCTTATGTAACTCATGCCTTCTCCTCTCTGCTCATCTAATTAATTGTAAAATATGTATCAAAAGGTTTCTGATTATCGATTAGGGGGTTTTCACAGGAAGATTAAAAATTCGATGGAGGATCTATACTCTGGTAAAAATTCCGGCGAAGATCTCGATAAGCTTCTCTATGATTGTATCTCAACTTATAAGGAAGATACTCGGTACCGAAATGACCTCAGATTCCTCAAGATCTGGTTTCTCTACGTAATTTTACTAAAACCCTCTCTCCATGTTGTTTGAGCTTAAATTTTGCTTTGTTGATTTAGCATACTTAGGTTTTGGGATTGTTGTATTCCGAATCAATTGATGCATGTTACAGTTTTGGGGGTTTGATTGTTGGATTTTTTCTTCAATTTTGATGGTTTTAGCTTGATGGCTGTGAAGATTTTGAGAGGGTTTATAGAGAAGTTGAAGAGAATGAGATATGTATAGGGCATTCTTTGCTCTATGAATGGTATGCTATTTTTCTTGAGGTCAAAGGATTATGGCGAAGAGCAAATTCGGTTTATCAGACTGGTCTTTCAAGGTCTCTTATCTTTCTCCTTGTTGTGTGGCTCATTAATAATTTTTTTCTTCTAGTTTGTGATTTCATTTCTGATTTGTTGCTCATTCTGCTATCTTGGAGAAATGTAGGAAAGCTGAACCATTTGACAGGTTAAAAGAGGCTCACTCGTTGTTCTTACAAAGAATCTCTAAGAGGACCAAAACATCTTCCCTTGAAGAGGTTGATTTTCTAATATAGTTAACTTTGGTTATTAACCCAAAAGCTTTAGTTGAGAGAACATCATCACTCGTAGCATTTGGTTATTCTAATGCACTTCGATAGCTTTAGTTGAGGATTGAACGGAATTTTCTTTCTGGTATGTTGGTGATGATGCTCAGGCCACTGACTTGGAGACGGGTTTTCTGAATCCATGGGAAACCTCCACTGTGAACGGCTTAATTCACAAGATAAAACCCCAGCTTGTGAAATATGATGTAAGGCAGATGGAAAATCATGATATTTTACATGATTTTGCTTATATAGGGAGGCTTATCCACTGAGTTTCTTTCTTTATGTTTGCATCAGGGGTACCATGCAAGCAACAAAGTTTTCCCTGGAAAAGCCAACCTGTCATCTTTGCAGAATTATTCCAGAAATAAGATCATTGACATAGGTATACTTTTTTCATACCAATCTAGTCTGTCACCTCTACAGGATAAAGAATGTTTCTTTTTATTTTAAGATGCATTGTTCAAATTAGAAGTGGCTGAGTATGTATTCATTTATGTAAAAGAAATTGAGTCCCACTTTGTTCTCACCTGGGACAATAAGTCTTCTCTGAGACCCAAAAAAAAAATGACCTGGATTCATTGTCTATTTGCTAGGTGGAAGAAAGTACCAGATGAAGGGCTGTGCTGGCCAAGGTGGTTTTGCTCAAGTGTTCAAAGCATACATTGACAGCAATCCTGATGAAGTAGTTGCTCTAAAGGTAGATAGACCCTTAAAGTTTTTCAAATACAGTATGACGCAAAATGGCACAATTGTCAGATGTTGCTCACATCTAATATTGCATATACTACTCTTTTCACAGGTACAAAAGCCACCTTTTCCTTGGGAATTCCACATGTATCGCCAACTTGATTGCAGGATCCCAGAGAGCCAAGTATGCCCTTTTCCATCATTATTACCAGGTCACAGGTGTTTCACACCGTACTAATTACTCTCATACTATGTTAGAGATCAAGTTTTGGATTGGCTCAGAGAGTGCACGTGTATTCAGACTACAGTATACTTGTCTGCGATTATCTATCACATGGGACACTCCAGGTAGGTTTCTGTGGACTCTTACAGACTGAAGAAACAAAATGCAGGCATACTGTTTAATTTGCCTTCTTTTTGTGAGTTAAGGACGTCATAAACTCGTATGTCGTTGTTGGCAAGTCCATGGAAGAAGTTTTGTGCATGTATTACACAATAGAAATGCTGTACATGCTGGAAACTTTGCACAGTGTTGGAATCATTCATGGTGATTTCAAGCCAGACAATCTGCTGATCCGATACCCTCCGTAAGTTTATTCCGCTCCAGTATTGCTGATTAGATTGTAGATACAACTTTTGGATCATGAAGCAATATACTTGTATGTTAACGATCATGGCAGAGACTGATATACCTCATGAATTACTTGCAGAGAAAACCTAACTGAGACAGGCTTTCATGATAAAACAGGTTCTTGGAGCAATCAGGTAATTTCCTTATACAACTGCTAGTTCTGATTCGTGTGTGTCAACAATCTGATGCAATTTTTCATTTCTGCCTTAGGGTCTCTGTCTTGTTGACTGGGGTAGAGGAATAGACTTGAGCCTGTTTCCTAGAACCACCGAGTTTACAGGAGATTGTCGTACCTCAGGCTTCCGTTGCATGGAGATGAAAGAAAAGAAACCTTGGAAGTTTCAGGCAAGTCTTTTAATTCACACTGTTTCAGCAAGAACGATTAGCCTTTAACCATTTGAGACCATTGGAATATGTGTTATATATAGGTGGACACTTATGGACTATGTGTAATCGTCCACATGATGCTGCACAACTCCTACATGGAGATCGAGAAGAAACAATCTCTGGACGGTGGCCACATTAATATGCCGAGAACTTCATTTAGAAGGTCTCAAGAATAGATGAACTTCATTAGCTTGTTTTGTCTCTCAAACAAAAAAAAAAAACATTATTGTTTGGATATTGATTCACTAAGTTGTTTGCTCAGATACTGGAACGTGGATCTGTGGAAGGAACTATTCACGAAGCTGCTCAACAGAGAGACGTGTGAAGATGACACAGAGACACTAAGGAATCTGAGAAAGTCAATGGAAGAGTATATATGCTCCGATCCTAAGCTCATGAAGAAGCTTAACGAGTTACTCGCCAAACAACGCATCTCTTTATGCTCTTCGTAATTATCGTCACTAAGTAATTAAAGAGTCTCTGTATAGTGTTTGTGAGAGAAAAAAGAAAGAAACACTTAGGAGACTTTGATTGCCTCGCCTCTCAAGTAACGCGCAAATTTGTGGTCTAGGATAGTTTATTATTGAATTTGAATGTATGTATCTAACACATCTATATTTCCTACTTTGTATTTCGTATCACATGGTTTCCTACATCTTAGAAGTGAGATACTAACAAAATAATCTAGGGTGCGATTTATTAAGGAGTATATTAAGTGTTGCTTATCAAGAAATGAAGAAATATGTTGCTTATAGATTGTTACGAGATAGCTTTGTTGCGGGTTTCTTGCCGGGTTGCTGAAGAATGATTGTTTATATGTTGGAGGATTTTATTAAAAGAATGGCCAATGAATATGCACTAAAGAGATTGACTTATTACACAATTCATCATACTATGTCTATCTATGCTCTGTTTTCATCTAATATCTTTCCAAGCCCTGAAACCAAAGAAGCACCCAAATATGTTTCAGTTTAATCGGCAGAACCTGAGCAGCTGTTACCTACAATTAAATGTGGGTGCAGTTAATAGACGATTCCGAGGGAACCAAAGCTTAAGCTGGAGGAAGTGGGCGACGACATGTTGGGCACTCCATCTTTATATCCATCCATCTCTGTAAGCAACCCGAGTGGAATATATGCTCACACGGCGTTACCATGCAATCATTAATACGGTGTCTGAGATCAATCGTGGTCATGCAGATTACGCAGTCCCTGCTTCGGTTTACATTATGATCCAATCTTCTGTAGTAGCTGTATTTCTCAGGGAGCATCTGCCGCATCGGAAGTAAACACATGAGCTCTTGATAATGACAACTAAGCAATTTACTATCAATCTAGAAAGGCATCAGAACCAACAAACCTTCCGAGGGACAAAGCAACGAGACCCGAAATAATGCTGAAGAAGAAGAACAGCAGCTTGAAACCCCATGAATGCGCACAGGCTTA
Source organism: Arabidopsis lyrata subsp. lyrata (assembly GCF_000004255.2). NCBI lineage: Eukaryota > Viridiplantae > Streptophyta > Magnoliopsida > Brassicales > Brassicaceae > Arabidopsis > Arabidopsis lyrata. Next base: position 23,969,422 of record NW_003302553.1, read on the forward strand.
CACACCAGGCCTTGCTGGGCTCTACACGCATGAAGTTCTTCGGGCAACCAAAAACATACAATGGTATAGCAAGTCGTGTAACAGTCATCCCCAGGATATAGTAAGGATGCAGGGGCTTTCGAGAATCACGAACAACGTTTGCAACTATCTGGGGAAACCAAAACGAGTACATGAGTAGGAGGATCGGCCGCATGTAGTTGTGGAACTCATACATTAACAATATGCCTCCAAGAAGGATACCATCTGTTGAAAATCATTACAATGAGAGAAACATCAAACATCTGTGAGAAATTTAAGCATTTACTTGATAATGAACAAACACAAAAGAAATCAAATACTCACAGAAACGGCTGTACAGAAAGGAGAGCTCACGCCTCATTGTTTCCCAGCCCTCACCGCTGGTTGAAGGCCGGGTTGCTTTCCATATGGACAGAAGATACCTCATCTCAAATATCGAAAACACTACAAATTTGAAGAACGCAGCTGTTGCAAAAGCGTTAAAAAGGGATTCTGCATAAGAATAAAATAGAATGATTGAGAAAAGCATGACATGGTCAAGAAATAGACAGTTTATGAGAATTTCCATCACAATCATTGAGAAATGTACTTACACAGCCTATGAAAAGCTATGAAGATTATTATCAAGATGAACAGGGAACACATTGTGAAGAAGTGTGAAATTATATTTAAAATACATACCAACTAAAATCCCAGCTGTGAGATGTAAAAGGCATAAATAAGAATCCATGATGGCTTGTTGCCCGATCATTACTATAGAGACCTTTGCAGCACCCTTGTAAACAAGAAGAGTTATCCAAAAGTTAGCATCCAGTCTCTTCTCTTAGAAAGATCAGATAAACAAAAAATGATAATCTTACGGATTGTGTGTTACTGTGCTCCATTTGCCGGATCAATAAAAGAACCTGGAGGAACGAGACCTAAGTACATAACAAGTTAAAGAATCCGCTAAAACTGCCATGTGTTTGTCATTTTGTGATGGAATGACAAAGAGATTGGAACAAAGGATACAAAAGTGACCATCAATGTATAGTTCACAGCTTTGTTATAGTAGACTTCAACGTTTATGGAGGTTGCATTCAGCGACAATGGCGAAAAACAATCTCCGTCATCATCTACTGCAGGACTTTCCATCAATCCTTCGATATGATAACGATCTTTGTCCCCATCTACCAAAATAAGTAAGACTCTCTCAAAGTCAGACTAAAATTAGCTAAGAAGGCAAGAACTGAGCCAGCATCATCATTTCAACGCCAAATGTTAGAAGGCATACATACTGTTTTCACTAGAAGCGCTTTGGGATATTTGGGCTGCTATTTCGATATTGCAGTGCTTCTCCATCTCATATATTGGAGCTGGAATACAACACAAATGAAGGTCAGATGTAGTAGAAGAGTACAACATATAGATACAAATCCAGATCCTACTCACAAGTTTTCTGTTTCAATATTCTGTCTCTTGGAGATTCTTGAAATACTTGGGAGGAAAAAATACCGAGCTGTCCGACAGCAGAAAAGTTGACACTAGTAAGCTCTCCAAACATTTTAACATAACAAAGAATCAGAAAAATGATGCAACATCACGTGGCAAAGTGGATCACATCCGGCATTACCAGATGATAGGGGTTGGAGAGAAGATAATCGTCTTCTAGTCCTGAATCACCCTTCTTTCCGCTGATCAATCATTAAACGTACAGACCTTAGAGAACCCTACCAATACTGGATCTTGAAAAGCAATTAAATAAATCAAAAATGTAGTTAAACCTGTTAGCAACAAGACGGAGCTGTCTAAAGGGCCAAATATATACACCTTCAACTTTAATTTGGGCACCACCCACATTGTGTTCATTGTCAAATACGTCATGGAAAACAACTGCACCCTGTTCCCATTCAAAGTTAACACAAGTTCTGATTTTGCAAAGTTATTTATTAAGATCAAAAAGCATGATCTCCATGATGCAGACTATCAAGAGCAGCTATTCACCTGAACATAATGCACACCAGTTATTTTTGTTGGACTTGTCACTAACTCAATGACAGAGTTACCACTTTCTTTTCTGAAATCTGGGAACTTTGAAGAGCTATTTACAGTATCTAGAAAGTTCCATGAGCCTGAAACATAGATCACGGAAATGAGCTTCAAGATCATCCCTCAGCGTAGGATTATGATATTGAAGCAGAAAAAAAACCAACAATGCAATGCCACAAAACCTCTATATGTTCCTGTTATGTTCCATGCGGAAAACGGTCCTGCTCCGCTTTTTTCTTTCTTGCCAAAGCGCCACTGCAAGATCAAAAAAACAATCTCAGCCTTCCCATTCCGCTTTGCACATTCTATCGAAAACTCGTGGCATATAGACAGACTAAAACTGCATAATCTCATTCCCCTCTTAGATTATGAGCTATCAGAAATTCTACTATTGCGACAAGTACTGTTCTCTCTCTTCATAACGTAAACAAGTCAACGAACACATTGAACAGCAAACTAATGAAAGACTTAGCTGATACACAAAAATAAAGAACATTGAAAGCAAATTGAAACAATCATCAAAACCACACAAACCTCATCGCCCCAGGATCGAGCAGTCTCCCTAATGGGTCTGAGTCCATTAGCTTGTTGCAAAACCGCAAACCAAATCGATAAGGAGAAGAACCCTAATCCCCAAACCCCGAAATTCCCCAGATTATTCATATCACAACCCAAAATCTCGTGTGGTTTCACAATGCCGATTCATCAGAACATAAAGGAGACAAGAAGATCAATAAAAAAGGTTGCTTTAAGTGAAGTCAAACACAAGAAACGAAGATCAAATCGGCTAAAAGAGAAAGTGAGAGCCCAACAAACTGCAATAGAAGATTGTTCGTCTGTACCAAACCACAACTAGAAGAGATTATGACAGAGAAACAAACTCTGTAATCATAGAACAGCAATTGACTTTGAAAATGGTCGTCGTTTGAGATTCTTTCTCTCTCGTTTTGGGAGAAAGTTAAAAACTTTATGGCCTTGTTCTCTAGTCTATTAGTATAATATATGTTTGGAGAGAACAAAGGTGGAAACTTGGAAAGGACAAAGGAGTTTTACTTTGTAAAGTTTCAATCTTGAAGACGATCTTCTCTCGAGTCTATGGGCTCTCTCTGTCTCTGAGGTTAAAATCTTCTTTTGTTTTTCTTCTGTTACGTAAATCTTCTTATTTCCCCAAAACATTCATTTATGCAAATGTCAACTCTATAAATATTTGATGAAAAAAAAGAAAAACATATTTTTACATGTTTTCTCATCATAAATTCCTACATTTTGTGTGAAAAAAAAAAAAACATCATATATTATGACAAAGAAAAAAAAAATGAAAAAAAAAACAACTCATTATACCATTTTAATATTTAGTGGTCAGAATATTGAGGAATTTTTTAACTCTAAAGTGGGCACTTTCAAGTTCAATCTGTAAGTGCGGATGAGGTCAAATAAATTGCGGAAAGTAAACGAGACAAGAAATTTGTTAACGAGGTTCGGTTTTTCCTACTCCCCGGGACCACGTCCAGATTTCGATTCCACTAGAACAAGAAAGCAAATACAACCTATTCGCAAACGCGTAAATCAAGCACAACCCTCTTGATTCACCGCTTCGTTCTATTAACATGAAATCTTAAGGATAAATCTCTACCCTTAACTAAACTCTCCTGAGCCTAGATTTAATCAGGATAACCTAACCCTGAGCTAAACTCCCCCTGAGTCTAGACTTCAATTCTCCAAGTCTCTGGAACAACCACCAAACACGAACCGTCACGCCAACGAACCCAACGATCACCAAGATTCTCCAACATGAACCGTCAACACCAACACACAAATAAGCTTGATCACACAAGCACTTAACCCGCGAAACTACGTCGCACACGATCACACACAATCTCTCACATCGAATCTCTTTGGGATTTTTACTCTTGCCAATCCACATTCTCATAAGGTCACGTCCCCCTTATATAATAAACAGAAACTTGCACCTCAAGTTCTTCCAATCACACATAAGAGAAAGTTTCTTAATCTCATAAGAAAAAGATTTTCCTTTTTGCCAATTTCCTTTTCACTTCAAGCAAACTTCCTCTTTGCTTACATGATTCCTTTTGTCTTCAAACAAAGATATTTTCCTTTTCCTTGACTTAACAAACGCTCCAACATCCAAGTACTCGAGCTCCTCATCAGCAACTATGCTTCTCATCTTCTTAAATCACTTCTTGTACTACTTCCTGTACTACTTCGACGACTAGTACAGAACACCAAAATAACTGCATCTTCAATCTCCCCCTTTTTGACTATGTATGTGAACTCAACAATTCTAGCTTCAATGACTTCATCACCAGTAACACAACAACCTAGCAACACCAACCTCCCCTTACTTGAATCACATCATGGTCAAAAACCAATTGAAGGATCGCCTCCATCGAAACCAAGGATGATTCCCAATTGCAGCATCTCCGTAATGATTAACTCTCCTGGACCAAGTATTCCTGAGTTGTATGAATCCATAACGCATGATTCTTAGCTCTGTTTTACTTCCTGAACTATCTCCTGAACGATCTCCTGAATGATCTCCTGAACGATCTCCTGAATGATCTCCTGAACCTCATCCTGATCTACCCGAAACAAGACTAAATCTACATCAGACTGCAGCTACATCTTGACTCATTCAGCAACTTCATTAGACTGCAGCTATATCTTCATTCTCCCCCTTTTTGACTATGTCTGTGAACTCAACAGTTCTAACTGCAAAACAACATCACGAAACATATCATCATTCTCCCCCTGGATGAGTCACAACATGGTTAAAACTACTTGGAAAATTCTCCCCGCTTTGCACTACGAGGTTGATAGCCTAGTACACCACGTCCATAGAAATCATCTTTCCTAACCCAAATCTTCCTGCGCCTTAAGCCTTCATGACTGGATTCTCGAATGAATCTGAAACAATTCCTCTTAATGTGCCCTTGAACTCCACAATGAAAACATGTAGGACCATGAAATCTCACATCATAAGCATTCTCCATTCGAATTCTCTCCCTCAACAATCTGAAACACCTTGGCCTAATATGTCCAACAACACCACAATGATGGCAAACAGGTCGAAAAACTCGTCGAGGTGCACTCTGCAGTTCTTTAACTTTTCCTGAATCAGACTCTGTATCAGTTCTCGTATCAGATACAGCCTTTGCATTAATTGCAGTCCCTGCTGCAGTTTCTGTGTCAGTTCCTGAAGCAGACGTGATTTTACCACCATAAACGAACACCGGATCCGATTTGGAAAGACTTCCTTTAAATCCAAGGCCACACTTATCTGTCTTGCCTATATTCAGAATATGATCCAACTTCTTTGTGCCATTATTAAGCATCCTCAAATTCTTTTGAGTTTCTTCAAGTAGTACTTTATCTTGTGATGCTTCTTCTTCTTTCTCTACCGCATATTTTTGTGCTTCAATGACTTTAGCCTCTAACTTGAGTTTCTCCTTAGTTAACATTGAATTCTCTTCAACTATTTTAAGCCAATGCTCATATAAGGCTTTGTAATTCTCATGAAACTCTTCATCACTGATACTTTCATCGTCATCACTTTGATCATTGACACTTCCAATTGCAGATCATGTTGCAGATGCTGATGAAGATGCTGATGTAGACCTTGATCCAGACTTTGCTGCAGAACTAGACTCAAAAGTTGTAAACGCCACAAAATTCTTCAATTCTTCACCATCATCTGAGTCAATTTCAGAATCACTCATGATAAATCTCTTCTTCTTTTGCTTCAGCAAATTCGCACATTCTAAACGCACATGTCCAAAACCTTTGCACTCAAAACATTGTTTGCCCTTTGATGAATTGTCCAACTCTTCTCTTTTTCCATTAGCCCTAAAACCGTGAAGAGATCTGTTTTCCCTCATTCCAGGGAAAACATCATTGAAGCATTCTCTCTTTGTATACTACAAAAACTACATCTTTGTCGAAAGCAAGTTATTAATTAAAATCCGGACTTCTATCTGATATTTGTTAGACACACATGGGAATAGATGGAAATTAGACTTTTGTTATACAAAATAAAACATCTAATGTTTTTCAAGTGATCAAAGTCCTCAGCATCTTAGATTCACTCATTAAGATGCATTGTATCCATATTGGCTACTCAAATAATCCAAAATCAGATTCACTACAGGCAGTTTGTTCATTTTTTTTTCTTTAATTAAATGTAGCTGGATAAAGCTACACTATCTTATAGTCTGATAAAATAACAACACAAAATCGGTTCTGCATGCTCATGGAATTGAAGCTTTATAGAATAAGTCATAATGAAAGTTACCACTATGCAAACAATTCAGACATTTATAAAGGAGATAAAATGAGTTGGGGTACGGGTTTAGAAAAACATACAGGTCCACGTTGTTGCCTGTGTTGTGTTGAAGGAAGAGGGAGTGAAAATCAGCATCCATCATAGCAATCACGCTGTTCAGTGAATAAACTGTAATCATCAAGAAAAAGAAACATTTGAACCACTATGTTTGATGCTTTCAGCCGTATATAATTCAAATAAGAAAGTATAACATTTGAACCATTATCTTCCTTAAAGTTTATATCATCCAAAGCTTAGCATTTGAATGACACTCAGCCATTAAAACCTAGAACTTATTCCAAACTGAAATATATATAAACTATCATCTTCTAAGCAAAAACTTAATACAGTGGTTGTTCCAAAACTAAGAAACAACTAATTTCTGAGGTGCAGATATTAAACAAGATTTAAATCAAGAAACTTAGCAGTATACCTATCCCATCCCTCTGCAGCACTCTGTGTAGAGCCAACTGCATCCCACCAATAAACTCCGAACGAAAAGCTATTGAACATATTAAGAAAAAATGTAGATCAGTGATATCTCAAGTCACTATATAAGTTCCTATATATGCAAGCAGACAAGCTAGACAATATATACCCGAGTTTACATACCTCTCAGCAATCGCCTGCTCCCATGTTGATATTGAACATATTATTAGCAAAAAAAAGTGTTAGTTTTTTTTTTTTTTTTTTTTTTTTGACATATTTGGATCGACAAGGCCCGATCCATAGCCAATCCCTACTACGCGGGGTAACGCGACTTAGTGGAGTCGAACTCCGGTGGAGAAGGCGGAGTCAAGTGGACTTAACCACTTGACTAAAAGCACATCCAAAAAAAAAAAAAAAAAAAAAAAAAAGTGTTAGTTGTGAAGAAATAATTTGAAATAAATACCTTGTTGATAAACGGGTGTAGAAGAAATAATTTGAAATAAATAGATTATTGTATTTCATCGAACTTCTGATAAAAGCGTGCATTTGTGAGGTTTGATCTTGGATAAGCAATAAAAATACAGATTATACTATCATCAAAAGCTTATCAATTTCCTCGTTAAAAATCATAGGTAAAGAGAATATCAGAATACCATGGTTAAGTGGAAAAATAAGCAAATCCTTCCAAAAAACGTAATCCGATAAAATCTCCTTAATCGTTTAATTTAAGACTCGGAAACACAACATAACAAGAGTTTTTTTTTGTTCTTAATTCAGACATGTCATGTAAAGAAAAATAACTCAAGTCAATATGTCTCTTCACTTGGCGGCTTTATCAAACTTTTCGCAAATTTCCTCGTACTCTCTTAGTTGCTGCAGAAAGAGTAGCATACAAAGAAAACCATATGAGAAAAGAAATGTCAATTATGATTGCATAAGAAAAAAGAAGCATCGATTTTGATTTAACCTGATTTGTGAGAGACGGTCTGAGTGCAGACAAAGATTGCTCAAAATGATCCATCTTGATTATGCGCTTACTGGTTGAGCTAGTATCTCTGTAGGCGGCAAAAGCCGCTCGATTTACCAACGATTTAAGATCAGCACCACTACAATTCTCACAACGCTCCGCTATGGCATTTAAATCAACCGTTGGGTCAATTGGAACAGTGATACCCCTCACCAGAGATTTCAGAATTGAAAAACGTTGGGCAGCATTTGGGAGTGTTACATAGAATAGTCTCCCAAACCTGCCCGCCCTTTGAACAGCGGGGTCCATCCTGTCAGGCCTAACCCAAGAAAAAAAAAAGAAACGAAAAGTTGAATAAAAAAAATGTCACAATAATTGAACATGTTCCCACAGTTCAGAGCAAAAACCTAACCTGTTTGTAGCAGCAATCACAATTACACCTCCTCGTTTTTTTCCACCACTCAATTCAGCGAGTAACTGTCAATTAGCATGTCATTAGTTAGCATCATGACATGTTTCAGTATAATGATTGAGAATGAGATTCGAAACAACTCACCTGAATCAAAGATCGTTCAACAACCCAAGCACCTTGCTCACCACGTTTTGATGTTAAAGCATCCACCTACAGTGCTTAAAGAACATCAATGCACTGCACTGCTGAGGAACTTGTTTTATTCTCTACAGTCTCCTAACTTCTTGAACCAATATTCTTGAATACATACAATAAATTAAAGTCCAACTACTCTTCTTCAACACAACTACGTTTTAATTTTCCCACTGCCAAGTCGAACCTTAACTATGTTTAAGAATGAAACATTTCACAAACCAAAACAAACTCAAAGGCTTCTCAAAGGTAGAAGAATCAACACAAATATTTCATACTTTTTGTTTTTGCAAATTCCATCCGTAAATTAGTTTCAATTCTATGTATCTGCCATTCCATTTCATCAGGTTAGCTTGAGGGAAAGAGCATAGTTCTATTGAGTGTATCTCAAATCAGTTTCTGTCACAAATATTTGGTTTAAACAAAAGAGCTTTAGCTTTCACTGTTCTTTATAGGACTTGATTAGTTTATATCACTCTGGAACACTGACCTCATCAAAGAAGACTATGCATGGTGAGCACCTCCTAGCACGACTAAATAACTCCCTTATAGCCTTTTCCGTGTCTCCCACATATTTGCTTAGAAGCTCTGGACCCTACACATAGATCAAAAATATCAGATATCATAGGTGTTCACCCTTCATAAGCAATACAGAAACTGTCATGAAAACGGGGACACAAAAGAAATTACTGAAAGAAATTATGTTCCAAGCAAACCTCAACGTGGATATAGTTGGCTCCTGCCTCATTAGCAACAGCCTGCGCAACTAGCGTCTTACCAACCCCTGGTGGTCCAAAGAGCAAAAATCCGGTGTCTAAACAAAATTCAAATCCCTGAAAAGTGCATAGATATCCATCATCAAACTGCTAATGCCTAAGTTGCATAAATGAGATGAAACACGCCTAAGGCATAGCATTGATTCCGCTAAGTTTTGCTACACATTATTCACACTGTCTAGAGAATGTGGATAAATGATGCAGTGCCAGTGTACTCTTCTCAATTGTCAAGCGCTTGCTTGTCTCAAACAAGCAGCATAAAAAGATATCAGGTGAAGGTAAGACTTGTGTTTTTATTTACTTGATTACCTTGCATTGTTCAGGAAATTTTAATGGTCGAATTACATGTTCATAGAACTCCTGTTTTAAATTATCAAGGCCACCAACATCATCCCACGTTACATTAGGCTTAGTAGAGAATCCTTCTCTAGTTAAAGTAGGTTGAACCTCTTTCAGAGCTTCCTGTAATTTAACCTTTGTCAGACATAAAAAAAAAAGAAGCAAAAGAGCAGAATGACCATAGCATGTAGTTTATGGATAGATCGTATACATGTTTCAGAAAGGAAACGGATGAGTTCAGGAAACAAACAGATATTAGCAGAGAAAAGTTGAGTAGACGACTTAGTGCGCATTTGTGGGCTTAAGAGAAAATTTTAAAACGTTTAAAGAGATTTATCTCACCATGAAATCTGAGGTAGTGCAGACAAGTTGTTTCCTCTCTTCCTCTGAGATTGGTTGCCTCATCAAAGAATCAATGTCGGTACAAAGTCCTGATTTTCTAGAATATATAATTCTCTGAGCTAACACCATGCCAGCCTCCTTGGCCAAAACATCAAAATCAGCACCCACGAATCCGGAAGTCAGACTAGCAATGCTTGCACGGTCGAAATTGCTATCCAGCGTAAGGCCGCGGGTTGCCACAGAGAAAATCTCTTCTCTGGCTTTCTGATCTGGGACACCAAGGCAGATCTCCCGGTCGAATCGCAAAGATCTCCTCAACGCAGGATCAAGAGCGTCAGGCCTGTTGGTAGCTCCAATTACAACTACATGTCCAGGCTTAAAACCAGGGTCACCAGAGGAAACGTTCTTCTCTTTGTGCTTAAGGAGCATATACTTCTCATCCATACAACTCAGTAACTGAGTCAAGATACGTGTCTCCATACCTTTCTGCTGATTCTCCCTCTTTGATGCAATTGCGTCAATCTCATCAATAAATATAATGGAGGGTGCAGTCCTATAAGCTTTAAAGAAGAGTTCCCTGATATTCTCTTCAGATTCACCTAGAACAAGAGAAGAACCAATTCAATATATCTAACCAATATAGAGACAATTAAAGAGGAAATAAAAAAGATAAGAGAGGCCATACCGGAAACACCAGAAACCAATTCAGCAGCGGAAATCATATAAAAGGGCACGCCAGTTTCGTTGGCGATGGCACAAGCTAGTGTAGACTTGCCACAACCAGGTGGACCATGAAGTAAAAACCCAGAAATAGGTTTCATACCAATAGCTTGTACGATGTCAGGACATAGGAGAGGGAGTTTCACCAGAAATGCGAGCTTATCTAAAATACCATTTAACCCACCCAAGTCCTTAAAGGTTGGTCCTTTTACCTCTACATCATACGAACCCTTACTTGCCTCTTCACTAGCTTTCTTCTTCTCCGAGTAAGAAAGGCGTAGACTATCATTAGTAATATCAAACTGCATATTATCGTCCGATGTCAATACATTGCCGGATGAGGACCCAGAAGAAGGTGAAGGTGATGATGATATACATAAATCCGAATTGCTCTGTTCTCGCCTCTGTTTCTTCCTACTTTCATCTTCATGTTTCCTGTCGTTGCTCCTAGAATTTACGATATTCTTGACTTTGACCAACAGAATCTGGCGCTTCCAACGAGCCCATTCACGGTGCTTCAAACGGAGGTCATCTACGATCTCTTCCACCGTTGATCCCTTCCCAAATGATTCTAGAACGAGATTCGTAAAACTCCCAACAGGAACGCTCCCGCGGATAACTCTTTTCCTCATCTCGAAGCTTTTTTTCATGTGGAATCAGGGAATTGTGGGTGAAACCCTAAATCTGCTCGCTCGCTCGAAGCAGCAGACAATTGGTTTTCTGTCGCTAAAATGACATACTATAGATGAAACCCTACTTACACATATGGGCCTAATGGGAGGCCCATTTGTTCCACGGTAATTCTCTGATGAGGGCTGGGCAAAAAAACCGAAAACCGAAAAACCGAACCGTACCTAACCGAAATAAATGGTTTGGTTTGGTTATGGTTTTGTATAAAAACCCATTTGGTTGTAATTTTTATTTAAGTTTCGGTTTAGGTTTGGTTTGGTTAAAAACCGTAAAACCGAACGGTTTTTTTGGTTTTTTATTAAAGTTAAAAATAATTGTATATATATATATATAATGTCCATTTGATTCGAACTATCGAAAAACAAAACCCTAACCCTAACCTAAACTAAAATTCTATATAAATCACATGATGTCATTGACTTTTTGTTCTTAAATTCTATATAAATCACATGTCCCAATATTTTGGCTTTGAGTTGGAAGCCCATATTCTAATATGGTAGCAGAGCCCGATCCGTACATGTCCAAATCCAATCCACCATCGGCCCGGCCCAATAGTTGGCCCGCCGATCTATGCCCGAGCATACCGAGATCGATGGCTAGAGCCATCATCTCGAGGGGGCGTACTAGGGATAATATTATCTCACATTGGAAAGGACAATGGATCCTGACTAGTATATAAGATATATGGGTCTCTCCACTCATTGCCAATTGGTTTTGAGTTGGAAGCCCACTAAAACAGATTCCGATGAAACATTCGAAACAGGAAATGCAAGCACATCCCTGGCCAATTCTGGGACATGTGATTGCATCTTAGAGCATCTCCAATGGTGAGAGCCCTACATGGGTTCTCACCATTTTTTTAAGAATGAAATTTTCAAATTTATGTGATGAGAGCTTTTGTTAAATTTTTTTAATTTTGCAAAGTCCAATGGTAGGCTCTCTTTGTGGAGTTCTCAGAAAAAAATTAAATTATTTTTTAATTATTTTATTTCATAAAACTGAAAAATATTACAATTCATAACATATTAAACATACAACAATTTCATACATTTGAAAATAAATTTGCAAAAAAAAAAAAAAACGATTAGTTATTCTGTTGATTGTTGCAAAATTTTCTCCATATATGCTCTACCAAATCACGTTTCAATTGTTGATGCATATTTTGATCACGAAGTTGATTTCGCATGCCCATCATATTCTCGAGATTTAGAGGCATAACTGTAGAATACGATAAAAAGACTTGTGAAGTTTAGTTTCTTTAAATTATGGGTAAATACGAATCCGCAACTTAACCGCCGGTAACGGACGTTATGGAATCGTTTGATGGGGTGGAATTTTAACCTGAAATATTAAAATAAATATATATATAACATGTTTACGTAACATAGTATATATATATCCGTAGTATGGTGGTTAGTGATCTGTTGTGTAACCCTCTGAACCCGGGTTCGATTCTCCATATCGTTTTTTTTTCCTTGCCTCCTTCACAAAAACCCTAGGGCGAGCATCGCCGCCACCGCCGGTTTGAGCTGGAGATTCGAACTGATACTGTTTCCGTATGGTCTGAGCTTGAGACTCGATTGTGACTGAACTTTTTCTTTTTGTTATTGAAGGACATGATTTCATCATCATCTTATCATCTTCTCCAGCAAACCTCTGATTTTTAAAATGGCTAAAGAGGGAAACGTGTACCAATGGTGGAATCTTTGGGAAGAATCCAATTTTAACTTGTTAATGTAGAGATTAGTGTAATTAATGGGTGAACTAGGGAAGTAATTCTTCAATTGAATCTTCAAATTGGTGAAACAGTGAGGAGAGAGGAGAAGCAGAGAACGCAGAGGGAAGGAACAAAATAGATGGTCCAATTAGAATGTGCCACGTGTACGGTTCTCTCAATTACTCAAACCTCTCTTCAGAGAATCGATTCTCTGCCTTAATAACAGTTTTGATTTATTTTTTCGGCAATTCAACAAGAGAACTCATCAAATTTGTTAAGAGAGCCTCCCTTTGGAGATGCTCTTAGACCCATATAGGAGTTCACTAACTCCTTTTATTGCAGAATTGGCTTAAAACATCATCTTATTATTCTGATTCATGTGTTGACATTGGGAAAATGCTAGAAGAACCTGAATATATGGAGTCTTTACACGAAGATATGTATTCAATATTCATGATTCTCTTATGGGTTTAAACTTTCAACTACATTGAAAAATATTTTACATCTTATATATAAATATATATATATATATCACTGGATCTCATGTTCTTTTATTTTGTTTTGTCTATCAGAGATTAATAGGCAGTTTGAAGAGGCCAATCGTGGCTAATGAGTGATATTATTGAGTGATATCACTGAGTGCGACGATGATACAAATTATTTCTGAATTTTGTTTTCTATAGCTTATTAGCTTTCTAATTTTTACAAGTTTGAATTTAAATTTAGGATTTGGGTTTACAAACTAGATTTTGATTTTATTTATGCATCAAACTTATAATTTTTTTTGGTAAAAACATGAAAAAACCGGAACCGATCCGAACCAAAATACATATGGTTTTTAAATGGTTTTAATTTTTCTAAAACCGAAAAACCGTAAAACCGTTAAAACCGAACCGTAAGAAAACCGAATTTCATATGGTTTTTATATGGTTTCACTTTTCTTAAAACCGAAAAACCGAAAAACCGAAAAAACCGAACCGAAACCAAACCGAAAAACCGAACGCCCAACCCTCTGATCTTCATATGGTTCAAGTATCCAAGTCAAAAGGAGACACACTCGAATTCCACAAGGTAAGTCTTATAGTTTGGTTTAAATTAGATCATAGATTAAGTACCGGTTTAATATAAGCTAAGTCGAGATTATTTGTGTGGTTTGCAGTTCTATAAGAAGCTATCAAATTCTCTGGAGCAAGTAGTTTGGACAAACAACAAAGTTAAAAAAAGAAAAGGGAAAGTTATATATGAATGTTTCATCTTTTGGGGATAGAAGAGCCAAGAAACATAACAGGAGAAAACAAGTACGGGGCTTGATATAAAATCCCCGTAATGGAAAAAGAGAAGAGTTGGACAACATAACAGGAGAACCGCTTCTTGAATGGCAAACTCAATATCTCCATCAATCTTGATATCAAACTCTGTCTTACTTCCTGAACGATTTCCTGACCTCACCCTTGATCTACCCGAAACAAGACTAAATCTCTATCGAGAACCCGCTCTGATACCAATTGTAAGTGCGGATAAGGTAAGATAAATTGTAGAAAGTAAACAAGACAAGAAATTTGTTAACGAGGTTCGGTTTTTCCTACTCCCCGGGACCAAGTCCAGATTTCAATTTCACTAGAACAAGAAAGCAAATTACAATCAATTCGCAAACGCGTAAAACAAGCACAACCCTCTTGATTTACCGCTCCCTTCTATAACGTGAAACCTTAAGGATAATCTCTACCCTTAACTAAACTCCCCTTGAGTCTAGATTTAATCAGGATAACCTAACCCTGAGCTAAACTCCCCTTGAGCCTAGACTTCAAGATAAACCACTTGATCACACAAGCACAAACCCGCAAAACTAACTTGCACACAATCTCACCGAAAGCTCTCAAAGATTTCTTCTTTATGCCTCAGCTCTCTTGCTTCTCCAAGACGTCCTCCACACCTCCTTATATAGCCAAAACGATTTCCTAATCACCATAGGAGAAGATTTCCAATTTCCATAAGAAAAAGTAAATTTCCTTTTATACTTTTCCTTTTTCTCATCAAACTCCACTTTCATCAAGTCTTCCAGATCTCTTTAAGTCCTTGTTCCTTTGTGATTCATCCTCCAAACACGCTCCAAACATATCTTCTCAAACCTTCTAGAAACCGACACTCACACAAAAACTGTCGCATCTTGACTTATTTCTTGAATCATTCAGCAACTCCATCAGACAAAAACTTGTATTACTTCTTAACTCATTCAACAACTCCATCAGACTGCAGCTACATCAGATTCTTCAACACTGATGCAGACCCTGACACATACGCTGATGCAGACCCTGACACATACGCTGATGCAGACCCTGACACATACGCTGATGCAGACCCTGACACATACGATGTTGCACACACTGATGCAGTCTGCATCAGACGCTGACATAAAGATTATCCCCTTAGTTGTAGCTGCGACGTAGTTTTACGGGTTAAGTGCTTGTGTGATCAAGCTTATTTGTGTGTTGGTGTTGACGGTTCATGTTGGCAACACTTGGTGATCGTTGGGTTTGTTGGTGTGACGGTTCGTGTGTGGTGGTTGTTCCAGAGACTTGGAGAATTGAAGTCTAGACTCAGGGGAAGTTTAGCTCAGGGTTAGGTTATCCTGATTAAATCTAAGCTTAGGAGAGTTTAGTTAAGGGTAGAGATTTATCCTTAAGATTTCATGTTAATAGAACGGAGAGGTGAATCAAGAGGGTTGTGCTTGATTTACGCGTTTGCGAATAGGTTGTATTTGCTTTCTTGTTCTAGTGGAATCGAAATCTGGACGTGGTCCCGGGGAGTAGGAAAAACCGAACCTCGTTAACAAATTTCTTGTCTCGTTTACTTTCTACAATTTATTTGACCTCATTCGCACTTACAATTGGTATCAGAGCTCCTCATCAGCAACTATGCTTCTCATCTTCTTAAATCACTTCTTGTATTACTTCCTGTACTACTTCGACGACTAGTACAGAACACCAAAATAACTGCATCTTCACAATCATATACTCACAAAGTCATCATCTACATGATTAATTGGGTCAAATACAACAGGGATGAAACATGGCCACGAACACAATGTGGAATTAGATGGGTGTTAAGTAATTCTGCTAGGGATGTGTTATGGATGGCTGAGCAAATGATGTCTAGGTTCAACTATAAAAATATTATTTTTGAATCAAATTCTAAAGAGCTCATTTCATTACTTAGAGAGGAAATGAGTATGGTTCATCTTGACTCCTCGATTCAAGCAGCTGCTTCAACATAATTACAAATTGCATCCCTTCAATTTTGTTAAATATACACTTTTAGTAACTTTTTTTTTTGTTAATGGGCATTCCATATGCTTCTGCTATAGGATCTATCATGTATGCTATGCTCTGCACTCGCCCAGATGTTGCTTGTGCTTTGAGCATGACGAGCAGATACCAGTCTGATCCAGGTGAAAGTCACTGGATAGTAGTCAAGAACATCCTTAAGTACTTGAGAAGAACTAAGGATAAGTTTTTGGTTTATGGAGGAAGTGAGGAACTTGTTGTGAGTGGTTATACCGATGCCAGCTTTCAGACAGACAAAGATGATTTTCGATCTCAATCAGGATTTGTCTTTTGTCTCAACGGAGGAGCAGTGAGCTGGAAGAGTTCTAAACAGAACACTGTGGCAGATTCTACAACTGAGGCTGAGTATATAGCTGCTTCTGAAGCGGCTAAGGAGGCTGTTTGGATTAGGAAGTTCATTACTGAACTTGGTGTGGTTCCTAGTATTTCTGGCCCCATCGATCTTTACTGTGATAACAATGGAGCCATCGCTCAAGCGAAAGAACCTAGATCACACCAGAAATCCAAACACATACAAAGGCGATATCACCTCATTCGTGAGATTATTGATAGAGGTGATGTGAAGATTAGCAGAGTTCCAACGGATGCAAATGTTGCTGATCCGTTTACTAAACCTCTTCCGCAGCCTAAGCATGAGAGTCATACTGCTGCGATTGGCATTAGATTTATAAAGATGTGATCTTATTTCTAGTAGGAGGTTTTTATTTATTTATTTATGATATGATGTTCATGTTAAAATACATTTGAATTTATTTTCAAATTAATGAAATTTGTTTCAGTATTATTTATTTATTGGATAATTAAATAATAGTTCCAAAATAATTTATATCATTCTTATAGACCACCAAGTACGTGACTTGATCATGAAACTCTATAAGTGGAAAATGACATAAATTATAGAAGTCCCTAGCCAAGGTTATTAAAATGGGACATTAATAACTAAGAATGGCTAGTATGTGAGGTGACTGATGACTACGTTTCATGGAGTCATTAATATGTGGTATTAAAGTCAATCACATAGATATGTGTTAGAGAACACAGTATTGGACTGACCCGTTATGAGAACTCTACAAGATTGTTATATGAGTGTCATAAGATGTTATATGAGTGTCATAAGAGTTTTTCATCACAACTATAGAGTATAGTCCTTTGACCTGAGTTCGTCATGATTTCTCATTCATGGATTAGTTCGCTTTGACTCTGTCAAACGTCAGCCGTAAAAGGTGATTATAAAGACAGTGATTGGGCGGGTTATGAATTGTTTAAGGAACAGGGATGGAACAAGATGGGATTTGTCCCTCCCATATAACGGGAGATAAATATCTATGGGCCTATCGAAGATTTGATACTGAGAAATGCGTGGCCGCGCTCAAACGAGGTGAATGTCAGTCGTTTGTTTTTATCAGTATAAATCGGAGTTCGATAAACATGGTCTAGCTTAATAAGGATGACAATTTCTTGCCTTATGCTGAGATCGAGATATAGAGACGAAGGGATTATGGGAATAGAAGATTCCAGTACAAGTGGGAGATTGTTGGGAATGTCCTGAAATCGTTTGTACTTTACTCTAATTGAAGTTGAAATGTCGAGGTCTGACATTCGTATAATATTAGGTGGTTATAATGTTTTGCTAGAGACCGCTTATAATCTATGAGTTTAAAACTCATTGCTAATATTATACGAACCTACAGGGTCACACACCTAAGCAGACTGGATCAATGTTGGGTTATAATTATAATATAATATATATGTTATATGAGATATACATATATATTTATATTTGTGTATTTATAATAAAGTGTTTATTATATAATATATATGTGATATATGATATACATATATTTGTACACGTAAGTTGCAAAAAGAAAGAAAAGAATAATTGGGCTTTGGCCCATTAATAAACCTAAGTTTAGGTTTAACGTTTGACTATATATATTGATATATTGTCAACGTTTGTGATGGGGTTTTTGAGCAACCAAACCCTAAACATAAGAGACAAAGTGTTTGTCTAAATTTTGAGATTATATCTCAACAGTACTAGCATACTACGTGTGATCCAGTTTGTGTGCGTGTGGATACCGGTAGAGGCACAACACTTGGGGTGCTGAAATAACCTCGAATTAATATGATTCACCTTTCCGCTGCAGAATATCCAGGTATATTCAAACCCTATGATCTAGATTTAAATCTTTATTTACACGGTTCCTGGCAATTAAATTCGTAATTAGTATTTATAAATCGTTATAAACCGGTACGAATTCCAACACTAACATCCAAATAAAATATAGCGGTCGTAGTGGCCATAAAAAAATCCCGGTCTAGCTTATTTGCACCATTATAAGAAATAATTTTTATGCATTTCAAAAGTGTCAAAACTTGTTCTTTTCAAATAGTTAAGCCTGGGTGTTACTCTCTCATTTGGAGTTCAAATTCATATAAATTTTTTTCTTTCTTTGAATCAATTTTATTCCGTTTAAAGATTATTGACATCCCACATTCACAAATAGATTGACAAATTCAGAATTGGTCAAATCGTTAAGTTTTTTTAATGCCGTCAGTTTCATTTTGAATTTAACAAAATATTGAATGATAATGGGATTGGAGTTTGACTTGCTTATTAATTTTAGAGTTTTTTTCATCAAAAGGATTTTATATTAAATTGTTGAAATCGGTACAGAGAGTTCGAGCTATCGGCTCGAGAGGGTTGATGGCAGATGGCAGAAGAAAACAAAAATTATTATTATTGAACTAGGTGAACATCCGGGCTATGCCCGGGTAGATGATTAGTGTTTTAAATTAGTTAACATAGTTTCAATTTTTTATTATTATTTAGGATATATTCTATTAATTGTTTTTTAGTTCAATAACTTAGTATGTGAATTTTTTTAACTTCTTTGATATATACATGGATAAAAATTTTGAGAAATTTTTGAGAAACATCATTTTAACCAAATATATATAGGGATTTTGGTCTAATGTGTCATTTACTGTAGCAAAACTTATACAAATTGCCACAAAAAGTTTTCTTTTCTCAATCTGCCATTTTTCCACTTTATGGCAGGCAGACAAAGACGAAAATACCCTCAGACGAAAATATCTAAATATCAGCTATTTGGTGGACAAAACTTTGTTTCGGAAAATTTTGGTAGACAAAAAATATTATCCACATTTGAAACAACAGATTGGGATGATATTTGGTGAACAACAAATATTGTCCACATTTAAAACAACAGACTTTAAAGAAATTTGGTGGACAAGAATTCAAAACGGCATATTTCGAAAATTTTGGTAGACAAGAAATGTTGTCCACATTTGAAACAATAGATTGAGAAGATATTTGGAGGACAACAAATATTGTCCACATTTGAAACAAACAGACTTCAAAGAAATTTGGTGGACAAGAATTCGAAACGAAATAATCCGAAAATTTTGGTAGACAAGAAATGTTGTCCACATGTATCTTCTTCCTTCTCAGATTTAGATTCGCTTCCACTTTCCAAACCAGATTCAGACCCAGATTTTTAATCTCGCTAAATCGCCAACGATGTATTCCTAGATCGAAAACGTGATGAACTCTTATATCTAGGGAGATTGAGCTTCATTTTTTAGAGAAAAAAAGAGAGAGAAAGAGAGAGATGAGAGAGAAATGAGAGGAATGGAGATTGAACAAAAAAACTTTCTCTCTAAATGGTAAATTGGACTTTGCAAGTTGGGTTAGAAATTGGATTGTGGCACAATTGAAAAGGATTTGTGGGCTGTGGCAATTTTGGTAAGAATTGCTACATTGTGTGGCACATTTCTTAGATTTCTCATATATATATACTAAAAAATTTGATGTTACATTTTGAAAATGTTTTGATACGTATGCACATCTTCCCAGTTTGCATTGCCGCTACCTTTTGTAAGCACTTTCATCTTCATCTTTGTCGTCAGGAAGTTGCCTTTGTCCCTACTTGGTCTTCAAGGCCAGCTTTGACAGAAGCCAAATATGCTATAAATTTTGTCAAAAATCTTTATAAGTAAAACATATTTCGAACCAAAAGGAATTTAAAATATTCTCAAAAATATAATTGACAAATGAAGTGGCACATGGTCAGTTTATTTAGCATGATATGGAAGGCGATGTATGAATTCACATAATCAACAACTCATATCGAATGAAAAGGAAGTAAATCCTAGAGATGTGATTGACAATACATAAATAGTAAAGGGAGAGGAAACGTCGTGAAGGCACCACTGAACATTAATGTAGCTAGTAAGCTTTTTAGGCACCAAAATTGTGATTAAGAAAACCCTTGTGTCTAAAGGGTAGGAGCTAGGTAGATAATAAAATTTGTAAAAGTAGGCAAAGAAGAGAAATGTATTTATTTTTAATAGAAAAAAGCTTAGCTAAAAATAAGAGCTTCATGAAGAAGATACAATAAACCTTTCCACAATCTAAACTTGGGAGTTTTGATTTACTGACCTCCTATCCTAAATTGAAATCCGGCAAAACCTAAGGAAACGACCCAAGAGTAGACATCTTAGTTGCAACCAACTTGGATTTGAAGTAGAAGAAAGCGAAAAGGAGTCAGAGGATATAGATCTTACCTTTTGACGATTTGAATTCTCTAGCCGAGTCAACCTCATCGACTTGTTGAGATTACTTGTCCTCCTTCATTGAAAACTTTAAAAGTTTTGCTGTCGTCTGTGTTAAATCAAAATGATATTGAAACCATTCGTAAAAAAAAGGGATCTCACCATGTCGATTTCTGGATATCCGATGAACAAAACTTCCAAGTGTGGCGCTCTTAAATTTGACTGAACCTAGATAATTTGATAAACTTTTTGAAATAAGAGCGTGAGACGATCTTACCTGATAAGGATTACCAAATGTAATCGAAAATTCTCTATGATGGTAAAGGGAATATCGATTGATAGGCGTGATTTGTGAATGTTGAATTGCTTTTAAGTGATCTTTCCCTCTGTAACGTAAAGAATATTTGTTCAAAGAGTGGAAATTAGGAACTGAAAACAGGACTGGAGAGAGGAAGAAGAAAGGTCTCATGTTTTGTTGCTTCTTTTGATTTTAATGGGCTTCGAAATGGCC
Organism: Arabidopsis lyrata subsp. lyrata; assembly: GCF_000004255.2. NCBI lineage: Eukaryota > Viridiplantae > Streptophyta > Magnoliopsida > Brassicales > Brassicaceae > Arabidopsis > Arabidopsis lyrata. The sequence goes on from NW_003302553.1 coordinate 23,990,824, forward strand.
CATACAAACAAACGAATAAAATTGAACAGAAGATGTGAGAAGCTCGCTGACGTGGCGAGATTTTAGAATGTCTTTCTCAATGCTGACGTGGATAGCCTGAGAAGCTTCAATGAACACTTTTTATTAGAAAGAGATGTACTTAAAATATGTATATATATTGAATAATTCCGTGAATGATGAATATACTAATATTTAAAATGTTAAATAACAATATAAAATTTCAAAATAATATTCACATACTTATACAAAAGAAATATAAATTTAAAGGATAAGATAGATGTTCCATTCTTTTGGGACAATAGATAAGATAGATGCACATATGTAGATAAACAACATGTAACAAAGAAAAATCCAAACTAAAAAAAAAAAAAAACTCACGTATTCTACACATGATTAAATGACAAAAGTTAGAGCATCTCCAACTGTAGTGTTTTGAAGAGTGTCTCAAGATTAAAAAAAATAAAAAATAAAAAAAAAAGGTAGGAGAGAGTGTAGACACGTTTCTGGTTTGAGAAACTGTGTCTCCACTTGTCCTTATATTATTGGCCAAATTCCTTTTTTATAATTTATAATTTAAATAAATAATTTATTTATTTTATTTATTATAAAATGATTAAAATAATATTTTTGAGACACCCACACAATGTCTAATGGATGGAGATGGTCTTAGAGTGCATAAATTAAAAAAAGGAAAAAAGATGGCTAACTACATGAAGTATCCGCGAAGACATGGCCACACATGCAAAGTTTAAAAATGTATCTCTAACTACACAAACTATATGTATCGCATGCCCACATATACGAACTATATGTAGTCATGTCGCCAACATCACAAACATTTTTTTCCGATACATTTTTCGCCGGAATCCGGTATTGACCAGTTTGACCGGCGTTGACCGTCATTGACCAACATAAATATTCAAAAAAAAAAAAAATTAGTTTTTTAATATTTAGAAAATTAGGTTATTGAATCATTTATAATATTATATAATTTAAAAATATATATACAATATTCAATATAAAAATATTTTGTATATATATTAAATGCATTGATTTTTATAATTAGTTAGTTTTGATAATTTCAAAACTAAACTAAAAATAAAATAAAAACCAATTAGGTAAAATAATTGTAAATATGAAATTTTCTATACTCTCTAGTCTAAAGTTTTTTTGTATAATATGTTGTTAATTTTTGTATCTAAAATTATTACGAAAAATTCTTTTAGTAATACAAAAAAAATTAACAACATATTATAAAAAAACTTTAGACTAGAGAGTATTTAAAATTTTCTATTTATAATTATTTTACCTAATTGGTTTTTGTTTTATTTTTAGTTTAGTTTTGAAATTATTGAAACTAACTAATTATAAAAATCAATGCATTGAATATATATACAAAATATTTTTATATTGAATATTGTATATATTTTTTTAATTATACAATATTATAAATGATTCAATAATATAATTTTCTAAATATTAAAAACTAATTTTTTTTTTTAATATTTATGTTGGTCAATGCCGGATTCCGGCGAAAAGTGTACCGGAAAAAAATGTTCGTGATGTTGGTGACATGACTACATATAGTTCTTATATGTGGGCATGCGATACATATAGTTCATGTAGTTTAGGATCCATTATTAAACTTTGCATGTGTGGTCAGGGGCGGATCCAGAAAATAATTCTATATGGGGCACTACATATATAAATATTAAATATAATTCAATTAGCTAAATTTTTTTATGATTATAAAAAAAAAATATTGCATTTGTAGCGGTTTGGGGACTTGAACTTGGGTTGATATGGGGCACACTAAGCTAAAAACCATTTAAGCTACGTGATTTTTTTGGTGAAAGCTCAGCTTATATGATATTTATAGCATTTAGTATGGGGCACAGGCCCCACCTACCTTCAACGTGGATCCGCCCCTGTGTGTGGTCATGTCTTCGCGGATACTTCGTGTAGCCAGCCATCTTTTTTTCTTAAAACAATTATTATTATTATTGTTATGGAGTGAAAATATCATAGTTTGTACCGTTTTTTCTTACTGCTATGATATTTTTTTTAATCATTTTTGCAGTTATTTTAGTACCGTTTACTTTTTTGTTTTGCTAAAAAACTCTTAGAGTTTTGTTTTACGAATCAGATTTTAATTATTTTAACTATGAATAAAATTTTCATATAACTCGAAACTCAAAATGTATAATATTTAAGTAAAATTTTAATGTTAATTACTCATATACAATCTTTACAAAAAAATCCCAAAACATCTCATTTCTACCAACACCAATGACCCAAACCACCAGGCACCAGCCTTTACGTCACTTGCTACTTCAGGTTGAGGATCGGATCAAAGTCGCTGAGACCATTTCTGGCCAACGTCAAATCGGAAACTCATAATTAATACTCACCCTAATCAATTAATAATTACAAGTCATCAAAAAACACAGCACACAATATCACACGACCGTAACAGTGGCCGGACCGGCGGAGAAACTACCCAAGAGACCATCGTAGTTCAACATAGAAACCCTAGGCTTCGCCACCGGCACCCAATTCTCTGGCTCCATCGCCTCGGAAACTGCCGCTTCCAAGGAGCTAGATCGATCGCACGTGCCAAGCCACTTGGCTTGCATGTACTTATGTTTTCTCCAAGGAGCCATATGCATTTTCTTGTCTCTCAAGCATTTCTTTCCGGCGATGCACAATATCTTGATCAGAGATCGAAGCCTCTCGGTTTTTCCGACGTAAACCTCCGGCAATCGGCTGACTAGTCTTTTGTACTCTTCACTGCCTTTTGCAATCTCAAACTCTGCCCTAAATGATAACTCAATCACCACTCGCATCTCGCCTTTCTTCGAACCCGATCGGTCCACGATCTCTATAAATTCGTGTTCCCCTGATTGTAATTAAAATAAAATATGAGTTAGTCCAAATATTCATTTAGGTAGAGACAAAAAAAATGACAAATTGAAAGATATGAATGTAATGTGTGTTGACAAAAATCTGATATTTGCTTGATACGTAAGTAACAAATCAAAGAATTGGTCTGAAAAAATCTTTCGTGTTCTTGTGGACATAAAATATTTTTTCCATTTCAAAAATAATTATCTTACATATATTCCCATTGATAAATGAAAACGATGGCTTAATAATTTAAGAACCAGTCTTTTAATAAAAATGAATAACACTAAATAGTTTTAATGTCTAAAAACAAAAAAAATATAATGTGTTTGTTTGTTTGTACCTGCAGGGATGTCTTGACAACTTCTCCATTTAGATTTGGAGATGACGCAATCGTAGCCGGCGACATCTCTGAGGTGTCTAGAGATTTCGCCACGTAAGCAACTCCGGCAACCGCCGTCCACTGGTCGTCGGCAAACACAATTAAGACCTTTTGATTTAACTTGTTTCAACGCTTCTTTCGTAGCTTGTCTAATCTTTGTCTCAACGGAACTTGTCCTATACAGTGTCCCCTACACAATTCCAAAAATAAAACAAATTTAGACACCAAATTATTTGGCTTAAAAAATGACAAATAATTATATAAATTTGTTTTGATAATGAAAAATATAGATTTTATTTATAAAAAAAAAGAAAATATTACCTGAAGAAGTTGTTCTTGTTCCTGCCAAAAAGCTTTGTTTTCTTCAGAATTATTATTATTGTCGTCTTCGTCGCCGTCATCTCCGCCGGCGTTGAGGTTTACGGAGTCAGAGAAATCTTCCGGTGACTGGTTTCCTTCGTCGAGAAAACCGAAAAGAACATCGTCAGAGCTAGCCATTCCATCGAGAAATCTCATGATGTCATCGGAATTTTGCCGATCCATCGGAGTTTTTTTTTTTTATAATAACAAGGATAGAGAGAAAAATGTTTGTTGTTGTTGTTGTCTTTTTTATTTTATTTTTTGTTGGGTTGAAGAAAAATAGGAGAGTTTATTATATAGTGGGTGGGGAGAGAATAAGGTGGGACCCATCTGAAATCAGAGAAACAGATACATGGCGCCGCGTGATTGAATAGTGACGTGTAATATTGTGATTCGAGGACGTGTCAGATCTATGAGATGAATGATTGCTCAAGACAGCTAGTTTCCATGTCAGCATGACTAATCTCGTGAGAGCTTCTTTCTTTGAACATATCCGGATATACTCTACAAATATCTATTTATAAAAAAGATTCCTTTGTAGAGTAATAATTAAGGATAATATGAAAAAAAATTTATCAAGAAGAAAAACAGATAGACATTTTTCAAAAGAAAAAGACATTATTTTATCTAATTTAGGAGATCAAAATTGTAGTAATCAAATAAAATGTTTGACTAAAAACCGTTTTTAAACACATACTATGATGTCAAAATGAGTCAATCCCACGCATGGTTAATTAGTTGGAGTCTACTTTAATCCAGATTATGCAAACCAAGCAATACTTACTACATGTAATTCTTTAGCCATTTATTCGTTTTAATTATGTAGGCTTTTTTTCAACTTACCCCAAATTTGTTTGGTTTTGATCTTAGCTAGAGACACTAAACCAGAATGATGAATCAGATGATTCAGGGTTTTGATCTCGGACACACTATGTCTATGTCTTACATAAAAATCAAATGTAGTCGTATAAAAATTTATTTTAATTTTAACTTTTGGACTTTTTCCATAGCTGTTTACGTCACACATTTGATTTTTATATATATGTACAACTTAGTCCGATCGAATATAAATCATTTAATAGTTACTTGCAATGTGTGTAAGAACAACACTTGGCAATACTTTCTCATTGTGTTATTGATTAATTCTGCATCTGACAAACAAATTGAAATTGTAAGCGCTGAATTTCTTTGATATTATAATACAAAGAGTATATTTAATTAATTAGTTATTCCAAGATTCACGAAAGCTCTAAAAAATTCGTTGAATAAGCTTCTAGCTTTTATATTGTTTTAGCAAAATAATAATAATAAGGCTGCTTTCACAATGTTTCTGCTTAAGAAGTTTTCTTACAACATCAACAAGTGTTTTGGAATTAATAAAATACAAATTTTTTTTTTTATGAGAAGACAGATTTCGTTTATGGAAAACAAAAGATTAATTTAAGTAAAGATTATAGAAATATAATTATATCGTTCAACAAATTTTATATTTTGGTTTAAGTAGAAAAACTATGTTGATGATTCCTTGAAATCACTAAAGATGACAAAGTTGCTTGAGTTGATCATCCTAGTCAAAGATTGTATAGGTTATTCTACAAGTGGTCTCTCTCTGCCTACCAAAGACTAATCCGAGTCTCTAGGATCAAATGGCCTTTTGGGCCTATTGGGTACCACCCTTCACAAATCAAACTCCATTGATTTCTTTTGTGCATGAGATCTAAACGCAATTTTAGTTAGCAAACGATATGTAGATCATGTCTCAACTCTTAATTATGTACATATACTAGGGGTTAGTCGTCTGTGTCGCACGCGGGTGTAGAAGGTTCAATAAGGTGATTAAAGGATACAGAAACGTATCCGAAAGCTTACAAAATCAATATGTGGTGTGTTTGAGTGGTACTCGTTTAAACCGAGCAATTTTGATCAAAGCATATAGAAATACATTATATTTTACTAGCTTTTGATTTATAAAATTTGTCTTATAATTATTATAAAGTCAATCTTATGAAACTGATATACTCGATTGTCGAAGAATGATCTCTGAGTGAAACTATTGTTGAAGAATGCTAATTGAACATTTTGTTACCTTTATGGGGTTATACTTTAGAGACACCAAATTCGTCCCAAATATAAACTCTCAAGTTATAGAAAGAAAATTGGTGAGTGGTCCAAACCAAAGTCGTGATTTGATGAACTTCCACTTTGATCATGATCTTATATGTGTAAGCTGCGCAAAATGGCGCGCAATTAGTGCCATACTTTGTAATTTTAACTTTAAAATCAATCATTACATTTATTTTTATTTTATTTTTATTTTTTTTAAATCAATCATTACATGCTTATTTTTATATATTTAAAACACTGTATTAGAATGCTGATGACAAACTTTACACTTTGAAGAGTTTGAATATATATTCTCCATGAAAGCCGATTAGATAAAACCGTACACAATGATTTCTTTAATATGGGAAAAATAGTCACCGACAGTGTTTTTCTTTTGTTACTTCTCTAGTTCTCTTATATCTCTTTTATATTTATACTAATTTGACTCTTTTTGTAATAATTTTCTCATTTCTTTAAGTAACGAAATATCTATGCATATGCCAAGAAGATTTATACATGCTCTTTGTTGGTGCAGGAATTAGCACCTCCGACACTACCGGCTTAAACCGGACGAATTACGAATCAAGTTGAGAATTCAATGTAAACCGGGAAATTCCGGTTAAGCGTGTTAATGGGCTGAAGAAGGAGATCGCCAGGCGAGCTCAATTCGAAGATGGGAGATCGCCTGCAACCGATTTCCTCATTCAAGAAAAAGGAGATTTTCCTAGAAGATAAAGGAGAATCCCGAAAAGAAAAGAAAATCGGAAGATAAAGCCTTGAAGATTTAGAAGATTAACTTATCTCTAAACCGCCCTAAAATTGTATAAATAGAGGGGTTTGTCCTCTATTTAGGGGATCCACAACTTTTACACAAAAAAACCTTAATTGTTCTTGAGGTAAACCCTAGCGTTGTCTCTAAGCAATAAAATTCACCCTATATTTGAGCTTTTGATCATTAATAGCAAGAGAGAGTTAATTGAATTTGTTTTTCCCATTTAAACAAATTCATTGTGTGATTTTCAGAATCAACAATCTTTTAAAGAACAAAACCTTTTTTTAAGAAAATGATTGACATGTTTTATTTTTACTCGACTATACAATCTGGTCTATATGCATACATGCACTTTTTGGTCGAGAATAAGCAATAACCATTTCTTATCATGGATCGCCAAAATTTGATACAAATTTATAAAAGAAAAAAATACCATATATTGGCATTGGTTTTGAATTGTGATATTATGAAATATTGATTTACCAACAAAAGATAGATTTAACAGAAATTAACTTAAGCAAATATATAAAATGTTAGATTTTATAGTAAGAAAGTATTATTTTATGTGGGATTCACATGGTTGAACATTTTTCAAATCTAACGAGGAAAATAACGCACATGACTTCTGAGAATCTGAATCTAGTGACAGTCAGCATGTGGTCTATTTTTGTAGAGATTGTTTAGGAAAAAGTCTGAGACAAAGATTTATTTTTTCTTTGTTTCAGTTTTAAATTTGAATGAACATTTCAACAACACATACTTGATATACATGCACTGACATTAATAACTATTCTTGATATGAAGATATTGCATGACGCATTAAGCGGTGGAGCCTGAGAAGGCAGGGTTGCACATGATGTCGTACGTTGGCATAGCAAGTTTTTTTTTTTCCTTCTCCAAATCACAATAAAATTAGATTAGTCAGAAGATTACTTATTTTTATTAGCATATCAGCGATTTACGTAGTAATTATTAGGATCATTGTCTAATCGAACATGAACGTCTCTTTACTCTTCAAAAATGTTTTCCTAGTCTTACGTTGCTTTTGGATTTATAATTGAAAATAGAAACGAGAAAAAGAACACTAACAAAAGAGAAAAAGAAAACATAAGTTGAGTGTTGAGAGTTCGCCCTAAAATTCTCTCCCAGGCACGAGAACCGAGGAGCCGCTCCTCTTGACGAAATGAGCTTTTTCTTCCGGCGTTGCTCCTCCGACAACGTCCTCTCCTGATCGATGCTTGCTGCTAAGGGGAGATCTCTCAGGTGGACCTCTTTGTCCGGTGACGGATCTGATTTTCCGGCGAGTTTTTTTTTCACCTAAGATGACGTTCTCTCCTCTGTCGACTTCGAGCCGCTCTAGTTGCCTACCGTTGTCTTCGGTTGCTTTCCTCAATCTGAGGCCCACTCGTGCACCACCGCCGGAGCCTCCGTCTCCGCTGACTCCGATCCACCAGAACCACCGGATCCACCAGACCCGCAAATCTGCCTCTCCTTTGGTGAATCTCTTTCTCAACCGCCGAGCTTCACTTCCTTCAGCACGTTTGACTCACTCCTCCAACTCTCCTCCGCCAGAGCTAGCTTTTCGTCGACGACGAGTCTTTCTCACCTGCCAGCAAAGGGGCCCCTCACTGTGAAGCCTCCCGACGAGTCTCCTTTTGCAATCTGTTTTGGAGATCTTGATGCTCGTCACTGCCCAACCTCTTCAACCATAGCCTCCTTCAATGATGGTTGTTATCTCATCGACGCCTACACCTTCCCTCCTCAGACATTCCCCCAAGTATGCTCTAGCTCTTCACACTCTAATTCTTTTAGGATGGAAAGAATTATTTGGATGTTCGTTGAGTTTTTGGCTTTGGTTTTGTGGAACTCTGATCTAGCTTATTCGGTTTTGATGGGCTTGGATACTCTTGTGTCTATATTTGTGCTCTCTTCTAGCACTTTTATCGCTTTGATGCGATCACTTACTGCAGTATGCAGAGTTTATCTCGATTATGCTTTGTTAGAAGTTGTCTCGTGGCAGCTTGGACAAAGATGTTTGAGTATTGACAACCGACCAGTTAACCTGGTTCTTTGGGGTTTTCACAGCCCTCATCTCTCCTCTAAGGAGCTTATTATCCTCCCAAATACTTCACTTGTGTTTAGTGGTATTGTTACAGGGAGCATTGTGTTCAAGACTGTTCTACTTGATGTAGAAGCGAGGATCATTGTTCAAGATTGTTCTCGTTCAGTTTTTACTGACTGTTTGGCGTCAGGACTTATGGAGGCTTTGTTTTCTCCTCCTTGTGGTTTCAACAAGAACTTCCAAACTAAAGATGTTTGCTTTGTTGGATGCTCGTGGTTGGATGCCTCTTTGGGAGAACTTTTTAGTTCACCATTATCCCAAAGTCTCATTTTGAGCTTTGTTGTTGCTGTTAGCTTTTACTCTTGCTCGACCTCTATGTATGTCGTTGTTTCGGTTTATCCGGCTCTTTGTAGCCATGTTGTATCCTCTCTTAGTAGAGGTTAAACTCATTTCTATTATATGATATGCTTAGTTTGCCCAAAAAAAAAAAAAAAAAAAACATGATGGTATATATACTAGTTTGGTGGGGCTAAGGACACGTTCCCTTGATCAACTAAGTAAAGAACTTACAATAATGGAAGCTCATGTATGGGAAAATGGCGTTTTTCAACCAGAACAAATTGCAAAGTATGTTTCTATACTTCAATTAACATATAATACTTTTTACTATCTCAACGTCAAAATATTTCAAATTTACTATCCAAACTACTAATTTTGAGCGTAAAACTACATTGACTTAAACAAAATTAGTCAACCGTTTGTTTACGACATGATAGCGAAGATGTATCATTTTATCTTAATCAAATAACGTCGTTTTGGTTATTTGAATTCATAAAATAAACCAAACGATATCATTTTGGTCATTTTAGTCCATAAACTCAACGAAACGATGATGTTTGATAGACAAAATAACATTGGTAAAGATAAAACGACACTTCGTTGTCACCGTGTTAAGTTTATGGACTCAAATGCCCAAAACGACGTTATTCCTCGTTGCCATCATGTCGTTTAAGTGAATAAAACAAATTGTTGACTAATTTTGTTTAAGTCAATGTAGTTTTACGTTCAAATTTAATATGTTAGGTAGTAATTTTGACTTATTTTGGCTTTGAGATAGAAAAAGGCACTGTATATTTGTTGAGAATTTGAGATATATAAACACACTTTGAAATTTGTTCGGATTGAAAAACGCCAATTTCCCCTCATGTATGCTCCCACACTCTTTATATATATATATGTATATATTCTATCGGCTTATTCGGCCAGTTTAGATAAAAAAAAACATTAAAATGTTAGAGAACAGACTCCTTCCCGAAGGACCACCACACTTCTTAATAATTTTAATTTAACCATTAAATTTAAAAATTACTAATTTTAAAAACAAATCGTCCCGCAATATACCGCATGTTAAAATTTAGTGTATATATATACGCTTTCAATACATATCCCCTTCCTAAATTACCCGCTTCCAATAGCAATATTGTCTTTCTACAAAATCTTTAAGTTTATATTCAATCCTCTATTATTCTGACTTGGAACATTGCATATAGTCATAACAAAAAAAATTATTAACCAAAAAAGAGATTAGTATAATTATCACTTAGTTATTTTGTTTGGAATAAATAACTACTAGAATATGTTTTTCACAACAATTTTGATTTTTATCATTGCTTCACTCTTCTATAGTATATATATTTTTTTTTTACATCTTTAGATTGACAAAGTCCGATCCATAACCAATCTCTACTATACGGGATAACGTGACTTAGTGGAGTCAAACTCCGATGGGGAAGACAGAGTCAAATGGACTTTAAGGGCTTGATTGGTTCTCCCGCTAGCACCCTCCTAGCGGTTGCTAGCAGTCGGTTGCGGTTGTTAGCGATTAGTACCAATCATAGAAACCGCTCCATACCGCTTCAAACCGCTCGAAATCGCTGAATTTCAAAAGCTCATTCCCACAAGCTTTTGCGGTTGCGGGCGGTAGCGGTTGGATTTAAAAAAAAAAAAAAAAAAACCAAACGTTTACTTATAATTATTATAAAATATATTAATCCTGTATGTATCTTTCATCTTTGTATCACGTTCTCATCATAAACCCTAATCAATATTCTAAAACCTTATTTTCTCAATGTCTTCCACCCAAACTGATAAAAATCAAGAACCAAACGTAAGTATCATATATCCTTTTATTCATTCATCACCTCATGTGTAACTCTTTGAATATTTTTCTTGACATCGTGTTTTTCTTTTCATTATGTGTTGCTTTGCTTTTTGATTGAATATATGTTTCGATTTATTTTCTCGAATAGAAAATCACTTGCTTTTTGATTGAATTCAACGTTATTTATAGTTTGTCCCATTAGTTGATGTAATTTTTGGTGTTAACCCAGTATAAAATACTATCTTATTACAAAATTTCTTTATTTTTGAATAACTATTTAATACTTTATTTATGGTTTTAATTATTAAGCATGTTCAAATTTTCTAATATTGTCATAATAATATATTGGTATTTTTATTTCTTTTTTTGTAATATTTTTTATTTTTTTGTCATTTTTTTATTTAACTGCTACCGCACCCGCTGGTTTACCAGTCATAAAACTTCCGCAAACGCATCCATTTTCAAACGCTAAACCAGTCGTTCAAAACGCTTGGTAACGCTTAAAACTGCAACCGCCCGCTTCCGCAAACTCCCGCAAGCGTTTAAACGAGTCCGGCCCTAAATTGGAATTCAGTATTTTTTTTCAATAAATTGGATTAAATACCGAATGAGAAATGTATATGTCAATCGTGTGGCAGATCTGGTGGGTTAAGGATACCAACGTGTTACCGTAAAAGCCCCTCCGAAATTAACGTATAGTTGTCCACACACACATCAAACTGCGTGAAATCTGATTCTTACTTGCTACCTTCTTCTTCCTTCTTCCTCGTTCATCATCCTCACACTGAGCGATAGAGAGAGATCTATTATGTGGGCATTCATCAAGTTCACGTTTTTGGGGCTTAAACCATAAAGGGATAATCTTTCATTAAAAAGTTTCGATTTTTCTGAGATTTTCTTCACATTCTCCGAAACGTGGACACATTTTGATCTTTTTGGGTGTCAATAAAAGTTGAAACTTTGATTGCATTTTCTCTCAAAAGGTGCAATTTTTATTACCCATCTAGGTGAGGTTTGGATAAATTGGTGAGGAATCCGAAGAAACTGGCGAGATTACAAGCGATTCTGAAATATCAGAAGCTATTAAGAGGAACAAGAGGCATGGCTCCTACAGGGAACGGGCCAGTGATACCAATCCTAGGTTTTCTTACATGTGTGGCTTTTATCTATCTCTCGTTTGGTGATTTGTTGTTCGATTTCAAAAGGGAGGGCGAGTTAGGATTCGTGAAACGGAATGGGACACAGTTTGTGGTCGATGGTAAGGCTTTGTATGTGAATGGTTGGAACTCTTATTGGTTCATGGACCATGCTGTGAATGATCATAGCAGACACCGTGTCGGTGCTATGCTTGAAGCTGGAGCTAAAATGGGTCTCACTGTTTGTAGAACATGGGCTTTTAATGATGGAGGCTACAATGCTCTTCAGATCTCTCCTGGTAGATTCGATGAACGAGTCTTCAAGGTATCTTTTTTGTCTTTTTTGCCGACATTTTTAGTCTTCCTTCAACTTATTTTAATCAGAAATGTCAACGAAGATGATAAGATATAGACTAGGGCAATGCAGCATCCAATTATATCTCTTTTCATGAGCAATTCAATGTTTCTTATAGCTTGGAATGGGAAGAATCTGCATTTACTTACTTCTTCTTGTATCTGTAATTCGTTTGCAATGCATACTTCAAGGCTAATGGTTTCAGTATTTACACATTCTTGTACATTCAGTTTGATGTTTACTTGTCCTGTTCTGAGTCTGAAGCTTGGACAATGTTTATCGTTAGCCACTTTAGGTGTTCTGTCTCATGCTAAACTGATCTCTCTTCTCTCTCTTAACAAAGTTTATATTAACATGGTCAGGCCTTGGATCATGTAATCGCAGAGGCAAAAACACATGGTGTTAGGTTGCTTCTTAGCTTAGTGAATAACTTGCAAGCTTATGGAGGGAAGACTCAGTACGTCAATTGGGCATGGCAGGAAGGTGTAGGCCTCAGCTCCTCCAATGATTCCTTCTTTTTTGACCCATCTATCCGCAGATACTTCAAGAATTATCTGACGGTATGTTTTTCTAATCTTATCTCTTTTCTATGTGAACATGGATGTGTTAGTCTATATCATCATAGTTGAATTAGATACTGAATCCAGAAATATAAGAGATGCTACGATCAATTTACTCTCGCTTGACCCATAGACTTGGAGAAGTTTCCATGCAATAGCTTTTGTATGGTTGTGTAATTGATGTTAAGCTTGGAATCACTCTCATTTTCCATTTGCCAGGTGCTGCTGACCCGCAAAAACTCTTTAACCGGGATTGAGTACAGAAACGACCCAACAATTTTTGCATGGGAGTTGATAAACGAGCCTCGCTGCATGTCTGATGTCTCTGGGGATACTCTACAAGTGAGTTCTCCTTCAGTTTTGTGGTTTCCTTGTCCAACATTGGATCATTAGTAATTGTTGAAAATTAGTAATGTTACTCTGGTGGTTTCTTGTTCTGGTATGTGGATTTAAAGGACTGGATTAACGAAATGACAGCGTTCATTAAATCAATTGACAACAAGCATCTTCTAACCGTAGGCTTGGAAGGGTTCTACGGTCCCAATAACCCTAAACGGCTGACAGTTAACCCGGAACGGTGGGCCTCTGAGCTTGGATCAGATTTTGTTCGAAACTCTGATTCGCCAAACATCGATTTTGCATCAGTTCATATCTACCCCGACCACTGGTAAGCCTCTGTTAAGAACTGTGTGAACAAATTTGATTGCTGCGTGGGGTTCTTGTTTATAAACACAAATTTGGAAACTTTGGCAGGTTTCACGATCAGGGGTTTGAAGAAAAACTCAAGTTTGTGGTGAAATGGATGCTATCTCACATTGAAGATGGGGACAAGGAACTGAAGAAGCCTGTTCTGTTCACCGAGTTTGGACTCTCGAATCTGAACAAGGACTATGATCCATCGCAGCGGGATCGGTTCTACAGAACCATCTTTGATGTTATTTACAAATCAGCCAAGCGGAAGCGGTCTGGTGCAGGAACACTGGTATGGCAGTTTCTGATAGAAGGCATGGAAGGTTTCAACGATGACTTCGGGATTGTCCCGTGGGAACAAGATTCCATTCAGAGATTGATGATTGAACAGTCTTGCAGATTGAGTCGAGTCACTGGACGCCATCTTCTTGACAAGAAGTCCATAGAAATGTGTTCCCATAGACCATGAGAGAATACAGTTTTTGTTGGAACAAATTCTCAGGGGCTCCTTAAGCTCTAAATTTTGTCTCAAAACGTTTATTTATGTAGTAAAAGTCAGTAGTACCTGATTTTCAAATTGGTCCTCTAACTTCTTATTTATTTCAATTTTGCCCCGTTTATCTGTTCACAACCTAAATCTCTAAAGTTTGGATCTTGAGAAATTGCGAGGCTAAAAGTTTGGTTCTTGAGAAATGATGGCCGCTCGTACTCACTGTATCAACCTCATCCCCAAAGTTTGTCTTCCTCAATCGAGAACTGGTGAATCAGTGACTAATCTCAGATTTGATTGCGTCTCTAACTCATCGAAGCTTTCTCTCAAGACATCATGTGGAAGACATCACCGGAGGCAAAATCTCAGCATCCGATCCGTGTTTACTGGAATCGTGGAGGAAATGGGCGAAGTCAAGAACTTGGGAATGGCCGATCACGGAGGATTCGACCTCAAAATCGGAGCGAGAGTGGTTTTGGAGGACGTGAAGCTCGGTGACAGCATTGCGGTGAACGGGACTTGTTTAACGGTGACGGAGTTCAACGAAGAGGAGTTCACAGTGGGGTTAGCACCAGAGACGCTGCGAAAAACATCGTTGGAGGAGCTAAAGAAAGGATCTCCGGTGAATCTGGAGCGTGCGTTGCAGCCAGTGAGCCGGATGGGTGGACACGTGGTTCAGGGACACGTGGATGGGACGGGAGTGATTGAATCAATGGAGGTAGAGGGTGATTCTTTGTGGGTGAAGGTGAAAGCTGACAAGGGTTTGTTGAAATACATTGTGCCTAAAGGATTTGTGGCTGTTGATGGGACTAGCTTGACGGTTGTTGATGTCTTTGATGAAGAGAGTTGTTTCAATTTCATGATGGTTGCTTATACGCAGCAGAAAGTGGTGATTCCTACTAAGAGTATTGGGCAGAAAGTGAATCTTGAGGTTGATATCATGGGGAAATATGTTGAGAGGCTTCTCACCAGTGGTGGCTTCTCCTTGAACAGGGCAGAGGTAACTAGAAAACTTAAAGTTTAAGTCTTTTTGGTAGGATTGATGTGGAGGAGAATAATGAATGGTGTTGATTGCAATCGAACGATCTTCTAAGTTGGCATCAATATACTGAGCTTAAACTTGTTTAGAACTATGGTTTACCGCAATATTTTCAGAATGTTTCGATCTGAGCTCTCCTTTTACAAGGAATCATCATTAGTAGATTTATAGTACATCGATTTACGTGATAGTCCTAGTCTCTAGTCACTTGGCTCCACTATCTTTGTCTGACAAACTTTTAGTTTTGTTCTTGTTGTGGGGGATATGTGTATTCATTGTTCCCTAATCACTTTGCTCTGCTAAATTGTTGGGGAAGCTTGTTCCCTGTGTTGTGCAATTCAATTGGGGGGCATTGCATGTGGTATTGTTTGGAGATCTGAAGAGCATCTTGTAGTTGTTGAACTAAGAAGTTCTGTTTTATGGGTTGCAGGAAAAGAAATGATTAGATGGGACTTGGGATTGGGAGCTTTTGGTGAGCGGAGCTTGACCTTTTGGCCTCGGGTTCTATGTAAGATGTATTCTAACCTCTGTTTCTTCGTAGTGGTGCTAGTGAACAGTCCACGCATTTAGGCGCGGTGAGAAAAGTAGATGAACCTTATCGAGTAATGATGATCAAATCATTCGTGTAATAAACCCAAGAATCAAATTGTGTAATATGGCATTGCCCTTTTTAAACATAGATTCTGTTTTGCTTCTTGTTAGGCCTTCATATGTATATCTTTTTGAGTGTTTCGATGATTAAATGGAAAAAACAAGAGAAGTTTAAAAGAAAAGGAGTTTAAGACATAACACCAAGAGGCATATATAATGTGTTCTTTATCCATAAAACATGTTCTGAGATGTGTTATTAAGACTTCACGGAGACAAGAACAAAAGACAGAGAACGAGGAAGGTAGAAAGAACCGCGAGAGATGCAGTTGCGGAGGCTCGGGGGTTAGAATCAGAAGTTGCAGATGCAGACTGGGTGACATTAGTGCAGTCAAGACCTTCTTTGCCTTCTTTACACATGTTGGCAAAGATTCCAGGAGGATAACGACCGTAAAGGTTGATGTAGCTGAACATTGTGGAGGCACAATCGTTCTTTTCGTCGTTAAGAACTTCTGCAAAAGGGCAAGCAAAGTCCTTGAAGGCGGAGCAACACACATTTGCCGGATAATTTGGTCCTTTACATCTGCTTGTTATGATTGTGTAGTTCTTGTTTGCGAAATCTTCTTTGCACGCTGTTTCAATAAAACAAGGAAAACAGAAGATCCATACTTGGGATTAGAATCAAGATTTGGTAAATCATCAATTAGGAAGGATGATCTTTACTTGTCCTTGTCTGAAGAAGAGCTCTGCTTGTGGCTGCGTGACCATCAAATTCATCATCTGCACATTCAAATCCATAAAACTTTTTTAACAATTTTTATCCTCCCATATGATGAACATGAAAATAGAAAGAAAATAAAACAAATCATTTATAAATAATTAAAAAAAGAATGCAAAGAAATTGAGGAAATATATACATGAGAGGGAGAAACCAGAGAGGAGGAAAATGGGAAGAAGAGAAAGCAGACAGTAAGGAGAAATCTCCATTGTTTCTCTGTTTCTTCTTCTCTTCTCTTCTCTTTTCTTTTTCCATTACTTCATCTTTTTTGGGTATTTCTGTTTCTTTTTTAGTAAAATGAAAGTTATAGGAGGAGAGACAATTTCGGAAATGTAAGAAAATAAATAAATCATTGCATCATTTAATTACAAAACTATCATTAATATGGGGTAGGTTTTGAGAAATTGACATTGAACCAAACCATACTAAAGCCTAAACGACGACGTGTCGATAGAACTAAATTCAGTAAACACAAGTTGAATTCTTCTGTCCAAAGTTTTGATTTTTTTCTTCTCCAAAATTGCAAATGTTAAACCCTAAACCTTAGGTTCTGTGTTTGAAATCTGTATCATCTTCAAAGTATGAAGCATCTTCTTCTTCTTCTTCGTCTTGTTCGTCCAAAGCCAAATTACATTCTCAGGAGGAGCTTCCTTTTTCACTCCGGCAAGACCACACCCTCGCCGTTGGACCCTTACGACACTCTGCAGCGTCGAGTCGCGAGAGCTGGAGATCCCTCTGCTTCGATTATCAGAGTGTTGGATGGATGGCTTGATCAAGGGCATCTGGTGAAGACTTCAGAGCTCCATGGCATCATCAAGATGCTTCGCAAGTTCAGCCGTTTCTCTCACGCCCTTCAGGTCTCTCATTTTCTGGATTCCTCTGTCGCTTAGTTTCACAAAAAGTTCATCTTTTTTTGTTGTTACTCTGTGATGATACGAATCCAAATCTTAAAAATGGTATCTTTTTTGTTCTTCTTGTTATGTTTATGATGTTAGATATCAGATTGGATGAGTGAGCATAGAGTTCATGAGATCACTGAAGGAGATGTTGCGATTCGGCTTGATTTGATTGCTAAAGTTGGTGGTTTGGGAGAAGCAGAGAAGTTTTTCGAAACGATTCCTATGGAGAGGAGGAACTACCATCTCTATGGGGCTCTCTTGAACTGCTATGCGAGCAAGAAGGTGTTGCATAAAGCTGAGCAAGTGTTTCAGGAGATGAAAGAGCTTGGCTTCCTCAAAGGTTGTCTTCCCTACAATGTGATGCTGAATCTCTACGTCCGGACTGGGAAATACACAATGGTAGAGAAGTTGCTGCGCGAAATGGAGGATGGGACTGTGAAGCCCGACATCTTCACGGTGAACACGCGGCTCCATGCTTATTCGGCTGTATCTGATGTAGAGGGGATGGAGAAGTTTCTGATGCGTTGTGAGGCAGACACAGGACTTCATTTGGACTGGCGCACTTACGCTGATACAGCGAATGGCTACATAAAGGCTGGATTAACTGAAAAGGCGATAGAGATGCTGCGTAAATCAGAGCAGATGGTGAATCCTCGGAAAAGAAAGCATGCCTATGAGGTTCTCATGTCATTCTATGGAGCTGCAGGTAAGAAAGAAGAGGTGTACCGTCTCTGGAGCTTGTACAAGGAGCTGGACGGGTTCTACAACACTGGATACATAAGCGTGATCAGTGCACTCTTGAAGATGGATGACATCGAGGAGGTTGAGAAGATTATGGAAGAGTGGGAAGCTGGACACTCCCTTTTCGATATCCGGATTCCACACTTGTTAATAACGGGTTACTGCAAGAAGGGGATGATGGAGAAGGCAGAGGAAGTAGTAAATATGTTGGTCCAGAAGTGGAGAGTGGAGGATACAAGCACATGGGAGCGTTTAGCTCTCGGGTACAAGATGGCGGGTGAAATGGAGAAGGCGGTGGAGAAATGGAAGAGAGCAATAGATGTGAGCAAGCCAGGGTGGAGACCACACCAGGTTGTATTGATGAGCTGTGTGGACTATCTGGAGGGTCGAAGAGACATGGAGAGTTTGAGAAAGATTTTGAGACTGTTAAGCGAGCGAGGACACATTTCATACGATCAGCTACTATACGATATGAACGGAGCTGGACTGAGTTGGAAGATAGTCGATGCAATGGGAAAAGGTCGATACATTGAGGAAGGAGAAGTAAGAATCTAGACAGTGACACATTCCAAACAATGAAGTCTTGAGACCATTTGGATAAATGCAATTTCGTTTCACCTACTAGCATTTTTTGGGTTTAAACTTGTCTTAAGAATGAGTTAACTAATAATAGATTAATGTTAACTATATAGCAATCAGAGTTACAAATTGATTTTATACGTTAGTCTTCTCCACCAACCAGGAAACCAATGTGTAGCTATCATTGATGTGTTTGCTCAGAAACGCCTAATAGATTAATGCTAAACTAGATAACAAACAGAGTTACAAATATTGTGATCGATATGTTAATCATCTCCACCAACGTATCCTCCTCCTCTCATTGCCTCCACCATCTTCAGGCTCAATCGGTCTTTGTCCATTGCATGCAACACTTGCTCTCGCTTGTTCAGGAGTCTCAGAATATCAGCTGTACTCTCCATGTCTCTCCGACCCTCCACATATTGCACACATGCATAAGCGGACAGAGCCATGCTGCTCTTTGGGTTCCAGCGGTCATGCAGCCTCCCCTCCATAGCCTCTGCCACTCTTTTCCTCCTCTCCTCTTCTTTATCATCTTCATCCTCCACCAAATTATTAACCTTGAGTGCCAAACTCTCCCATTTGCTCTCCTTCTTCCCAAACATATCCACAATCTTCTCAGCCTCCTCCTTCATGCATCTATGTTGGAGACCAAAATCCATCAGATCAATATTGGGACACTCATCCCACTCTTCCATAACCTCATCGAGATCACCCTTCTTCATAAACGCCTTGACGATATCAGAACATTTGGAACTGTCAAAGGATATCCCATAGTCCTTAGCCAAGTTCCAGAGACGGTACACATCCTCTGTTAGATTCTCGCTACAATAAGCAGTCATGAGACATCCATAGATGATTTCTCTAGCGCGGTCACCAACAGATGGCTCTGACCTACGAAGCAAAGCTAAACCCTTTTCCCTAAACCCTGCTCGTAGGTAGACCAATCCTGGAAAGTAGAATGTGGTCCATTTTTCCTGAATCATCACCTCCCACTTGCTCAAAAACTTCTCCATTCCTTGTACATCTAAATCAGATGCCATTGAGTAAGAAGTTAAAAGCTTGTCAAAAGACAGTCCTTGGGGTTGCATCTTTTTCTCGTCCATCTCACCAAGAAGCTTCACCACCATGTCGTGATCTTCAGCCTGATGGTAGAGACAGAGCATAATGCTATAGAGTTGAGGATTGTTATCAACAAAACCAGAGAAAATGTTTCTCAAGTCCCTTTTTGAAAGCAACTAACCTCTTATATCCTTTATTTGTCTACATATCCCCTTCTCTATTAATGAAATGTGTGTTGCCCATTATACCCTTCCTTCATTTTCAGAATAATTAATTAATTACTAAAATTTAAAAAAAAACGAAAATTGGAAAAAAAAAAAAAAAAAACGAGCTCTCGCTCTCGTCGTGCTCCTCTTCCGCCATTGTTGCCACAGATTCGATTTGCAGTCGCCATTGTTGCCGTATCCTCTCCTCCGGCGAGCTGGGTCGAGATAGAAAGGACATGTATGTTTCTCGAGCTCCTTTGAGCTTGAAATTGAATCAAAACCATTTACAATTAAGGAGATTGAATCCAATTGGATTTAGCTAATTGTTTGGTATGCACATTGGAAGTTTATGCATAGTTTCTGGGTCGAATATGTCTGTAAATGGGTAAGAAATGGATTGCAGCAACTGAATCATAGTGAATTGTAGTTTAGAACCCGAAACCATTCGATTTGAGTTCTTGACGCGAAAGTACAACTGGTAGAACTTGGTAGAACTGAACCTGAATCTATTGAAAAATATATATGTAGTATTACTAGTTACACTTAGTATTACCCAGATGTATGTAGTATGACTAGTTACACTAGTATTACCAATATACATGTAGTATTACTAGTTACACTAGTATTACCCAGATATATGTTGTATTACTAGTTACACTAGTATTATCCAAATATATGTAGTATTACTAGTTTTACTAGTATTACCCAGAATTGTAGTACAACTAGTATAACTCGCAGAGTTTTTGTATTGTTTTGGCAGGATACAATGAGGGAGAACGTGATCATATATTTTAAATGCGAAAGTCGCATGTATAGCTTGATGATGAAGACATCAGGGGAGAAGATAACTCTCTCCATGTTAGAAGGTAGGATATGCACGAAGCTAGTGTTAGATAAAAGTAAGGTTAAATTGCAAATGAGGTACAATGCAGTGGTGTTGGGACCAGAGGAAGAGATTTACATTTGTGATGATGAGGATGTTGGTGTCTATTTAGTTTTAGGTGAAAATAACCGTAGTCCGTAGATATGTTTTGTATGTGGAGGTCATCACTCCACCAGAATTGTCCGAGCAACTGTGGAGAGTAGAGATTATGTTTTGTTTTGTTTGTGGTTGTTATTTGGCAATCATAATATTTGATTTTATCTGCACTTTATGATTTGTAAAACAATTTCGACTTAGACAACTATGTAACACTAGTTTTTTATGATGTAATACTATGTTTTTTTTCTATGGCAAATGGGTAAAACTAGTATAAAAAATAGTACTAATAACGAGATTTGGTAATACTAGTAAAACTGGTATAACTTATGAAGGAATTTGAATTTCAAATTTATTTTTTCCAACATTAAATATTACACTGACTATTAAGTAATAATGAACTCTTATAAATGATATAAATAAATTAAGCGAGAAAAAAAAATTATATCATATCGGATTGTTTTAATAGACTCCATACAACATAATCCTTATACTTTTAAGTTCACTTTTTGTACAACCAATAACTAGGGTACAACTATATTTAAAAAAAGCTGCGCACTGGTGGAAAAAAACGGCGCACACGTGGATAAGATGGGGCCCACGTGTCCTAAAATTGAAATTCTCCCATTTTTTTGGGTCCAAATCTGAGGAGCTCCTTACTCCTCACTTATCAATCTATTTACTCTCCAAAAATCTCACATACTCTCCTACTCTTAATGAAATACAAAAACTCCATTTTACCCTTCTAAAATCAAATTTAATAATAAATAACAAAAATAATTTGACCAATAAGAAGCTATTATTTTGAACAATGAAAATTGACTGTTCCGACCAATCATAACATTCCATATCAGTCCGTATTTGTGTATTTGTGTCTGTATTTAATGTTTGATACTCTATATTTGTATAACTTGGTAAAACTTGGTTTCTTAATGGTACAACTACGACCAATTTAACAAATCTTTATATGTAATTTAATAAATTAGTTAGATAAATTATAAAATCTTCATATGCACTTTAGAAATTTAACCAATGTTTAATAAATCTTCTTAAATAACATTAGTTAAACAAAATTTATAGGATAGTTTCCATTAAACTCATTTTTGTACAAATTGTTTAATAAATTAGTTAGACCATTTATAAAATCTTCATATGCACTTTAGAAATTTAACCAATAATTTAACAAATCTTCTTAAATAACATTAGTTTAACAAAATTTATAAGATAGTTTCCATTAAACTTATTTTTGTATAAGAAAGACCTTATACTTTTAAGATGACTTTGTTATTGTTATCCCCATTGCATTGCAAAACACACAAAAATAACGTTTTGACAGATATTTTTGCATGAAAACATAAGAAATGTACCTCAAATAACTAAAATCATGGGTATAACTAAAAAAATTTAGTTTCAATCCAAGTATAACTAATTATTCAAAACATCTCAAAAAGTACAACTGTGTATATGCGAGTACAACTTGAAAACTAGGAATAACTATGTTCATTTTTGCAGTGCCACCTGGCAGATGTACTTGCTTTGCGGCGCCCACTTGCAATTTATGACGGCGTAGTTTGACCGAGAGCAGTTTGACCCACGTTTTTTACGGTTTTAAAATTTTGAAAATTTTCAATTTTTTTATTCTCTACTATAGAAAGAGAAAAAGGATGAGAGAGAACAAAATCTGGGTAGAACAACTACGTACCAAGTTGTACCTAGTTATACAAAAATTTCAAATAACTATATTAACCAAGTTGTACTAAGTTTAACAAACTGACGTAGTTATGCCAAATTTCTAAGTTACAAAAACAATATAGTTATACCAAGTTCTATTAGTTGTCTTAAGTGTGAGTTCGGATAATTGATGATCCGATTAGACTGGAGAGCCCCTGAGAATTTGATCCCATTTTTTTAGGTTTTCCCCCAAATTTGACGGCGCACATGTGTAAATTTGACTCGCACATGTGTAAATTTGACGGTGCACATAGTTTTACCTAGTAATACCAGTAGTATAAATAAAATAAAAAACAAAACCAACATAGTTTTACCTAGTATTACCAATTATACAAATCTAAACAACAACTATAAGACAAAGATATAATAAAGAAGGTATATTCTTCTTCACCTCCAGCTACCATGATACTATCAATTTCATGTGGGATGTAAACAATGAACACAGATTAGAAACATTACAACCCAAAATAGTTCATATCATACAATGCTCTCAGAAAATATGACTCCATGGACGTAGCATCTTCTCCAATCTGTGTGTGCCCAATAACAATGCTAGATAAGAAGTAGAAGACCATGTGGAATAAATTAAAAAGTCGAAATTTTCTCCCAAATGGCTCTACGGACGTAGCATCTTCTCCAGTCATTTCGAACATTCGATTTTGAGTAAGCTTCTAACATGGAGAGAGTTATCTTCTCCCATGATGTCTTCATCATCAAGCTATACATGCGACCTTGGCATTTGAAATATATGAACACGTTCTCCCTCATTGTATCCTGCCAAAACAGTACAAAAACTCTGTCAGTAATACTGGTTTTACTAGTTCTACTACATTTGTAGTAATACTAGTGTAACTAGTCATACTACATATATCTGGGTAATACTAGTTTAACTAGTCATACTACATGAATCTGGGTAATACTAGTGTAACTAGTCATACTACATATATTTGGGTCATACTAGTGTAACTAGTCATACTATATATATATATATATATATATGTTTCAATAGTTTCAGATTCATTTCTACCCAGTTTGACCAGTTCTACTATCGCGAGAAGAACTCAACTTGAATGGTTTCGGGTTCAAAACTATAATTCACTATGATTTAGTTGCTAAAATCCATTTGCTATCCATTTAAAAACCTAATCGACCCCTAGAAAGTATGCATAAACTTACAATATCCATACCAAACACAAGAAGCCAAATCTAATTGGGTTGGACTTCTTTCCGAGTTGGTTCTTCCTTGCCTATCGCACATAAACCACCATTATCATCCTTGGCAAGTGGATCCTAAGGACCAGCTGGTGGGTCTGAAAGACCAGCTAGTGGGTCAGCAGACTCATGCAATTGAACACAATTATACAATAGTATTACTCAGTATTACTAAATGTTTGTTATACCGTAGTATTATGAGTTTTACCTAGGCATCACAATAGTATTCTCTAGTTCTACTAGTGTTACCCAGATGTCAAAATATTATTTCTCAATTCTACCAGTATTACTCAGAAATCACAAATGTATTATTCAACCATTATTACTTAAAATCCAAAATTCACATTTCGAACCCAACTACTTACCATCTCCACGCGATTTTCGTTTGATATCTCTTCGGATCTCTCTTCAATGGAATCACGCAAGGTTCGGCTACTCTCTCCTTCATCTTCATTCTCTTCGTCTTCACTCTCTTCATCTTCTTTCTCTTCTACTTCATTCCCTTCTTCTTCATCGTCTTCATTCCCTTCTTCTTCATTATTCTCAGCAACTGGAGATAACTATTTATCTCTATCTTTTTCTATTTCTACCTCCTCGTCAACATTGTTCGAATCTGGAGGGTTCCGCAAACTTTATCCATCTTTCTCCTCAACATTAGGGTTTCCCGAACCCTCTTCTCCTCTCTTCCTCTTTTTTGACCACCTTGTCTTAACCATTATCAAGAGAAATCAACAATTTTTCACAGTCAAAATCTTGAATTCTACATAGTTTTACCAATTAAAGATGGAGAAATCGTAACTTCTCTTTTGAATTTAAGAGAATTGAAGCTGATAAACGTTCATGAGGAAAAGTCGAAGAGAACGATTTCAAAGTAGAGAAAGAGAAATCAATTTCAGGTTAGATCCGAATAGTTATGGGTGGGGAAAAGAAACTGGGTTAAATCTAGGTTTTCTCTATTATTTTTGTGTTTTGGCTGGGGTAACAATGTAATAAAAAAATTGAAAAAGAAATTCTGTTTTTTACGGGGAGATATGAGGTTTTGTTTTGACAAAAAGGGACTTTGCAGACGTTTTCTCACAAAACCAAGCTCTCTCTTCTTCTCAAAAGTAGTCTCAGCTATGGCCACAGAGCTGTGTGTTTTGCAGCAGCTCAAGAGAGCATTGTACAAATAAAGATCCCTCTTTTCTACAGGAACAGTCTCGAAGAACTTAGCCGCTTCTTCCACACCACAAACTTTTGCAGTCAAGTAAAGCCGTCGCTCAAAATCCATCGAACTCAGCTTGTAAGCTTTTTGTTCAATCATCCAATCCGATACCTAACAACACCAAAAACCTAAAATTAACAAAATTGTAAAAGTCCAAATTTTGCTTGTTTTTTGAAACCCCTAACCTGGAGAGCGTGGAAGAAGCGATTGGATCTGTGAAGAGAGGTGATGATGCTTCTGAGTTCTGAAAGAGCCGTTTGATTTCCGATTTGGCACCATTCTCGGAGCAACGGAGTGATGGAGACCGTCGAATCTTGGACTCGCTCGATCCGACGCTTGAGAGTGTCATCAATGAGCTCCGGTGAAGGAATGGTTTTAGGGAAATGAACGAAGGAACGTCTGCAAGGAAGTTTCCAGAAGAAAGTACTGAATGGTTGCCGGAGAAGATGCTTCATGCTCAAGCCAGAACCAAGACAAAACAAAAGCCTAGGTTTTCGCTTCTCTGTCTGCGTTCAGTCCACTTTACGACGACACTTAATTTTACTTTCATAAAATAAATTGCCTTAACCGGATTCGTATTAGAGAATTCCGGTTTGAATCTCCCACTACAAAAAAAAAAAAAAAAAAAAAAAAAAATTTTTACTTACCACTTAGCAGTCTTAATAGATTATGTACAATGGAAATATTATAAGTATCGGTTTCGGATTGGCTCTCTTCGTCCGATAACTTAATGAAATGGTGTTTTAGCGGAAAGAAAAAATGGAAATATTGTAAGCAAAGTTCATAACACAAAGTCTTTTCAAATACAAATATGATTTTCTAAGAAAAAAAAAAACAAATTAGGCCTCAGAAATACATTATTGTAAAAAAGTACGTTATCATTGGTTTCTCAAACGATGTTGGCAAATTTGAATCATCATAGGCCCTTTCTTTATGCAGAAAGATCAAAAATGAAAAACTACACAAAATAATGAGCCTCAGACTGATCAATGTGACAGAAAACCAACAAAACACACAACTGACACAATCGAAAAACTTGGTAGATGATGATCGTGTTACTCTGCAAGAACAAGAATGGGACAAGAAGCAGAGAAAGACAAAGGACTAAGAAGAGAGGTAAAACGCCAGTTTTACTATCTCAAGAATACAGAATCATCGAGAGCTCCTCAAAGATCGCTCACTCTCTCTACCAAGATCACAACCTGAACACGGCTTTTTATAACAGAACACTCAACAAAAGATACACACTTGTCAACGAAAGATTACAAAGTTGATGATAAACCACCAACTTTGACTCTTCGTTTCCATTTGTCATTTGTGAAATTGCCCCTTGGAGGCCAAGCTAAAATCTATTTTCCTACTTGTTAAGAGAATAAAGTTTAGCTTGGCCTCCAAGGACAATTTTACAAATGACAAATGGACACATCCACTCATTCATTACTCTCTAGTCTCTAGAAAAGTCGAGACGCAGCAAGTAGCAAGGACGTTCCGAGTCACGTTGGATTACACTCATTAGATTGGGCCTTGATCTGAAGATTATTGGGCTTAGAGAACTTGGGCTACTCTTAACAGATTCCCTCAAGCTTCACCTTCACATGTAAGTTCGTTCAAGTCATTGTGTTTTTGAACATGAGAAATTAGTGAAATAGTGGGAAAAGCAGATAAAGTTCGAAGTAAATTGATAGGGAGAAGTAAACAATAAAATTGCATACAATCATTATTCAAAAATCATAACAAATATATTTGTGTTATCTCCTCTAATTACAAGAAAGTTTCCCCCTTGATAAGGTGTTAAGGCCAAAATACAACAATACAAGTAAAATTGAAACATGACACATCCACAATTAAATTCCAGTAGAGAGATGAGGCCAAGACATGACTTCTCAGTTGTGATCCTTCTTCCTGTTAAGCTATAGAGATGAAGTATTACCAAATCAAGAACAAAGAATGTGAGTTCCTAGATGTGGTCGAAACCAAATCTGTCTTTCCACAAGCAAAAATTCTTTCTAAACCATTTACCATGATGAGACATATTGCTGCTTGTTGTTGTTATTCAGATATCAAGAAAATGACTATGAAATGACTAAGTTGGTAAGATTTTAACAAGGTTCATAGATGTCATGGAGGAGCATATAAAATCTCTAACACTACAACAACACCAGCCTCCTACTAGGCAAATAACAATAGCAAACTCATGAGGCTTCAGCAGTTTATCATTCACTCACTTGTTCAAAGCTAAAAATAACTTTGATCAGGCAATGTAGGCAAAGATATGAAACATCATCACCAGCCTCTCATCATCAATATCCAAAAACAATTCTTTAAGAAGACAACACTAAAGGCCTCAGAAATTACATTTTGTAAAAAGTTATATCATTAGTTTATCAGACAATGTAGGCAAAAAATTTGAATCATCATAGGCCTTAAAGAGAGAGTCAGGAAAAACAAAACGCAAAGAGCCTCAGACTAATTAAAGAATTCATTTCAGAGGCAAATCAAACAATGTAGACAATCTTTTTCAATCATCACTGGCTCTTTATCTAAACCCAGTTCACAAAGGTTATGACTTTGCAAAGCACAAAGAGAAGAAGATAAAAATCACAACTTTACTTAATTCAATGAATTGAATTCGATCAATTAAAACAAAAGTACGAAGCTTTTGATGGTAATAATGAAAACTGAATCGCTCACTGGCTTCTCTCGTTCATAGAAGATCGATCATGAGCCCTGAATCTTTTTCTCACCGCCACCAAGAGGAGTTTTTATCTTCTTTCCTCTGAAACCCTAGCATCGTTTTATATTGCAACTTTTTGCGTTATGCGTTGGGAAGGGCCCATATATCGGCCCATCAAAGCTCAACCGAATTTCAAATTGGAAAAGGCCCATATACCGGCCCATTAAAACTCTTAAAACTTTTTTTTTTTTTTTTTTGGTGAGTTACTCAACTTTTATTAAACAGTCATTAAAAAAAAAAACCACAAGCTTTTCATTATTCTTTTTGCTTTTTTTCCCTTTTGTTCAAATTAAAAAATCTGGGGTTCCTGTTAAATGCAAAGAAAAAAAGGAAAAAGGAAAAAGCTGGGGTTCATGCAGGCTCTTATCTTTAAATTAAAGCTGAAATTTGAAAGATTAGTTTTTAGTATTCTCCAATAAATTCTTCTTTTCTTCAAAATGATTGATAAAAAGAATCTGTAAATTCTTGCATCATAATTAGTTAGTAGATCTCATATCCATATTAAAGAAGATGTGTTGACATCCTCCAACAAATCCAAGGAGGAGAAAAGAATGAAGAAACCAACAATTAAGAAAGACTTAGAGATGAAACCCATAAAAGTAGGAAGACAAAACTTAATATGAGAGTTTTAAAAAATAAAACAAAGACAAAGAGAGAGATAATTTGGGAGATGTAATGGAAGAAGGCCAAGAATGAAGAATCCTAACGACGAAGGTTCTTGACTTTGGACCAACCCTTCTTACAAGATTTGCCGACAACTTTGATGCCTTTCTTGAAGAGATGTTTCAGCTCCAACGCCCTCATCTTCACCTGATCCTCAAATGCTCCCATCTTCTTCTTTCTTTCTTTCTTTCTTGGATTCTCCTCTCTTCTCTCGGAGGTGAGAGATGTGTTATAAGTTTTGTTTGTGTCCTCGTCTCTCTCTCTATGTAATATACAAGGGATTTATATAAATATAAATAGCTGTGAAATGTTATTAATAGACTAATTGGATCATTACACCTAAGCTAAGCTATCTCTGCTGTTTTATGCTTCCTAAAATTCTTTTTCTAATTTTGCCATTGCTTTTATTAAAATAAACATCTATTTTTTTTTTTCTATGTTGAAAATTTGAACAAAATAACTAAGTGGCATTAGCTCAACCGGTAAAAATCCTAAGCGAATCTTAGAGGTCGCCGGTTCGACTGATGCTTGGGACAAAACTAATATTACAAAATGTGGTTTCGGGTCTGGGGGATTACGGACTTTGGTCCGGAACCTCTGAACAAAATAAATGGTTTTTGCCAGTTAAATGAATCATCTTATGCGTGGATCCAGAATGGGTTTTGTACACGTGGTAAAAGAAGGACCGTTGGATGTTTGCGATGAAAATTGCCAGCTTTGTAATTCTCAACACGAAGTGGACCACCTTACTGGTTGGTGCTACCTTATCCCACCCATTAACAAGTCTTGATTTTGGATATTACATGTCAGAACTCTTGAATAAACTAACCCGTGACATACTTGGAAATTGGAATAAAGCATAACCTTTTTCTTGTTAATTAAACTCTTCTTACCTTCTGTTTTGTTGTTTTAGTCAACACACTTTCTCTTTCATAAAGACTCTTTCTCTAAAGCTTTGAAGTAACAGATCAGCTATGGTTTTACACACTGTTTATTCGCTGTCTTGTCTTAACAAAGAAAGATTCGTTGGAACCATTATCCTTCTCAGTTACGTCGTTGCTAAAGAATAGCGTAAGGAGAAGTGTCAAGGACTCAAGGCATTATATATACAAGGAGTGGACGAGCACTGACGTAGTCGTTGGTTTAATTTCTTTGTTTATTGCTGTAATGTGCAAAAATCTATTGGTATCGACGTAAATGAGTTATCAGATAATAGCTCTTATCAACCATTTTTTTTTTTTGTTAAAAGTTTTTCAATACTTTCTTCAAAACACAATTCACTTTCTCGGTTTCTCCTCCCATACATTATGCTTTGAACACAATTCTTTTATTTATCTATACTAGTATTTTCGCAACACTTTGCCACTTTGGTGACGGATGGATAAAAATGCTTCTGGGTTAATCGGATATCCGACCCGTTTTTTAAATTCCTTAACAAAAAAAATTGTTGGGTCGGGTTATATTTAACCCAACTTATACAGCGGATATTCCATATTTAATCATTTAGATATTTAGAAGATTTGTTTGATTTGTTTTTAACTGTTTTGAATCATCATTGTATAATACATAAAGTAAAAAAAATTAAATTTTTTTCTGCATATACTGTGATTCGAAATTTAAAAAACGGACATATATTATCCAATTGACCAAAATGTGTGTTCAACGTTCTATATCGATTAAAATATTTAGACAATGATTCAGAATCATATCATAAATAAGATCAACAATAATAAAATAAATGAGTTTTTTGGCGGGACGGGTTTTTGAATCAACAATAATAAAAAGATTAAATATCATTAATCTGTCGTTTCAATACGGATTAAATCCTTTTGTTTTTTTAATACCACCAATATTAGACATATTAAATCAGTCTCATTTAGAAAAGATTGTATAAAACCAAAAACTGTCCCGTGGTATAATGTTACTTAATAAAAATATTTTAAAATTTTAAAATATCATTAACATGCCGTTTTAATACATATTAAATCTTCAGTTTATTAAAATATAAATGTCTTAGAGAATGATATGATTTATAAACTTTTATATATAATAAATAATTATTAAATTTTAAAATAAAAACAAATCATGGAACGGGTTAAGAAATTACGGAACGTGTTATATTTCGGAAAAGATTTATATGGCGGACGAATTTGAATCAATATTTATATACCGTTTTAATACGGGTTAAATCCTCAGTTTATTAATAATTGTTTCGTGGACTTGTGGTATACCGTTACTTAATAACAATTGTAAACTATAATATAAATAAATATGTTATAAGGAGATACAATTTACAAAATATTTTTATACTAACTTTAAAATTAAATCATCCCGCGGTGTTCCGCGCGTTAAAATCTAGTATGGGTTAAAAATTCAATCCAAACTCTTAAAATATTAGATATATATCCATTTTGACACCCTTAAGTATAACTTATGATGACAAAAAAAAAGTGAAATTTTTTAGGGGTGTGCAAAAAAAACTTTTACCCAAAAAAACCCGACCAGTAATTAGGTAATTCAGTCTGGTTTCGGTTTCTTCCAAATACCCGTTCGGTTATAATTATTAATAATTTACTTTGGTTCGGTTCAGTTTAAAACCATAAAACAGTTTGGTTTTTTGGGTTTCTACTTTTTTTTTTTTAATTATAATATCACTTGTTTGGTTAGCGTTCTAATATTTTTTCCAATATTGATTTCCTCTTCCTTGTGAATTGTGATATAAGCTACATATATAAATTTTCTCAATCTAATGATATTTATTTAGAAACTTATATTAATACATGTTGGAGAAGAAAAAATAAAACTCTTTGAAAGATGATATAGTTCATAATAATATTATGTTTAACATTTAGGTTATACAAATATGTTAAACTAGATTCACTTCATAGATTAAAATCAAAGATGATATAATTCAAAAAAAAAAAAATGTTATTTTCATTTTGAAAAATCATGGAATAAAAGAAAAATAACTGAAACCGAATGAAATTGCATATGGTTTTCTAAACATTTTCATTTTTATAAAAGAAAATAAATCGTAAACCCGATAAAACAAGCCGTAACCAAACTGAGAATTGATAAATTGATAAACCCAAAAAAAAAAACTAAATATCAATTTTTATAGCTCACCACGAGTGTTTGTTGGTTTGCTATATGTAATTTATGCGTCTTCTTTTTTTGTTGTTGTTAGGGCTTTACAGAAATTAAGGGGTCTGTTGGGCTGTGGCCTGTGGGAATTCGGTGATAAGAATTTTGTGAGAGGTCGACCTGAGCTTATGGAGGAGATGCATAAAAGAATTTCGTTTGATGGGTTTCTGAGAAGGGCTAAAGAAAGGAAAGCTCGAGAGGATGTGAAGGTGAAGGACGGCTTCCAAAATTTAAGAATTTGATCTTGAATCATCATCATCTTTAACAATGCTTGGAACAAGTGTAGTGGTTTATAGTTTATACGTTGTCTTGTCTTTAAACAAAGAAGAGATTTTTTTTTTTTTTGAATAACCGCGGGTCTCCCAAAGGCTTCCTAGGCCCAAGGACTAATCCCACGAGGCTGGCAATTCCCCTATGTAAACCTGCCAGTGGCCGTGCCTTGAACCCTGGTGGGAAAGTTTTCCTTGTCATCTGAACGTGGCTAAGAGAGGAGTGTTAAGGCATTGTACAATGAGTGGACGAGCACTGACGAGGCCAAGTTCCCTGACCAGATGTAACATGAACCGATAACGCACCCTATCCCAAACAGCTGCACAAAATCCTGACCTGAGAAGTGAGCTGCTGCAAATACTCCTGAGCTGATCACTAGTGCCTTCCACCATTCCATTCTCGACGCTAAGGAGGTCAGTAGAAAGCGTCTGTACACTATCTCCTCAAGGATGGGAGCTACTACGCAGTAGAGAGCAAAACACCCGCTTCTCGCCACTTCCCCGCTCACCAATATCTTCTCCAATTCTGATTCATGTACAGCCTGAGATCAAACAGCATTGTTTCTGCTATGTTAATCATCGTAGGAGAGAATGGTGTACTAGATCAGGAGGCAATTGGGGAGACCTTAGAGCCAAAGAGTTGATCAGCTACAAGCGACGTGACGAAGATAAAGCCCACAAGACATCCCAAACCCAATGCTGAGCCAACCACCCAGTTTCTTTCTTCCCTTGATTCATTATTACCCTTTAGAAAGTTGATTGATTTGCACTGAGGCTTCGCTGTGGTCCTCAGCAGCAAGACTGTCCCTGAAAGTTCTACCATTTGGAGAACCACAAGTGATAGCACCTGTAAATTGTAACCACAGCATGAATTTCAACAAGAAAAATCAACTGCAGAATCAAAATGACAGAGACTGGGTTTCACCACTCTTAACAAGCAACCAAATGCATCTCACATAGGTAGAAAACTAAACTGCCCTTTGCTCATCTCTAAAGTGTACAATTCAACAAGATATTGAACAGTCTTCTCGAACAAAAGGAAAGGAGACTCACTTGGGTCTGAGGATCAAGAACCTGCCGGTGGAGTATGTTGGCAACAATGGATAAACCCCCAAAACTGAGAGGAATATGCAGAGAGAACATGTAAAGAGCAAATGTGCTCCATATGTTATTATCTTCCCATGGAATCTCTGATGCCAAAACCGAGAACCCATCTTCATTCCCCAACTTCTCAATCTATAAAGCACCGGACTTGGACTTAGAATTACCATCAAAATCAAAACTAATTATAAAAAAGGAAACTTTATCCTAATCTGAAACGAAGACATCTCATGTAATGACTCAATGAAAGGAAGGAGACGTACCTGAGTAGTTTCTTGTGTGGATTTGCTTTTGAGACAAGAGCATCTGAGAGAAGGACGACAAGTGGTAGTAGAGGAGAGACCACGAAACTCCGAATGTCTTCGTCGGTCGGAAACCTTAGTAACCGGCGTGTTGACGCAACTGAAGGAAACCCATCGGCCTAGAATCATCGCCGTCTCTGACCAGAGAGTCTCATAGAGCCAAGCCACTTCAACTTTCAAGTTACCATGGAGAGACCAATTCAATTCAATTCTTGTGGTAATCCAAAAGAATTGTTTTTTCTTTTTTTGGCATCAAGTGTGTTTTTTTTTTTTGTCAATAGATATCTTCTTAGCTCAAAAAAGGAAAAAAAAAGATAATCTTTTTTCATAAGAAAGGAGAAAACATCTGGAGCTGACAGGATTCACAAAAAAGATCATTTCTTTTTCGATTTCTCTTCCTCCTAGACCCAACCGACGAAGAGAATTTGATTTGTTGTTGGTTGTGTCTGGTCTCTTCGTCTAGGGTTTTTGGGTGATTAAAGATGGTGAGGATCGTGAGAAGTTGTTTACAGTCCATGTTAAAGCTTGTGAATTCTCTAATTGGGATGGTTGGGATTGCTATGATTCTCTACGCTGTTTGGCTGATTAGGCAATGGCAAGAACAAATGGGAAATCTTCCCTTTGCTGATTCTGATCACCCTGTTCCATGGTATGTCAAAGTTTCCATCTTTTTATGTGTTTGATCACTTTCTGGCTATTTGGGCGTTTGTATCTTTGTTTAGAATCTATGAGTGGTTTGAGAATGGTACTGAACAAAATAGGCAGGGACAAGATCATAGATTCTGTTAGCTTGAGGTGTGTGGAAGCTAGAAGCTGTTAGGCTATGGAAGAGAGAGTTTTAGGATTCTTGTAAGATTTGATGGCACTGCAAATGAGTGTCACATCTTGTTGGGGAGGAGCTATCTTTGTTTTCGTAGAAAGATCGTAAATTCTGTAAGCTTGAGGTGTCTAGAAGTTGTTAGGCTATGGAAGAGATAGCTTCAGGATTCTTGTAAGATGGCACTGGAAGGGAGTGACATATCTTGTATCTGTGTGAGGGGGAAGTTATTATTGTTGTTAATTGTTATGAAGTTTGCCATTGCTGATGAAAATTGCTGAACCAATCTTCTTATGAGCTTCAGGTTCATTTATTCATTTCTCGGTCTCGGGGCCATTCTCTGTGTTGTCACTTGCGCCGGGCACATAGCTGCTGAAACTGTGAATGGATGTTGCCTTTACTTGGTAAACTTCTTTTCTTTTTTTTTATAAGTTGTTCCTGCAACTCTATATATTGACGGATTGTAGCATCATCTACCGATCTACGTTAGCCTGTTTTTCTTTGGTAGTTTTATTGTTCCTTCCTGAATTCATTCTTGTGTTTCTTTTCTATGTGAATAATGCATCTGTTTATTGGCACATCGACTGGGTTCAGTATATGGGATTCATTGTCTTGCTAGTTATGGTTGAAGGCGGTGTGGTTGCTGATATCTTTCTAAACCGTGACTGGAAAAAGGTATAGTTTCTATATATCTTTTCTTTTGAAAAATCTTGGGAGGCTCTCTATTGTCACGCCCATGATCCTAATCTTTTAGAAGCTTTCACCAGGACTTTCCAGAGGATCCAAGTGGTGCTTTCCACCAGTTCTCTAAGTTCATCGAGTCAAACTTCAAGATTTGCAAGTGGATAGGTCTCTCTATTGTCTGTGTCCAGGTATCTTAATTGATAGCAACAAAAATCTCTACTTTAAGATGCTTCTAAATTGTTTGGTTTCAATGTTTCACAGCGTTCTCTTTGTTTATTGGCAGGGTCTATCAGTTTTATTAGCCATGTTGCTCAAAGCTCTTGGACCTCACCCTTACCGTCATTACGACAGTGACGATGAATACAATGTAAGCACAGTTGCACTCCTGCAGGATGGTCGTCAGCTGCCTCCATATGTTGTTGGAGAACCCATGTATGGAGCCAAACCGGGAGCTTGGACAGTTAGGATTAATGAAAGGGCGAACCGGTGAGAGGTGCAAACCAAGAAGCTCGTAGAAGAAAAATGGGAAAGAGTCTGCTATTTCGATGTGTGCATTTACTTTGGCTTCTTGTTGCATCTCTTTCTTTCACTATTATCTCTTGGAAATCTTGAATACACATATACGTATTGGGATGTTCTTACATTTAAAACATTATGTGATGAATGTAAATCTCTCTCCACTCTTTTGCTGATCTAACCAAGATTTATATCCTGCAGGCTAGTCATATCTTGGTCGGATCGGAATTTGTCTTATTTACATATCAAAAATCTCAAAACTCGAATACAATTTAATTATTAACCAACTATAGAGCAATCACTGATCATCGTTGTTAAGAATTCTTATGGAGCTACTCGTTGTTAAATTAAGCAAATAAAATAATTGAAGACCAATGGTATTCGTATTGGCTTATGGGGCACATGGGAAAAGATTGGATAAAGTCTCTTATTGTGTAAGAAAATATGTGAAGGAAGGAATTAATTGAGAATGTGATGTGATTAGTGAACTGTAAGATTCCTATATGCACTGTTTTTATTGATACTCACTCATCATCTCATCTCATGTGACTTTAATTGTAATTTTCATGAATTACGTAAGAATGACATCTTTTTCTTGTTGTCATTCTCAATAATACAATTTGACTTTCTCACTTTTAGGCTTTTAGCTAAAGCATTCTCATTTGTATAACTATTCTCTGATATTTATTTTTCTTATTGAAGTTGTCAATTGTATATTTCACTAGTCTTTGATAATGCACACATGCCTACATGTATACCAGTATTCATGATGGTTATTAAGAAGTTCACTTAAATATCACAAGTTCATCTCCAATATGCTGTTCTATATTTTAGTTACTTAGGTATGTCAGATTGTTACAAGTATTCCCGTGGACTATGACGATATATTTGGAAAAAATCGATAAATTCTTCGATAGATGGATCGCTCTTTTCAGTTTAAAATCGAGCTCGCCTTAAAAGGTTATTGACCTTTGAACTGCAAGGTTTAATTTGGGTCATGCAATGGTGGGAAACCATGATCGATATTGCTCTCATTATTTCACTGATTCTATGTATTTGGTGTACATGATCTCGAAACCAAATGATTGGCTAGGTTTTGACTAAGAGCTTCGTGAAGTCGTCTCAATTTATACCAAACTCTCTGGCAATCTACGAATGTAGAAGTAGCAATAGTCGACCAAACTTTCTAGCAAAAAAACTTGGAATATTAATTTGTGTTCTCTTTTCTTAGCAATTTTCTATCCATTTGGTTAATTGCGAATGTAGGAAACGTTTTTTATTTTAAAAATTCAGAAGTGAGAAAGAATTAGGTACAATAATTAACAAGCTGCATTCACCATATTTAAATAAGAAAACAATGTAAATAATCATTTCTTAAGATAAACTTTTGTAAACATATACATAGTTACGTGTACGACTTACATGTACATCAAACTTTGTAAGCATGAGTGTAATTGACAATAAAGAAATACTAGATAACAACCCGCACGATGTGCAGGATGAAGTGATTTAAGTAAAATTATTATGATTAAAATTATTATTCGGGATCTAAGATCCGTTTGTGTAAAACGAAACATGTTACAATTTTTTTTTGTTTTATTCAAATTTGGGACTATTTCATATAAGAATATGTTTTATCCGTGAAATATTTAAACTTTGAATAAAGCTTCAACGTGATAAAAAAGTATTGACGAAATGTTACCATTTATGGCAATATGTCTTTCCGTATGTTTTAAAGATTTTGAGATTTTGTAGTATAAAAAGAAATTTTTTTTTTTTAATAAGTATAAGAAATCCAAAATTTAGCAAAGATGAGATTTGATAGTTTCGAAGCTAAGATTTTGTAGTGTTCCAAATCTAAGATTCTTAGATTATGAATGGATTATTTACGAAATAGTTATAATGTGGCCAGATTTTGGTTTATATACAAATGTGGTTATAATGTTTTTCTTCGAAAAGTTAGAACTCCTCCAAAAAATAGGATTTTAAGCATTCGTAACATATATAGAAAGGA
The DNA here is from genome assembly GCF_000004255.2 of Arabidopsis lyrata subsp. lyrata. NCBI lineage: Eukaryota > Viridiplantae > Streptophyta > Magnoliopsida > Brassicales > Brassicaceae > Arabidopsis > Arabidopsis lyrata. The sequence continues at coordinate 24,028,061 of NW_003302553.1, forward strand.
GATTATTTTATTTATTTAAGTAAAAAATTTATGAAAGATGTAAAGATTTTGTAGTTTTGAATTCGAGATTCTTGAACCAAATATATATATTTTATCATTTAAATATAAACATAAATATAAATATAAATAAAAAGATTGTTTACCCATCCACTAAAGAAAATTTATATAAATGTATATAAAGAAATATATAAATATATAAATATAGTAATATAAGATAAACAAAAAGTGTATGTTTTTAATTATTAATGGGATATATGGATGTATGAGACTAATGACAAATTCTGTAAATAGTCTAATAAATCTTGGATAATTATCTAAATAGAGGTCAAATCATTGCGAGAGCGACACATCAGCGTGGCAATCTTGTTAATAACACATGATGGTAAGGTTTTTTTTAAAAAATGTTTCTCTATTAATATATAGGGGATTTCCTTCTGAATTTGTATCTAAAAATTTTACTTTTTCAAATAAATAAATAAATAAATAATTTTCTTGTAAGCTTCTTTTAGAAAGATAATAAAGTATAACAAGGGTCGAATAAATCTTAAGGAATAAGGATTGTGACGGAGTCATGTGCGGTCTGCCAAAATTATATTAAAAAAAAAACCTTTAATATTGCAACAATATTAGGTTTTTAAAACTTTTTCTTGTTCTCTTTTTCCACAAAAACAAAACAAAATGCACTAAGCTATGGTTGGTTGTTGACTTAAATAAATACGAAATTCAGAAACAGTTAAAAGAATAATAGTATCTTCGAGTGTTGAAATGATTTATGCGCTGTGAGCAAGACACTGGCCATCAAGATTCCGTATTTCCAAATCTTATCATATAAAGATCAGATACACTTTTATTAAATCTTATTTTATCTAGTTTGTGTTGTTTTCCATGAGCAAAAAATGTGGTCTTATATTGTTAATCTTTCAAAGAAAAATAGTTCAAACATATTTTATTAAAAAAATATCGAATAAAATTAATTTTCAATTTTGGGACAAAAATACATTAACAATTAAAATGTTATTTAAATCTCCAAATTTTGATTGACCTCTTAGTAAAATAGTTACATTTCATTTATTTGACCACATTAGGAATGTCGTTAAGTTTCCAATAGAAATAAAGTCAATATGGGAGTGGAAGAAGATCATCTCTAAAAAATGTTTAAGCTGGTCAGTAGAGTGTAGACTTTTAAACCACAAAAAGGCTAGATTGGGCCTAGGTAATCCATCTTTTTTTCATAACCGCCTCAGTCTCCGATAGGGTTCGAACTGTCTCTCGTTCTGGTGGAATCGTAACGGAAACTTAACGTCATGTCTAATCCGGCCAAGTTTACGAAACTTAACTATATTACTAAGAGGCCGACTAAAATTTTGGACTTTAAATAACATTTGAAAGGCGATGTTTTTTTGTCCCAAATTTGAAAATTGATGTTTTTTCGACATTTTTCCATATTTTATTAGTTAAATTAAAATTTTTTTGAAGATTATGACGTCAAAATAAATTGGTAACTCGTGAATTGACTAAAAAATCCATTTACAATTTTTTTCTATTTTATTCCATATACAAATACCAAAGAAATCCAACATAATTCACTTTTGCTACTCTTAAATTGTGAGGTCATATATCCTCACATCTTCAAATAATCCACATATTCTACCAATAAGAAGAAGAAAAAAAACTTGTTGATGTCTCTAGTTCATATTGAAACAAACACAACATATGTTTTGGTTGGTAACATTTATCAATCGGCACAAGGTTTACAACTCTAATCATTGTCATATATTGTTTTGTACCGCTTTTCTTTACGTTAGATTTGACTGGTTTATTTCACCAATCGAATCCACAAGGATAACCAATAACAATGTTAAACAAGAGGCCATGGTCATAGTATTACATCATATAGTCATAAGCAAAAAAAAAAAAAAGAGAGAAAGAAAGAACAAGTGTAAGAGTAACGGAAGAATCTTGTCCCAACCAACATTGGCTTCAAAATAAAAACGATGGAATCTTATAATTGCATAAACACACACACACCCCTTACCCTACGGGATCGTGCTACATCAAGCCCCTAACTGTCAGTAGGTCCCATCCCCCTCAAAAATGGCACACTTCGTAAATAAGAAGAATGAGTCAAGGACATAATCGTCATTTTCTAATTTGATGCAAAAGACTTAACCATAAACCATTCCTCCTAGCTTCTTCCCTCTCTATTTAACCAACTAACCAACAATTCTTCCACTCTCACTTCTCCACTTTTTTTTTGGTTTTTTTTTGGCTTGTCTCTCCGGTCAAAATGCAGCTCTTTCCGGTCATCCTACCGACACTATGCCTCTTCCTCCACCTTCTAGGAGGCGGCTCTGGCTCTACTCCATCGTTGACTCACTCCAGTCAACAAGTGGCAGTCACCCGTTGGCTTCCCGCAACTGCCACCTGGTACGGAAGTCCCGAGGGCGACGGCAGCAGTGGTAAACATTTCTTTACATAATATCCACAACAATTGATTTACTTTTTACAGTAACAAAGTCAAAAGTTTACTGCGAAATCAATAACAATGCAAGGGCTTATTAATGAAACCGCAGGAGGAGCTTGTGGTTACGGGTCACTAGTGGACGTGAAGCCGTTTAAGGCAAGAGTTGGAGCGGTGAGTCCGATTCTGTTCAAGGGTGGTGAAGGCTGCGGTGCATGTTACAAAGTCAGGTGTCTCGACAAGACCATTTGCTCTAAGAGAGCAGTCACCATTATTGTCACCGACCAGTCACCGTCGGGACCATCTGCTAAAGCAAACCACACTCACTTCGACCTTAGCGGTGCCGCCTTTGGACATATGGCTATTCCCGGCCATAACGGTGTCATCCGCAACCGTGGCTTATTAAACATCCGCTACGGCCGGTACCTCTTGGCGCTCTAAATAACCAACTTATTATTTTATTTAACGAACAAATGAGTAAATGGTTTTTTCTTACATTGGGAGGACTAAACAAACAACTAAAGAAGCTTTAACGGCGTTCTTGTCTTTTATTGATGGTCCCGTATTTTGACCTTTGACTACACAACACACACCTATGGATCTCTGACACACACCTACACTTGTTTGTTTTTGTTTTGTAAAACAGAACGGCATGCAAATACAAAGGGAAGAACATAGCCTTCCATGTGAATGCAGGATCAACAGATTATTGGTTATCTCTTCTCATTGAGTATGAAGACGGTGAAGGAGACATTGGCTCTATGCACATTCGTCAAGTAATATTTCTCATTACTCTCTCCTACATTTTCTTTAAAATGTTTACTTAATTTTACTTCTTTTGTGTGTTGAATTATGAAGGCGGGGTCTAAGGAGTGGATATCAATGAAGCACATATGGGGAGCAAACTGGTGCATTGTCGAAGGACCACTCAAGGGACCATTCTCTGTGAAGCTTACAACTTTGTCCAACAACAAGACACTCTCTGCCGCCGACGTCATCCCCAGTAACTGGGTTCCCAAAGCTACTTACACCTCCCGCCTCAACTTCTCCCCTGTTCTCTAATTAACCACTCTTCGTTTTTTTTTGTTGTGGGAGAGAGTAACACGGAGAGGACAATGAGTGAGCCATCTCCAAAGTTAGGGGAAGAAGAGCTTGCAATGTGTGTGTGACTACTAACTTTTTATGTTGTCCATTTTCATTTTTTTTCCTTGTCCATAGGGATGTGTGTATCAATCATCTATAATCTTGTTTGTGGGACATTACTATATATAAGAAGAGAATTTACAAAAGATGTAATAATGTGCAAAATCTCATTCCTTTTTTCATCCAACTCTTTTGCCAGCCCCTCACAACTAGGCGACTCTTGCAAAATAATAATACCTCAAATTAATGTGTTTACATCATTCACTTTCTAACATGTTCCTACTTACATTATACAATACATTGTGTGCCTGGAAAGAGACGAAACAACTGGACCAGACCACCACGTGCCCCATTATCAAGTCACTACGAAAATAATGTATAGATGGTTCACATGCCATGACACTACTCAACTACCTTATGCCCACATCATACAATCAAATGATTCATCCAACAACCTTTACTTCTCAAGTCTTAATAAATGTGCACATAAGTATAAAATACGTGGAAACAAAATGATTTAAGGTGATCATCCAAGACAAAAACCAAATTTTGCAGAAGAAATATAATGGTAATAAAAAATAATAAACCAAAACAAAAGGACTAAAAATTCTCTCTCCAGAAGAGGAAATGGTGTGCTCACAGACATCGCCCAAAAGAGCTTCAATGTGCACATTACTTACCTCTTCTTATTTCCCCCGCAGCTATTGTGACTTCAATATCAAATAATCCCCCATCAGTAATACTAAAGACCCTTCACTCTGCCTTGGCTCCCTCGGCCTCAGTCACAGCTACAGGTTTCTCTCCCTCTCCCGAGGCAGCAGCATCAGGTTTCGCTGTTTCAACACTTGCATCTTTGGCAGGTGAAGCAGGTTTTTCCTCTGTCACCTTTGGATCTGCAGGTTTCCCATCTTTTAAGTCCTTGGCGTCTTTCCCAGCTTTTGCATCTTTGCCATCTTTGGCATCCTTCCCATCTTTGGCATCTTTGGCTGGAGGAGGAGGCGGCATCATGTGAGGTGGGGGATTTGTCTTAAGCTTCAAGAATATCTGTCTCATTCTCCCTAGATCAGTTGGCTTCCCAGGTTTAGGACCCTGGATAACATTCACTGATGGTTTCTTGTCCGGATCCTTTTTCCCTCTCTTCTTCTCGATGTTGGGAACCTCACGAGGGATTAGCTCTGCAATTGCTTTCCAGTAATGCTTGTCAACTTCTTTGTGGAACTTCTCTTGGTTAGCCCAGTATAGCTGCAAGAGAGGCAAATATCACACAAGTTTCCAATACACCCAAAAATCTCAAATGGCTGCGATTGTGAATTTTATCACTACTTACCTTCTCCTTTTCGCGGTTATCAGTCTTGTTGGTTTCAATGGTCTTCTCTCTTTTCTCATAGAAGGATTTCTTGTATTCTTCTGCTTCAGTTATGATCTGATTCCGCATCTCCTTCTCTTTCTTTTCCTTCTCCTCAAGGTGAATGGTGTTCAGACTGCACCAATGCGTGCCAAAATATCAGTTTCATATATGTTGAACAAGAAAAGCATGGTGGTTCCAGTCTAATCTGATACATAATTGACACACCAGAGAAGAAGAGGATAGCTACAACACATACAGGTTCTTTCTTATTCCAAATCAGATCATAGAGATTCTTTCATATACATAAAACAAAAAGCACGGTGGTTCCATTCTATCTGATACAGAATTGACACATCACAGAAGAAGATGATAGCTACAACACATACACTATTCGGACTCTTTCCTATTCCAGTACAGATCACAGAGATTCTTTCAATATATGATGAACCAAAAACCATGGTGGTTCAAGTCTAATCTGATACAGAATTGAGACATCACAGAAGAAGATTATAGCTACAACACATATTCTACTCAGGTTCGTTCTTATACCAAATCAGATTATAGCTACAATGACAACAAGGTCACATTTTTCTAATAGATTCTCGAATTTTGAAGATCGCATAATCGAATCGAATCTTAAACGATTGAAATCCTAAGCTTTTCTACCTAAGAAGACACTAAGATCTAGTAATCTACCAAGTCAAAAGCTTGAGATCTAGCCCTACTCCACAACAGGAAACGAATTGAAATGAACAACCGAGAATCAGAACACTAACCGGCGCCACTCACGGCGTTGGAAACCCTCCTCCCGCATCTCATTTGGATCTGGAAGAATCGGACCATCGGAAGCGAAGATCGCATCACCGCTTCCGTTAGCATCGTTAACGGAAGATTCAAAAGGCGAGGAAAAGTCATGGTTAGGTGAGGAAGCACCAAATCCATATCCGTTTGGGGAAGCAGGATTCTCAGATCCATAAGCTCCATCACCATTGAAAGAAGAGAATCCACCGGATTGATGTTGAGTCGGAGGTGGCTGGGCTTCGGAGAAATTATCGTAGCCACCAAAGTCATCGTGTTCAGATGGAGAATGGGTTTGAGCTGGGAAATCTCCGTCGTCAAAAGTCGCCATGCTTTTTGCTTCTTTGAGATTCGCAAGAAGAAGACTTTTGATCGCTGTGTTTTTTGATTCACAAGGAAGAGAAGAGAAGAGAAGAGAAGAGCCTTAAACGATGTCGTTTTTTAGTTTGGCGTAGATCTGATGATTTCATTTTAAAAAGGCCACGTTGACTAAAAACGTGTAACCAACTCACCGAACCGGTCGTCTTAAACGCTGCGTTTAGTCCTTCTTCTAGAAAGAGACAACAATGGCGGATCGGTTCTTCGATAACGTGATGCCTGATTTCGTGAAGGAGAAGGAAAGTGAATCTGGAGGAGATTCGCTTAGGAATCTGCTCGCTATGCCGTATTCGTCTCTCTCGCAGCAGCTCAAGCGATCCGCTTTGGATCTCAAGGAAACCGTAAGCGCAAATCTACTCTTCTTCCTTTCGATTGATTAGGTTACTCTGAAGTGGTGACTAAGTGTTGTTGTTTGTCTTTCTCAGGTAGTGATGGAAACTTGGGGTTTTAGTGGGCAGACTGTTGAAGACTTCACTCTTTACTCTGGAACTCTTGGAGCTGCGTTTTTACTCTTTAGAGCTTATCAAGTTACTGGAAACGTCAATGATCTTTCCCTTTGCTTGGAAATCGTCAAAGCTTGTGATGCTGCTTCTGCTTCCTCAGGGTACCTTCTTCTTCTTCTCCATTGTCTATAGAAACAAGTTGCTTTGAATTGTTGGTGAAAATATGAGACTTTTTTTGGTAGGGATGTTACTTTTCTCTGTGGCCGAGCTGGTGTTTGTGGTCTTGGCGCCGCTGCAGCTAAGCTTTCTGGTGAGGAGGAGTTGCTCAACTACTATTTGGCGCAATTTCGTCTGGTGTGCTTCTTCTCAGCTTTGTTCTTGGTACATTTTTTTGTTTTTCTTGGTTCTGAGATTGAAATCTATCATTTTTATAACAGATAAGACTATCTAGTGATCTTCCTAACGAGCTCTTGTATGGAAGAGTTGGTTATCTATGGGCTTGTTTGTTCATCAACAAGTACATTGGCAAAGAAACTTTGTCTTCAGATACCATTGTAAGTACAATTCTTAGGAAGATAGAGATATTGATGAGTCTCGTTTAGTTTCTTAATGAGTAAGACTCAGTGTGCAGCGGGAAGTTGCTCAGGAGATTATCAAGGACGGAAGATCAATGGCTAAGAAAGGAAGCTCACCGCTTATGTTTGAATGGTATGGCAAACGGTACTGGGGTGCAGCACATGGGCTTGCTGGTATTATGCACGTATTGATGGATGTTCAGCTGAAGCCTGACGAGGCAGAGGATGTGAAGGGAACCCTTAAGTATATGATCAAGAATCGGTTTCCAAGTGGAAATTACCCTGCTAGTGAAGAGGATAGGAGGAAAGATGTCCTTGTGCATTGGTGTCATGGAGCTCCTGGGATTGCTCTCACACTTGTGAAAGCTGCTGAGGTGACGATGCCTTTTTTTAGTTAGAATGTATGTGTCTGTTTTTAAATGCTTTCTAGACATTATTGAGAGAGAGAGTTGATCTCTGGGAAATGAAAACAAAACACACAGGTTTTTGGGGAGAGAGAGTTTCTGGAAGCGGGTGCAGCTGCAGCAGAGGTGGTTTGGAACCGTGGATTGCTCAAGCGGGTGGGGATCTGTCATGGAATAAGTGGGAATGCATATGTTTTTCTCTCGCTTTACAGAGCTACGGGAATGAGTGAGTATCTGTACCGTGCAAAAGCCTTTGCCAGTTTTCTGCTTGATAGAGGCCCCAAGTTACTCTCAAAAGGAGAAATGCATGGAGGTGATAGTCCTTATTCCTTGTTTGAAGGCGTTGCAGGCATGGCCTATCTCTACCTTGACATGGTCGACCCATCTCAAGCCAGGTTCCCAGGTTACGAGCTTTAAACTTCTAGATCGATAACAATCTCCATACTTTTGTCCATCAAATCCTTATCTCTTGTTATGGAGGAGGCACAAGGTAAGAGAGGGTGTGTGTATGTGTGTGTTTAGTACTAGCAAAATCTTGTTGTTGTTGTTTGACGGTGAATCAGTTTGAGTTGATATCTATTGGAACTCTCCGGAGATCTGTCCGGAGAGCCTGTAACTTTATGATGTTAGAAGGAACACAAAGGTTCTGTCCTTTCTGTATTGTCTTTTGAGTGAGTATTGACATAGTTTCTTCTCGAAACAAGGAATAAAAAACAGAGCATTTGCCTTCTTTGGAATATGCATTGGGTCTATACCATCATCAAACGCACTTACAAAATCTGTCTTACGTTCTTTGGATCTAAAACAAGAACAGAACACCATTCTCTTCTGCCTCTTCTACTTTAACATGTTCAATTCTGCCCGTAGTATAACACTCAAAACTCCTGTTCCTTGCGCACAAGACGCTCAGCATCTCCAAGCTCAACTTCACCGTCTTTTCTTTCCAGCCCGCCCTGAAACATCAACTCTATCTGCTCCAGCGACTTCCCACTTGTCTCCGGGACTAGCGCATACACGAAGATAACCGAGAGTGCAGACACGAGGGAGAAAACGAAGAAGGTTCCTCCGACCGTTATGGCACGTGACACAGAGAGGAAGGACATGGCCACCAGACCGCTGCACACCCTGTTTCCGACCGCCCCAAGCGCTGAGGCCTGGGCTCTTAGCCGTAGTGGGAAGATCTCTGATGTCAAGACCCAGCAAACAGGTCCCATCCCTATAGAGAAGAAGGCAACATTTCCACAAACAAAGAGAAGAGCCAAGGTTATCCCAAGCGTTCCTTGGCCGAGGAATGTGAGCGTGAAGCTTAGACAAAAGAGACACAGAGTCATTCCAATTGTGCTCACATAAAGCAGCGGTTTCCGGCCAACACTATCGATCAGGAAGGTGGCAAATAGTATGAACACTGTTTTTGTAATCCCAACAGCGACAGTTGCAGCGAGCAGTTTGGTCTCGTCTTGTATCCCAGCCTCTTTCAGGATCTCTGGACTATAGTAGACTGTGGCGTCGATTCCTGTGATCTGCTGGAAACATTGGATCCCAAATCCAACAATCAGCATTTTCCGTACAACAGGAGATGGGCTTAGAAGCTCACGCCACACCGGCCTGTCCTCGCTGCCTTCTGTATGTGCAGCCGCCAATTGTATCTCTGCAAGCCGCTCTTCCACTTCATCATCTCGTTCATTTGTTTTCATAAGCACCTCTCGTGCACTGTCCACTCGGCCTTTCATCACCAGCCACCTCGGCGACTCAGGGATCACACACAGCGCAAATCCTATGAACACCGAAGGAAGAATCCCAACTGCAAGCATGATCCTCCAGCTGATATGCACGGAAAGCCCCGAGAAAGCGTAGTTCGAAACATAGCCTAGCAAGATCCCTAGATTTATGAAGATCTCAGGGAACGAAGTGAAAAATCCTCTGGCTACAGTAGGGGATATCTCGGCGATGTAGACAGGAGCGATCATGACACCAAGTCCAATCCCAATGCCGGCTAAAGTTCTTCCGATCATCAAAACCTCGAAAGACGGAGCGACAGCCATCACCGCAGCACCAGTCTGAAAGACGAGAGCAGCCAAGGCCATGGTCCATTTTCTACCGATGGAGTCAGAGGTTCTGCCGCCGGCTAAGCTGCCGAAGAGTGAAATAATGCTGAGGCTACCAATGAGCACTTCCGTCTGCACCTCCGTTATTTTGAGATCCTGCTGTATGAACAACACCGCACCGCTCATTACCCCAACATCTGACAAATACCAAAAACAGAGCACACACAGCTTTTCTAAGTCAACAAAGTAAAAGAAGAAGAGGAAGAAGAAGAATCCGATTATATGTGTAAAAACTAACCGTAGCCGAGAAGAACATTGTTCAAGGATGCAAAAAAAGCACAAGCCATAACGTATTTTCTGGTTCTACTGTTTCTAGCCTCTGCTTCACGATGATTCTCCGCGTCGGAGTCCATTCTCTGATACTTATTCTTCTTATTTCCGACAGAGACCGCCGGAAAACCCGAGCCACCGCCATTTCCAACCTCCGGCAGATTCATCATCTCCCTCCGCCGAGGCTTCAGACAGCAGACTCAGGTGGTGTCCGTTTTCGGAAAGAGAGAATTCAGACAACGACTTGAGAAGTAAAGTCGTAGATCTCGGAAGAAGGGCTTTAGATGACCAGATCTGAACCGGAGAGACTTGTTAAAAATTTCATCGTCTCTATTTGACCAAATTGGTGAATTTTCTAATGAGGTAATCCAACTTGACTCCTTCCATTGCCCACCTTTGTTTACATATTTAAGTCATTAACATTACGTTTCAAGAAATAGAATTACTTTTCCTACCAAAAAAAAAAGAAATAGAATTACTTTTAGATTTTTTTTCTTAAAAGAGTAAAAAAAGCTGGAAAGATATTTAAGAACCTTATTAAATTAAGATAAATTAGAGTTTTCAAGGTAATAATAACAGCTCATCTTTTATAGCGTCATTAGCACACTCTTAAAAGGCATGAAAACATTTATTAAATACTAAATAAATCAGGGTTTCAAATTTGGACAGTTAAAACCTTTTTTTATGAAATAAAATTGAATTCACTTCCAATGGCCGCTACCTATGAATGAGATCTGTCGGTAGTTCTTCCAAGCTCATTGGAACTACAGAGACTGTGTCATTGACGTGGCACCAACTATCTTTAAATTGATTGATATTTTTCTGCTAATTTTGTAATTTCGTATAATACAGACTTAATATTGCTGCAAAACTTGGATTATAATCTCCTTATGAGCTGGATATACTATATCTAGATAGAATTCTCTATATAGAACAATTTCTTTCTTAGGCTTGTAGACTAATTAAACAGGAGTGGCAACTTCATGAACATAACCACCTTATGAGTTTTATTGTCACATGTTCCATGCCAGACAGACTTGCAACTAAAAACATTCATCTTCTTTATTTCTGAATAAACAACAATCATGTACATACGTTTAATGCTTTCAAACTCAAACAATCAAAATCACTTCCTTGAGTGGGAAAATAAAATACCAGTGAGGTCGAGACTTGGGGGAATTACACGACGGCTGCTGATGGAGCCTTCCCCAATGTGTTCCACAATATATAATCCCCTGAAGTCACCTGTTCATGTACATATCATGTAGAGCCTTTAGAGTTTTACCAATCCAGTTCAAACATCGCCTGGGAACTTTAAATTTTAGCAGTGTCTTACCTGAGCAGAAAACTCAACCGGTGACTTTGTGGTTGGGTAGATATTGACCTAACAAAACAAAGGGAGGCAACAATAAGTCGATAATATGGGCTACCACTGTAAACTAATCATTCCAACTTGCAAAAGCTTACTGATTTTGTGTCGATTGACATTCGAGATACAGATGCCCCGACAATTTTGAACGAGACCTGTAAACCAGAAGATAGATTTGAACAATAAACAAGTCCAAAAGATTTCAAAAGGAAGCAAAAGACATACATACCTTGGCATAATCATAGGCTTGCCAACAGAACGGTTCCTCCAACTCAACTGCTGGGAGATCCTTGTTCATTTTCTGCACCAAGAAGTCCTCCGCGTTCACCACATTCTCAACGCTCTCATCCTCACTCTCTTCATCATCCCCATCCCCTCTTCTCCTACTCTGCAATGGACTAAACTTGATTGTCCCGGGGAAAGTAGCCTCAAGGCTTTTCCCAGAAAGACTACGTCCGCTTCCCAGAATCCTCCACTCAACAGAGTGCTCTGTGGTTAAAACAGTCCCAGCTGATGGAGTCCCATCAAATGCCACTATCCGTCTCCGTGGAAAGGGCATAGTAATAGTGCAGAATTCCATTGACAGAGGAGCCCTGTAACCTTCCATGAGGTGCACCTTGAAGAGGAATGCACCCTCGTCTTCTGAAACCATTGACAGCTGATAGAACCCTTTCACTGGTGGTCCGAGTCCACAACCCGCCTGGTATCGCATGAGAACAAAGTTACCCAAGGGAGGCTGGAAAACAATGTTCTGCTTGTCGATCCCATGTGCTGGAACTTGGGCACATGGATGGAAAGATATAGCTTCGATGTGGGCTGTACTCAGCCCTGCCAGAGGAAACGACACATCAGGCAGCCCTTCTAGCTCTGCCCGACAGTTTATCTGTCCCGCAACAGATACATTATCAGGAATCTCATCGCGGTCGTACATTGCAGCGTTAACCGTCTCATGAATTGTGAACAATAGCCTTTGCTTTCCTTTGTACAGGTATGGCTTCCATGCTGGTTGCTTTAGTTCTTGGGGAGGAGGATCAGCATAGGAAAAGCCATTCGCTTTCATAGCAAATATATTAGACAAGCTGAGGTCCAATGGAGTACCTGCAGAAGTGATTAAAAGATTCTAGGGTTTTATAGCACATCAATCAGGAAACAAATGGTCTAGCAGGTAACAGAATAAACCATATATGACAGAGAGAAAATACTAACCAAACGGCATAGCAGTAGCGATAAAATTTCTAAGCAAATCTCTATCCAGTAACCTCGACCCTGTTTTGGGAGCATCTGATGCTGTGGCTCCCGTCGTTGCAGCTCCAGACGGGGAAGAAGATGCAAGCGGTGCAGCTACAGGTTTTGGCCTCGATGAGATACCAATGCTTCCAGTTATTGAATCAAACAACCCACCAACTGATGGAGACGCACTTACAACAACCTCAGGTTCCACAGTATCACCAGAAACGATGTCACCAAATGCATGAGCCACCATGAAAGCCCTACAACATGAGTGACAAGTGCAATTCAAGGAGTTGAACATCACTCTTAGACCTTGAGGAAGGAGATGAAGAGCTATAAGTACCCTGTAACGGATGAAATGTTAAGCAAGAGAGATGACAAACTCAAATCTTCACCAACAGCTGGTCCACAATCAGATCTCCTACATAACTTGACGTAATCTTTCATCTCCTTTGGCTCAACCAAAGGCAAGACAAGGATAGAGTAAAGGGCTTTAGTGTGCAGGGCAATAGGCCAGAGAATGTTCCTCTCGTTTTTATCAGATTCATCATCATCATCATCTTCTTCGCTTAAGCAAAGGCTGATAATATGACGAGTGATGGGATCATCAACCCAAGAATCCGATCCTTTGGTGGATTGAGCAACACGTATACCATATCCACGAGTAGAGCCTTCCCTAATTCGGATTCGAAATTCAATTTTACATTTCCAGAGAATCTAATTGAGCTACCAAGAGAAAAGTGTTGTACCGTCTCTTTCTTCGAGTAAAAGCGTTGGAGATTTGCTGATCAGTGGGAAGTCTAGGAGTGTTTTCGTTTTCCGACTTGTAAACGGAGCACCATTGCTTCTCGACGACCGGAAACCTCCTGATTTGCATAGAAATTGAGAGTTAGAAATTGGAATGAGTGAGATTGGGTTTATAGAAGAATTAGAAACCTGGAGAAAACAACAGCTTCTTGATTGTTGATGATCCAGAGAGCTCTGATACTGCAACCAGAGGGCATAGTTGAATTGATGTTAACGGCGGTTCCGATCACAGAGCCGTTCTGGTTGGTTTTGGGACGATGACGAAGACGACGGAGTATCTAAACGATGATGGGCTGAATGTTTGGGCCTTCGTAAATTTTAATGGGCCATTTGTTATTCGACTATGAAAGGTCCAAGAGTCCCCAAATCTAATGGCCCAACGGTCAAAATCCTTCAACCTAATTTTCAAATTGCTTCTTCTAGGGGATTGGTGCAGAGCTCTGAATTGAGCTTAATTACCATAGATATACTTAAGACTAGTCAATCGAAGTCGAGGAAGAATCGTATCCGACAAGTTCATGGAGCCGCACAAACAGAGAAGATGAATAAGAAGGATGTTGTGTTGTGAATATGAGTAGTGTAGAATGAATAGTCGTCGTCTGATGAATCAATGAGGGGAACTCTTTGTTATGTATGAGTTGGTTATGAATGAACAAGTATGCTCGTGTTGCTTCCGGTGATTTTTCGGTGATTTTCCGTTGATAAAAGACAAGAATGACAATGTATCATCATCATCATCATCAGCTCCAAAAAAGACAACAAACGAGCAGGCAAAATTAAAGCAAACCGTAGAAAAAGAGAACAAAAATGGCTTAGATGCTGCTAGAGTCACGGCCAAAGACAAAGCGTCGAGTCCAATCAGAGATGACGAGCATCCTTGTGCGCCAGCTTACCAGTTTGCTGGCGTAGACAGAGTACCAGAGCCACTGGCTGCTGTGTCCAATGGAGACCCAATCTCCTGGCAGTTCTGCTGCTGTCTGTTCCCCTCCCAGCGGAGCAAACGATCCAAAATGTCTGTACCTGAATGGTTGGAACCGATGTCGACCCTCTCCTCTAAACCTCAATGGTCCCTCTGGCTTCCTCTCACATTTCTCCATTTTGTTGAAGCACTTTGCGAGGTACTTCCCTTGTTGCGATGCAACCTGTCAAGAATCAATACATCAAAATGATCTGTGTGGATTGATTTCATCTTGTTTTTATCTATAAGAAGCTTACCTGTGCAGTTGCTGGAAGGTTCTTCATCTGTGAATCAACCTCAGAGAGAGCTTGCTTAAAATTCTCGATGTTTACTTGTGTGTCCTCACCATTTGCACTCTTGAGCAAGTGTGCAATGTTCTTCAGCTTATTCTTCTTTAAGTAGAGCTCCACCTGAGGGTACCTCTGGCAAATGTCTTTAACCACACCATTGAAATCTTTCTTGTTTAAAGTTCCTGTGTTTCCCTTGTCTGCTTTGCTGAAAATCGCAGCTATATCTTCCTGTTTGTTCAACAACAGACCAGTCATCATTTGTAAGATATAGACACAATGAAAGGTATATATATGTGGTGTTAAAATGATGGGATACCATGACTCTGCGTTGGTTGATCGTTGCAGTGTCACCTAAAGCATAAACATCCTCACATCCCTCCACTCTAAGCCATTCGTCAGTAGCCAAGACACGTCTCTGCCCCTGTAACCATACTCAATCTAGTGAGGTGGGACATTAGCAAATTAATGATTTCTTCATGCGATCAAGTGTTATCTAACCTGACCAATCTGCTGCATAAAGTCTCTGATGACAGGACGTGAACCAATTCCTGTTGACCACACAACCATACCATAAGGTTCAGAGACAATTTTGCCAGTTTCTCTTTCCTTTGTGGATATCTCATCAGCAGTCACTCCCACAACCATTGAACCTGTCTTCAGATCTATACCGTCTCTCTGGAACTTTTCCTCAGCAAAAGCAGTGATTCTCTTGTCAAACCTGTGGGGGAATTGCACCAACATTAGAAAAGAAGCAGATATAGCCAAAGTTATAGAAGCTTGAGTGGAACTTACATGTTGAGGATGTGGTCGCCTGCTTCGAGAAGAGTGATTCTTGTGAACTCTTGGACCTTTGGGTATATCTTAGCCACATCCTGGACTAAGAAATCATGAAGCTCTGCTGAGAACTCGACCCCAGTTGGTCCTCCACCAACCACAACGAAATGCAGAATCTTTTTCCTCTCTTCTTCAGTTAGATTAGGAAGAGAGGCTCTCTCGAAACAGTCGATGACCGAATGACGGATGTTTAGAGCATCCTCTGCTTCTTTAAGGAAATAGGCATGTTCCTCAACTCCAGGGGTGTTGAATGTGTTAGGCTTAGCTCCAACAGCTATGACTAGAATGTCATAATCCATGTCAAACTCTGTTGTGCCCTTAAGACTTGACCCTTCCTTGGACCGGCAGTGGAGTTTCTTGTTCGATGGATCAATCTTCACACACTCTGCTTCTTTGTACTCAAATCCTTTCTTGCGCATAAGACCACGAATGGGTTCAACAATGCTACGGGCTTCGACAGTACCATTGGTAACACTTGGCAAGAGAGGAGTGAATAGGAAAAAGTTACGAGGAGAGACAACTTGAACATCATAGTTAGGGTTGTTCAAGTAATTCAAGAAGCTGTAGCCACTCCACCCACTGCCAAGAACGACCACCTTCTTCTTCCTTATTGGTTGACCATCTGAGTCAAGAGTAGCGTCTGCGTGTAATACACGTTTCAATGGATTCGAGTCTGAATACACCAGTACACCACCACCACTGCACAACAATACATAAAACCACAAATATCAGAGAGAGGATGATATATAAAGACACAAACCAAAATAAATGTGAAACCTACGTTACCAAAAAAAACATAGATCTGAGTCTTAAGAATGTATAATGCATAGGAGAGGCCAAAAAAGGACAAAACTTTCAGCGAAAAAATCGGATTCTTGCATCGGAGAGGTCAAAATATAACTAAATATACTAAGAAAACAGTCAAAGAGTTATATATATATTACACAGCTGAAGGAAGAAGAAGAAGTGTAGGAATGGTGAAGCAGATCTAAAGGAAAAGAAGGAGAGACCTGAAAGAGCTGAAAACAAGAAGCTTGGAAGCAGAAGGGTAAGCCTTGAACAAGCTAAAAGCTCTCTGGTAAAAGCTATGGAAGCTCATGATGATGATTCGGCAAATTTCTCAAACCTCAGATCCAAAAGAAAGCTGAGAGCTTTATTAGAGAATTTGGAAGAGAGGCTGCGAATGTGAGAGAATATGCAAAATGGAAACTATCAAAGCTACTTTAGGGTACGTGAGAGAGAAGGTCGGCGACACACTAAACAAATTATAAAAAGAAAAGACAGTGAGGTATTTAGGAAATTGGAGTAACGCCCAAGTAAATTTAGGAATATGTCATTTATTATATTCTTAGTGTTATTTAAAATTAAAAAGTAAATAAAGGGCAGATTTTTTTAGGGTTTGACTTCTCTCAAAACTCGAGACTTTAAACGACATTATGTTCCGCGTTCACTGGAGATTTTTTTTTTTTTTTATTAGGAACTCGAACAACTGTTGGATTCGATTTTGATTTGTATTGTTGATTATTTTACGATATTATTGGGTGATATCAATCAAAACGATTTAAATGGCAATTTGGTTTGAAATGCACCTATTAAATGTATTGGGTAAGAGATTCGAATCTTTTTGGTAACATTTTATACTTATTAAAAATGTATGATGACGTGTACGCTGATGTGTCGCCTATGTGGACACTCTAGATGGAGATAGATGGAGAGAAAACTCTCTCATTATATATATAGATTTTTGAATAATGTTAAAGCTAATAAAGAAGAATGGAATATACCCAATTGAATTAAGAGAAAATTAGAAATAAAGGATGTCTAATAAAAAGTTTGACTATATACATTTTTTTTGTCAAAATGTTACTTTGTACTAAAATACCCTTACACCCAATTTTTAGTAGTTTTTAAAAAGTTAAACCAGGAAAACATGTAGATATACATGAATATAAATGATTTTTATAAAACAGGTGATTTAGTTGAAAAAAAAATTGATTTTTTACTAGATAAAATTTCGTCTAATATTATTCTTAGAATACGTTTTCTAGAGTTCTACGATTGTTAGATGAACTATTCTAAACTTTTGAACATGTTCTACGATGTTTAGACTAGTTTTATGTTCTAAAATATTTAGAAGTCCGATTTACAAATTTCTAAAAAGTTTTGAACATGTATTCTAAGCTTTCCTCTTTGTTTTAATTTGTTTGAAAATTCATTCTACGATTTACATTATGGTCTGAAAACGTTAGGACACAAAACGATTTAAGTATTTTTGGCGAATTTAGTTTTATTTTATTTTTCTAAAAAACTTAGACTACTTTTTCTAAACTCTTTAGATCGTAATCTAAACAAACAATATACTATATAAAAAGTAATATTTAATAAATATTTAGTTTCCGTTTATACGATTTTAATTTGTGAAATATTTAGAAATCCTAAATATTTTTTTTTGAAACGTAATATTTTTAATTTATATTTTCATCTTTATCTAAGATTCATATATCATGTTGTTTATAATTTTATATTTTTAATTGAAGAGTAGAATTTTTAGATTATTTTTTTTAATTTCAATGAAGATTTAAACACCGTGCTTATAATTTTAGATTTCAACATATATCATGATTTAATTTGTAATTGTATATGTTTTTTCCAATTTCTTTTTCCAACTAGAATATGTGAGGATTTAAATTAAATTTTTATATTTTTATTTATTTTTGGTGATAGTTTTAGTTTATTTGTAGTAATATTAGATTGCTTAGTATAATTTCTATTTTAATATTTTAATTAAAAATTCATAAATCATCGTGTTTATTATTTACTACTTTGTTTTTTAGTTGTGTCAAATTAATTTTTTAATTTCTCAATCTTTATTGGTTTGTCATAGATTCATATGATTATTGTTTTTATAATCTTTGTTATAACGACATTCAACCATTTCTATTAGATATATTTTTTACTCAAAAACAAATTGAGTCAACAGTTTTAATAGGTGAAAGACATTATGTAAAAGTGAAAATGAAAAGATATTTAGGTTGTTTAATGTGTTCATAAAAACATTTCGGAGGTGGTGGTTATGGTGGTAAAGAGCATGTCGGTGGTTTGTGGTAAAGTAGATAGTGAATTTGTAAATAGTTGTAAATACAATAACTATTTCACCGATCGTCTGTACGTAAATTTCCTTTGACAAAGTTTTGAAGTCTTATTGTATGCGAGAATTGCAAAATCACTTTTTGAGATTTGATAATAATAATAATGATAAATATTTTATTCAAATTTTGGTGATTGATAACTTGAGATTACTAAATTATTGTAGTAATCAAACATTACAACAATTTACTTATATAACAAAATTTTACCACAGTAATTTAGTAAGTTTACGCACATCAGACGGGATCTAATCTAGTTCTTTATACCGTACAAAATAAAATATGTTTTATGTTCAAAACTTAAAAAAAATGAAACATCTCATGGCGATTAATTAATCAATTAATTCAAGATAAAATATTATTTCTATTCAAAGAAAAAACATCTTGTGCGGATTAAAACCTTTGATGTGCTAAAACCATACGAGTTGATTCGAGGGGTTCTTGAAGAAGTTCCAAAAGTGGGTAACAAACTTGACTTGGATTTGTATGGATGAAGTTATGGGTAAAAAAAGGGTAAATATGTCTTTTAACACTCACTCGATAAAAAAAAAAAAAAGGAACTTAATTCTCATTTTTGCAGCGAAGAGAAAGAAGATGGTCGGTTGAGCTATTTTTGCTTCTCCCGACAAAATTCTCAGATCCGAAAACTTGCACCATCTTTCAATTATAAGATCTGGGTTTTACACAGCGCTACGAGTACTTACTATGGGGAGGAGAGGAGGCGATAGTTTCCGGAGAGCTGGACGGAGGAAGATCTCAAATGTGGTCTGGTGGGTTCTCTCTGGTATTGCCCTCTTGCTCTTCTTTCTCATTCTCTCCAAAGCTGGTCATATTGAACCTAGACCCTCTATTCCTAAGGTAACAATTCAATCAAAGATGTCTTCTTTTTTCGATTTCAATTGCTAAATTCCAACCCTTTAATCCTTCTTTTGTGCAGCGACGTTACCGTAATGACAAATTCTTAGAGGGTATGAATATGACTGAGGAAATGTTGAGTCCTACTTCCGTTGCTCGTCAAGTTAATGATCAGATTGCTCTTGCTAAAGCTTTTGTTGTCATTGCTAAAGAAAGTAAGAATCTTCAGTTTGCTTGGGACTTAAGTGCTCAGATCCGTAACTCTCAGTTGCTTTTGTCGAGTGCTGCTACTAGGAGAAGTCCTTTGACTGTGTTGGAATCTGAGCCTACTATTCGTGACATGGCTGTTTTGTTATACCAAGCTCAGCAGCTTCACTATGATAGTGCTACTATGATTATGAGGCTCAAGGCCTCGATTCAGGCTCTTGAAGAACAGATGAGTTCTGTTAGCGAGAAGAGTTCCAAGTACGGACAGATTGCTGCTGAGGAAGTGCCTAAGAGTCTTTACTGTCTTGGTGTTAGTCTCACTACCGAATGGTTTCAGAACTTAGACTTACAGAGGAACCTTAAGGAAAGGAGTCGTGTTGATTCGAAACTCACGGATAACAGTCTCTACCATTTCTGTGTGTTTTCTGATAACATTATTGCTACTTCTGTTGTGGTTAATTCCACTGCTCTCAATTCCAAGGCCCCTGAGAAAGTCGTGTTTCATCTTGTGACTAATGAGATCAACTATGCTGCAATGAAGGCTTGGTTCGCCATTAATATGGACAACCTCAGAGGAGTCACTGTGGAGGTTCAGAAATTCGAGGATTTTTCATGGCTGAATGCTTCCTATGTTCCGGTCCTCAAGCAGCTGCAAGACTCTGATACACAAAGCTACTATTTCTCTGGGCACAACGACGATGGGCGCACTCCAATCAAATTCAGAAACCCCAAGTATCTCTCGATGCTAAACCATCTCAGGTTCTACATCCCTGAAGTGTTTCCTGCGCTGAAGAAGGTTGTCTTTCTTGATGACGACGTTGTAGTTCAGAAGGATCTTTCGCCTCTCTTTTCGATCGATTTAAACAAAAATGTGAATGGCGCTGTTGAGACGTGCATGGAGACCTTCCACCGCTACCACAAGTACTTGAACTATTCTCATCCTCTCATACGCTCCCATTTTGATCCAGATGCGTGTGGGTGGGCGTTCGGAATGAATGTCTTTGATTTAGTTGAATGGAGGAAGAGAAATGTGACCGGCATATACCACTACTGGCAAGAAAAAAACGTGGACCGGACCTTATGGAAACTTGGCACACTACCTCCAGGACTTCTGACATTTTACGGGTTAACAGAGGCACTAGAGGCGTCGTGGCATATCCTGGGATTGGGATACACGAATGTGGATGCTCGCATGATAGAGAAAGGAGCTGTTCTTCACTTCAATGGGAACTTAAAGCCATGGTTGAAGATCGGGATAGAGAAGTACAAACCTTTGTGGGAGAGATACGTTGATTACAGTTCTCCTTTTATGCAACAATGCAATTTTCATTGATATCTTAGGGTCCTTAGTTTTACTTCCACTTCTAGACAGCTATATCTTCCACATTTGGTTACAGAGACACTTGCAAGAGTTTTGTATGCTCGAGCACCATCACTTACTGTATCTTGTGAATGTCATATTTAAATTCAATGAAGCATGAGCAATTCTCTTCATATTCATATTCAAAAAGATATTTTTATGTTTCAAACTTCAACTGAATAACAATAAACCCTATAATGTTGGCAACTAACTCATCTATTTCAAAAGATTGTTTCTTTTTTTGAAAGTTAAAAATGATTCTCTGTATTATCTTATAAGATTGACAAGCTTCCTTCTCTATCTTTCTCTCAGGTAGCAGAGTAACAATGAAGAGCTGTGAGCATCTACTCAAACCAAGAAGAGGAAAGTCCCGCGAGTTAAGTTCACGTTTTCTCTCCTCTCCGTCTGCATTTTCTTCTCCTAACCGCAGAAACTCCACTTCTAATTCATCTACCAAGAGAGATGATCAGAACAACAACGGTCTGAAAGTTCATCTCGGCCTGAAAAAGCATGATAGGATGTCAGATGGCACACGGGTTTGTTTCGGGTTACCAAACCAAAGTAGCATAGAAGTTGACTCAAAAGAAAATCGTAGGCCTTCACCGTGGATGGATGATGAGGATCATGTCATACTTCCTGGCAGATTTTCTGTTGATGAATGTACATTGTACAGAGCATCATCAAGGAGAAACTCATGCTCTCTACTATATGAGTCCTTAAATGATGAATCAGATTCAGAGTTGAGCGATGTGTCCTGTGCTTCAAGTCTTAGTACAAATCGTTCATCCCGGAACCATAATCCTGGTATCAAGGTCTCTTCTAAGTATCTGCATGATTTAACAGCTAAACCGAGCAAAGGCAACAACAATGTGACCAAAATAAGGTCACAAGAAGATTCACAGAGAGCTAATAGCTTTAGGGGCATTGAGAATAGGATGAAGAGGAATAATTCAGTGTCCAGGTATGGAAGTTCGATGTCTCAGTGGGCACTTTCACCAGGAAGGTCATTGGACACCCAGGCAGTGACAGTTCCAAGTTCAAAACTGAAGCCTCCAAGAGGCAAAGGCGTGGGTAAACTAATCAACCTTGGTTTCGATTTCTTCAGCAGCAAGAACAAGTCATCGCCCTTTACTTCACCACTAAAACCAAAGACATGTGACACAGAATCTGCTCATCAGCTGAAGCTTATGAATAACCGGTTGCTTCAATGGAGGTTTGTCAATGCTAGAGCCTCTGCTGCAAGCAATATCGTAGCCTCCCAAGAAAAGGTAATGATTTTCTACTCCCTGCTACTGCGGTCATCACTTCTTCTCATGCTTGTCACTTTATTGAGTTTCACATAATCCTGAGATCTTTGCTTTCTTCATCCTTTTGAGGCATGAAATCAAATAAAAGGGAACACCTTTTGCAGAATCAACTACTCTGTGCATGGGATACTCTTACCAAGTTAAAACATTTGGTTCTGCAAGAGAGAATCAAACTGCAGAAGAAAAACCTGGAGATGAAGCTGATTTATGTGCTTCTTTCTCAAGTAAGTATCAGGTCCAAACCCATTTACTAAGTCCAAGCCATGGAGGATATAAGCAAGTATAAACCGGATTGTTACGAAATATATCTGAAACAGGTTAAGCATCTTGAAGCTTGGGAGGACATGGAAAGACAACACCTTTCATCTCTATCCATGACCAGAGATTCCCTGCATTCTGTTCTTTCTAGGCTTCCCCTCAAAGAAGGTGCAAAGGTAAATCAAATCATGCTCTTCTGCTAACTTTTTGAACTCAAAACAACTTTTTTTTCTTGTCTCTTTTATTTTCCAACAACTCCTAAGGATTCAGGTGAACTTGGAATCAGCTGTCACTTTGTTTAAGAATGCAGAAACAGTCACTGATGCTATCATTTCAACTGTGAATATTTATGCTCCCACGGTAGGTTTTTTCGGCTGTGCAAACAAATGTGACATGATAATCGTGTATCTAAGCGGTTTAACAACCTATAATGTTCCATTAGCAGATGGAGAGTATTGTTCCACTTGCTTCCCAACTAGCGGAAGTGGCCACACAAGAGAAACTGATGCTGGAGCAATGCCATGACCTTTTGAGAATGATTTCCGAGTTAGAGGTACAAAGATTGTGTGTGCATGAACATATGAATACCTGATCTGATATGTTTCTGTTTTCTGATCATATTTTGGGATGTACACAGATGCAGGAGAGGAGCTTGAAGTGTTGCTTCCTGATTCAAAACAAACAGACTTTCGATATAAAACTTCGGTAATACTAGGACTGTTGCTTCCCCTTGTCAAAGCTTTGCGTCTCTGGTTTTTTAATAAAGGTTTGTAACTCAAGATTCAATTGACTTATTTGCAGAGAATTCCTTTGACAGGCTTAAAACAAAAAGCCCCTTAACTTTAAATCTATTATGGAATTTTCTCTGTACCCAAGTTTAAAGTGCTCATTTATCAGCTTTTTGTCAAGGCTTACAAGGGCTAATTGTGCCGTCAGCTAGCTTTGATTGCAATAAGCAGAGTCAAGAAGCCATGCGTAGTGTCCTCTCCCATGATTAATTGCACAAAAAAATAGATTTGACCAAAGAGAGATTGAGAGACAGCCTCGTGGACTTGTTAAAACTCAATCATGTCACGTTGCATGATAAGTTCTTCGTCCACTCGAAAAACATTATTGATGCCATGGACTTGGATTTACGAGAAAAGAGAGTCATGCACAAGTTCAAAACAGAGAGAGACTACATAAACATTAAGGACATAAAACACTAGTTTCAAAGCTGATGATGATTACTCCGCCAAAGCGTGGCCCAGTTATTTTGAACGATTTACGTAATTTACCAAGAAATAATAAAAATGGGAAATCCAAAAGTCATGAAAAAGAGGGAAAAAAAAAAAAAGAAAATAGAGAGACGCTTTGTTCTATTATATAAAGGAACCCTAAAGAAGTGGTAAAGCAAAGCAAAATCTCATTAGGTTTCAGTCTCAAAAGTCACTTCAGAAACCCTAAATATATCGATCCATGTCTCAGAAACGTTTCAATACGCCGATGGCTTCTTCAAGCGACGAAGATGAAGTGGAGACTCCAATCAGAGAAGGTGAAGACTCTTCGTCGGATGAAGAAGATGATGTTGTGTCCTCTAAAAACCCATCATCAGCCGTGATGAAGAAGCCAGTCGTTGCCACGGAGAAGCAAGTTTCTGATTCCGAATCTGGATCTGAATCAGATGAAGAAGAAACTGATTCCGACTCCGAAGAACCCGTGAAGAAAGATGAGGTTGTGACTAAGCCAGTGAAGCTTGTAACCGAAGCCAAAGATTCTGTCTTGAAGAAGAATCAAGATTCCAAGAAGGTGAAAGATTCTGAGAAATCTGTTTCAAAGCGTTCTCGTGAAACCGATGAAGCAGGAGCCTCTACTGATGTGAAGAGGGTCAAGAAGGTTTCAGGGGAAGCAGAGCAAAAGAGTGGTGGAGGAGAAGAAACGAAGAAAGCTTATTTCCAACGTGTTTGGACTGAAGATGATGAGATTGCGGTTTTACAAGGTCTTATTGATTTCAGAAACGATACTGGGGTAAGTCCTTATGATGATACTAATAGGGTTTATGAGTTGTTGAAGAAATCTATTAGCTTTGATGTCTCTAAGGTTCAGTTCATGGAAAAACTTAGGAATTTAAGGAAGAAGTATGAGAACAATCTTGTTAAAGCCAAGAGTGGTGATGAACCTACGTTTGTAAAAACTCATGATCGCAAGGCTTTTGAATTGTCTAAGTTTGTTTGGGGAGCTATTGAATCAGCTGTGAAATCTAGTGGGAAGTCGAAGAAGAGTAGTAAGTCGAAGAAAGTTGAGTCTGTGAACCATGAGCTTGATTCTTCTTTGCCCAATGGTAAGAACGAGGGTGCCGCGGATCTGGATACGTTTCCCAAGTCTTCTCTTGTAAGATGGCTAGTGAGTTTTGGTTTTGATGAATTTTCTGCTCAACAAGGATTGAGTTGCCTTGCCTCAGAGGATAAGAAGAGATTCGAGGAGAAGTGGAAAGCATTGCAGGTTAGGGAATTCGAGTTCTATTCGCAGAAGAGCGGTTTTCTTCATGAAGTGGTAGCAAAGATGGCTGAAGCATTTCCATCAAATGCTTAGATATATATGGAATTCTCTTTTGTTTTTTTGGTTCTGCCTTTTTTGCCATGAACTCCGGCTTTTTTCTCATTTTAGTTTCTATTGACTCTTGAAAAAGAGTTCATTTTGTAATATTGCGGATTTATCAACTTAGTTTCTATTGACTCTTGAAAAAGAGTTCATTTTGGAGTATTGCGGATTTATCAATATAATTTTAGTTTCTATTGACTCTTTGATGTGTCATAGCCTCAACTGTTTATTAATCTCAGTGGTAACTACCACTAAGAAGGGATCAGGACAATCAAATTATCGTGTAAGTGCCTTTTTTATTCATATATGTTTTATCTTTCTTGTCCACTGATCTCTGATTTTAGTTATCCCCGATGGACTAGTAGTGAAGACGTTGCATATAAATTGATCTATCGCTTACATATTTTCGATTTCAGTTATTAGTGCTTACTTGTGGCCATTGATACTTTTTTTCTGGTCTTAGATATGGTGTAATGGTTTACTTACTTGCAATGGCTGTTACATTATTCATATCAGTTTCTTGTTCATTGGATTGTTGTCTGTGATTAGGTCTCGTAATAAGAACATTAAAATGTAAATTTATGTGAGTCAAGCCAAGAATCTGAATTGTCTTTCATTACAAGCTACGTTGTTGACAATAACAATCTTAAAGTTTTTTCTTGTTTTTGTAAGTTATAGAACTTTGAAAGTGGAAAATTCAAACCACTCTTCCTTGCAGCCTCGTGGACTTGTTGAAACTCAATCATGTCACGTTCGTCCTTGTCAGATATTCTCCCCACTTGTTGCAAGATGAGTTCTTCGTCCCCTCTAGAAACATTATTGATGCCGTGGACTTGGATTACGAGAAAATTAAAAGAGTGATACACAAGTTCAAAACAGAGAGACTACATGAACATTAAAGACATTAAACACTAAGCAATACGAGGCAAAACAGACACTATATATGAACATAAACAAACTGTCATCAATAAAGACAAAGGTCATGTAACATCCCAAGTAACAAGACGAAACTAAACTACAACTGAATTAAGAACAAACGCTTCCATGATGATGATCACGAAAACCCGTGAAACTACCGTCTTCTAGTCTATTGAACAACGAGCGAGCACTCTTTAGAGAAACATGAGGTTCTCAACCTGACCAGGGAAGATAGAGATTACACGACGGTTCAAATGACTATCCCACCGTAAAAGCTTTAGTTCCGTGATTCCTTCTATGAAGAATCTTCTCACAGCATTTTTCTTGGGATCATAATAGAGAACATAAAATGGTGGTTCATGAAACATTGTTTCTGGTGCCAAAACAAACTCACCTGCATCCGTGAGACAAAAGACTTGAAAAGATGCATGATTCAGTGTTCCAACACGGCACAACAAAAACCTTATTCGACCATTCATGTTTCGCAGCGTCCACTAGAACCCACATATCAATTCTACATGTAGAAAGTCCAGTAGATTCAGAGCCCATGATAGCAAGCTTTCCTTCGTAGCGTGTCAGCTTTGTAAACAGAGCGGTTTCTGGTGTTTTTATAAGATGAAACTTTTCAGACCTAACATCAAAACTCATGACTGCTTTATCTTCGTCGAGAAAAGCCGGATATGTGTCAAGATAAGCTTCATAGTATAACACACCATCAATGCATAGATCAAGAGACTCAGGTGCGTGAGGAGGGAAATCTTCAATCATCCTCCAAGAGCTCCCATTTCCCAATGTCAAAACCCGAAGGTCCTCAGCTAAACCACGTCGCCAACCAATATTCATTCCTTTAGTCATACACAAAACTTTGTAATCACCATGAATGGGATCATAATCTAAGTAGTGGTACATATCTCTCCTCTGAGAATAAATCTTGGGCAGAGTAATAGATCGTCTAGTGCTAGAGTTTATGATTAAGGAGGTCCATGGCAAATCCATGAACAGAGGCAGAGAAAGTTGTGTACGGCGTAGGAAAGCATTTCATATGGTAACTTGCTACAGAAGTTGATGATGATTCACCTTGATTTTGGGGTTGAATCGATTTTGCCAAAACCTTGTTGAGAAAAAGGAGAAGAAATGAAGATTAGATAGGTTTTGCCTTATTATATGCTAAGTCCACATAATAAAAATTGAATAATTTTAACTCATAGGTTTTAAAATATGTTTTCCTTTCATTCAAAATGCGCATTTATCACTATTTTTATAATGATTATTTTTTTCCTTTGCTTGACACCAAATAAAGTGTTCAACACGTTTTAGGGTTTGATTGGCTGCAAAACAAGTAATAACATTTGGGGTTTAATTTGGTTGACTGAGTCTGAAACACGTGTCCTCGACAAGCTAGCCCTATGCACGACGTCATACTACCTGATGATACAAAAGGTTAGCCCTAACCTACATCCTTCTCAACCGTCCAAAATTCACCTGTAAATCTATCTCACAAAGATCAACGGTGATTCTAGAGTACGACACTAAAGAGTAACAATACATAATAGTACAATTTTAGTACCATCTGAATGCATTTTATCTTCTCTCCTTAGCTTGAAGAAATTACGTACATGCAAAATAAAAATGGCTCCGAGTATATCAACCATCAGAAATTACTATACTCACCAAGAGTACTCTGTAGATTTCTTTGGAGAGGAATTGATCGTCAACGTAACGCGAACTCCATCGGTAATCAGAAAATGGATCAACAACGTCCACTTCTTCAACCGTTTTACCTCTCACCCTCTTGTTGTTGGACTCGGCGTCTATTGGACACTGCCTGGTCACTACGCTGACCCTCCGCCTGAGAGTTACAATCGTCCAGCGGATACTCTTCAGTTATGCGTTGGTACACGATGTATAATCATCCAGCTTTCTCACTGTGACCACGTCCCCTATGCCCTCCACAACTTTCTCGCGAGTTACACGCACGTTGGTGTGTGGAATAGTCAAGACGCGACAAAGCTAGAGCAGTGTAGACATCAGTTGAAGATTGGGAAACTTTTGGACATAAGGAGGTTTGTTGAAGGTTCAAGAGGGAGCTTGAGGGGTTGTTCGTTTGAGGAGATTTTTGAAGAATGCATGGGTTATCGAGGAGTGAGGCTAGATCCCGAGGTAAGCACGAGTGATTGGAGCGTTTACGACCTTTGCGAAGATCAGATCCTTCAGGCGTCAATAGATGTGTATGTTTGTTTCAAGCTCGGTGTTAGGGCTCGTCTATGGGAAGTTTGAGAAAATGTTTCAAAGGAATCTTTCTTTTGTTAGGTTGTGAGGAAAAGAAACTGTTTTCCACTCGTTAATTTATTCCATGCGTAATAAGTAGTTGTATCTTTTTTATTTGTTTGGGCAACAATATCTTTCTTTTTTGTTGATGAAGATGTTGTATAATGTTATTAAGGAATGATAGGATTTGTAAATGTTATAACTATATCTTTGATTACAAAATTGATGGATTGATTTATCTCAATTAAACACACTCATCCTCTATCTAAACCTGTAATTCACCGGCTTGGATTATGTGCAAAAGATTATTGCTTCTAATTAAAGGTGCATAAACATTACTTCTTCTATACATAATCAAATCCTTTTCTCTTTTGTAGCAAGTTCAGCAATATTTGCATATGTATCCAAATACAATTTGGTGAGATAAATACTTAAATTTCTGATAAATAAACAAGTGAAAGTTTTGACCAAAAAATTAAATAAATTAAAGTGAAAGATGAAACGAAGTCTTTCAAGACAAATATTTTTACAGTTTCTTTTTTTTTTTTGTCAAAACATATACATGTCCATTAACATGAGGTACTCGCAATTTGCAAAGAGTTATACTAGAGAGAAGAAACGAAGAATGGATTATATATGGTTTTGCTTTCTTATATATTTCCACATCATTTAAAATTTTAAACCAAAATTAATTGAATAATTTAATTAACTCATAAACTTTTATATGTATGCTTGTCTTACATTCAAAATGCGTATTTATCAGTATTGTTATAAATGATGAGCTTTTTCATTGCTTGACACCAAATTAAGTGGTCACCCTCACCCACGTTATAGGATTTTATTCGGTTGCATATTTTTTTTCTAATAAGAACCGGAACCTGAAATTATCTGGGGTTGGGGTAACTAAAACGTGTGTCCTCGAGACAACCTATACACGCAGTCCTACTACCTGATGATGCAAGGCTAGCCCTAACCTACATGCATCTCAACCGTCCAAATCATGAATCTCTCTCACAAATATCAACATTGATTCTCATTAAAGCATTGTTTTTCTTCTTCTTAGAGCATGAGCAATGGAATAAGTGCAAGGATATGTCTTAAAAGTGATTAATTATTAAAATAATGTAAGACAAAAGTATTGGCTTTAAATGAGTATATGTAAAATAAAAAGGTGAAGCGTAATAAACAAATTATCTACGTTGTGGGAACGCGTGGGAACACGGAGCTAACAAATTATCCAATCAAAACGCGCCCTTGTGGCGCTAACACTCTCCAAGAAAAGAGTGTAACTTAACACTCGGATATACATAAAAGTGGACTATTCTAATTATTTTGGATTTTTAAATTCTAACACCCAACCAAAAGATGTACCGATGTGTATGGCCTTAGAGAAAGTACATGCAAAATCAAATTGAAATTACTCTCTCCTTCATGTTTTACTTATAACTTGATTAGATACTACTTATATAAGGCTTTTAAAGCCACACTTAAATGCTATTGCAATTTAAGACTTTTACTCGGGAGTTTATCAAGTAAAACGAAACCTCTTCACTTCAACCAAAAAGCCAAACCACAAAGAAAACTCTTCATCTTCATCAAAACTTGGAATATTGTGAAGACGACTCAAGCCCACAAGGTATCAAAAACGTTTAATTTCTTTTATCATTGCATGAAGATTTGTTTTGTAAGAATCTTAATCTCTGTTTGATCTCATGTGGGTAGCAATAACCAATGACAACGTTAATCGACTCATACGCTGCACAATGTTGGAAGTGTCTCAAAGTGAGATATGTAGAGTCCCAAGAAAAATACGAGGATATTCGAAGCGAAACACCGAATAAGTCTTTTGAATGCAGGAGCTGTGAAGAACCTGGAGATGTGGATATGAACTTTGATTCCCCTGCTGTGCGTTGGTTTCAAGATCGACATGGTATACCCAAAACCCCTCAAGGGTTGAAGAGGATTTTGGTTGTTCGACGAAGCGGCGAGAAAGCCGATGTTTATTACCAAACAGAAGCTCCTAAACGAAAGAGACTAAAGTGTTTCAAGGACGTCACTAAGTTTATTGAAGACAATGAACAATTCAAAGACATGAAGATAGAAGAGGTTTCTTTTGCCGCACCCAAACGAATGAAGAAAAAAAAAGTCTAACTAAGGATGTTGTTGCTGATAACAAGACTTGACAAGATCAATAATTTAAGGTTTATAACAAGACTCTTAGTTTCCTTTTACATAAAACTCAAGCACTAGCTTTTTTTTTTTATTATGAGTTTTAAGGCTTTATTTTTCTCTCTATCGATCTATTGAATGTCTTTTTTGTTTACCTAATGATAATGTTGATGTTAAAGACTCAAAACATGGTAGTAGAATTCAAAAATACAACTAAAGATCTTTTTTTTTTCTGGGTACATATATAGAATTGATGAGAAACAGAGAGATGAAAAATGCTAAGAGTCAAAAAAAAAAAAGTCCACAAAACAAAAGCCTCTGCCGGAGAAGGAGGTTTTCAGGTGTTTCCCAACCAAAACGCACAATACGACGTCGTTTAGAAGCAGAAACGACATTTCTTTAAAGTTTCGGGTATCACTTGATTCTCTTACCTTCATCAATCAATCAATCTCCTGGAAACATTTGGGAGCCTCTCAGATCCTCAAGAAAACCCTAAATCAGAAGTCGAGATCGATGGCGTCCTTCGCTCGCCGAGCCATGAGCTTAGCTCATCAGATCCCATCTGCTCGTGTTTCCCCTGGAGCTTCTTCTATTGGTCAGCGTCGTTGTCTCGCCGGCGCCGCTGGTAACTCTCCTTTTTTCTCTTTTCGACATTTGCTTTGAAATCTACGATTGTTTCGGTATCAATTTTAGGACGCATAGCTTATTTCGCACATTGTATGTCTAATTCGTGTTTTCACGAACCAAATGTTACAACTTTGTGAAGATTTTGTAATCTATTGTTTGTTATCACTGGAATTGAATCACTGTATTATCTTAAATAAGAATTGAGTTTTTGAGCAAATTTGTGTATTTGTGTGTACTGTGCAGATCACCATGGATCTACCAAGGTTGACTTCTGGAAACAGCCCACGAACCCAGGAAACTGGAAAGAGGAGCATGTATGTGTATCATCATCATGTGTTTTGTTAATTAAAGCTGTGTTTTTTGGTGTTTGACACAAAATACCTGACCAATCTGCAGTTTGTGCTTATTTCTCTGTCTGGCTGGGGATTACTTTTCTACAGTGGATACAAACTCGCCACCGGGGGAAAAAAAGAGGTACTTGCTCTTGCTCTTGCTCTTCTTACATCGGAAAGCGGCTTCGTGCTCCTTCCCTTATGCGGGTTTTTTTTTTTGGTTTTTAATCTTTGCAGGAGCCTGTGGAGAGTACACAATGAGTTTCATTGTCACTTGGAAGACCCTTTTATGGAGAGACCTCTCATTCTCATGCACTTTGTTTTCCCTTTTAGCAGATTGTGACTGGTCTTGTGTTTCCTTTTGAAAATAATTTGCATCACTTTTGAGATCTGATGATGTCTGCAATGGATGATTCTTGATAGTTTTGTGTTTCATAATATCCTATGTTTCAAACAGACAGGATTTAAGCGAAAACATTGTCTCACTCTGCGTATGTTGATTTATGCTTTGGATTTATTTCCATTCTATTTGTCTGGTTTGGATATCAAATTTTGTTGGAGGTAATTCTGGCCATGTGTCTTCCACCTTCCAAGTACATATTGTCTGATCCAAATGTTTGTAGTTGCTCTTGTCTCATGCGTTTATTCTTGACATAGTTTCTTCAGCATACTATTACTGTCAGACCGTCACTGCTTGCTTCTTGTTATTGATCTCTGGCCTTGTGTAGTATTTGGGGAGGTTAAAAGGTTGAAACTAGATTAGGTGCATGTTCTCGTAGTGATGCTAAATTTGCTCTCCAAGCCCAAGTCGTTTTTTTTTTCAGTTGTTTGTGTTTCCTACTTGGTCTCCCCAGTCACATAACAGGTGTAACAAGCTACTGATTAAAGAAAATGCAGAGCATCCACCATACATTACAAGGTTTTGCAGAAGAATTAAAGAAGTTAGAGAGATGAAGTCA
Organism: Arabidopsis lyrata subsp. lyrata; assembly: GCF_000004255.2. Lineage (NCBI taxonomy): Eukaryota > Viridiplantae > Streptophyta > Magnoliopsida > Brassicales > Brassicaceae > Arabidopsis > Arabidopsis lyrata. Next base: position 24,060,460 of record NW_003302553.1, read on the forward strand.
AATGGGTTGGGCGTTGGTGGTGAAGTCGAGGCAAGTCTGGCAGTTACAATCAGAGAAACGGCAGAGCTTGCAACCAAAGCAGACGCAAGACGTGCAGCCTTTGCAAGACGGAGATCGAGTGCACCCTCTGAACACTTTCCTGCTCCCTCTTTCTTCCTCCTCCTCGCATGTTATCTTGTTGAATGGATAATCACAACACTTCCAATTAGGCTCAGCTATTGCATCATGGTGCATCCGGCATTCACCTCTGCTCCTCAACCTGAACCTCCTCTCCTTCCCGCATTTGCTGCACCCAACAAACTCATCCCGATGAATGACTTTCGATACGTTAGAGTTCTTCAATGCTTTGTTGTAGTATCTGAGCAACACTGATTTTGAAAGTGGAACCTTGTCTCCCTCGATAAACACCCACACATTGTTCCTCCAGTTTCTAGAGGTTTCTCTCTCAGAATGCTTCTCGAAGGCAGCAGGCGTTAACTTGTCTACCATCATAGAATCAAAGCTGTCAAGATCACTTTGAAAGAAACTCGAACATGTAAATTTAAAATGGAGATACATGACAATGTAAGATTATGCCAGGCTTTAAAAGACTGCATGTGAAACATATTGCATCTAGCAAATAAAAGCAGCCTTAGTTCATCATCGAGGCCAAAGAGACAGTTGCATTGCATTCTTGACACTATCATGATATCCATATATAACCGCGATGATGCAAACAAAGTTGTAGAGCTAGGTAATCTCACGTATTCACATGAAACATGCATATAAAAAAGAAGTGAGAGATAAGAAGAGGAACCTTCGTGGCAAGCGGGAGTGCATTGGCAGGTGATTTGAAGTTCTCCATCTGAAAATATCTTAAGCCTCGCAATGGCGTCTCCGTAACGGTGGCTGGTGCAGCCACACATCACCTCGACGTAATCGTCTCCCACATGGACTCCACTTATTTCTTGCAGCTCCTCTTTGCTGAACAGTTCCTTGGACCCACATTCTCTCTCCATCTCCGATCGGGACAAAAGTAAAGAACGACGAAGAGCTTCTTCCTACGAAGTATTATATAGGATTAGAGCCCTAAACACCAAGGGACAAGAAGGTAATTTGACATGAGTAAAAGAGCAAAAGCCCTAAAGGAGCTAGCATCAGTAGTAACGAAGGATCTGATAATTATATAGCAAAATCTCAAAGGTTAAAAGCTTTTGGAGTAAAACAAAAAAAGAGAGAGAGACTTTGGTGTTTTTCTAGGTTTTAGGGGATTTGAAAGAAACTCTCTATAGAGACAGAGAGATGATGGATGCAAATTAGGTGGCCAAAGAAAAATACAAGTCGTGGGGCATGGGAATTGTGAATCTTTTAGTTTTAAAAGAATATTATCTACGTAACGTTCATACATATAGATGTGTGTTTTGTAATTGTTGTGATTGTCCATATATGGTTGGTTGATGAAAAAAGAGAAGAGATTAAGTAAAGCTGTTTTCTAAACCCATAGAAATTAAATTACCTCTTCTCTCTTTACTTTCTTTCTTTCTGACTTTTGAGGTCTCTGTATAAATCAAGGTTTCATGGGTTTACCATTTATGTACACAAATAATGCTTTTTCCTTAGAGTTAGGTATATGACAGTCACATCTGTGTCCTTATTCTCCATTGCGGCCCAACTCCAATGTGCCCATACATATGTATGTACATGTATACACATATACAAAGACACACCTAAACTTTAATTGTCTATGTCAATGTGTGTAGGCATGTCATAAGTTACATTTTTAAAAAGTACATATATAATGTATATTCCTTCCGTTTCAAATTATTTGTCATTTCGAAGTTAAATTTTGGTTCAAATTAGTTGTCGTATAGTCATTCCGTTTCAAATTATTTGTCATTTAGAAATTAAATTTTGTTTCAAATTAGTTGTCGTTTTATGTTTCAATGTATGTTTTGACCGATTTTCTAATTTTATTCATGATCTTTTAACTTATTAGTTGATTATATAAAGAAAACACATTAATTAGGAATAAAACAAAAAAAAATGAAATGTTTTTATTTAATATATGTAAAATACTCTTAAACGATAACTAATTTGAAAGAGAGGTAGTATACCATTACCTCATTCCCTTTGTTGCAAACCCAAAAAATGACCAAGAAGAACTCAAGTCAATAATGAGCCGCACCAAACTCCACCTCATCCACGTTGTTTTTAGAGACTTTTGACCCTCAAAATTTCACCTACGACCCACTATATATATCAAAACAGTTGTCTTTTTATTTTTAACAAATCATATAGACCACAATCTTTATATATATAAGAATTTGAAGGATAGAGATGTTAATTACTACATGGTCACGATGCTACCAATAACTCATTATACACTAGTTGATGACTTGCATGCATTGCCATATAGATATGCAAAGTAAGGCAAAATGCAAAGAAATCAGGTTTAAGAACTAAGGCAATAAGGCATGGCTACACAAACCAAATCTCTTGCAGTTGTCGTTAAGACAAAACACCAATGATGAGATTTGATGTTTTTGCCTCAATGATTTCATGTTTGATCGTTTCACCTTTTTTATTTGATCTTTGCTAATTTCAATTTTTACTCAAAGCAATGTATAACATATCTAAACACAAAATGAAGATAAATGATTGATGTCGGTAATAATACGTTCTAAGAATGACAACATCGTACTGTTTTTAATTTTTACTTTGAAATTTATGAATTACTGAGCAAGTCCATATATCTTTGAACGATCTGGTCGGGTGTATAGTCCGTATAATAGCCTTTTCCCACAAGCAGACCTTCCTCTCTGCCAAGCCTCTCGATCAGTCCCTGAACTTCATCTGCTCCCACTTGGCTTGGATTCAACAAGTTACAGGCGACCTCTATGACTCCTTCCCCGTGTACCAGCGCCATTGTCTGCACTGAAGCCAAGCCCCCTCCTCTCTCGCTCGTCTTCCTCGCCATTCTCCTCACTGCCTTGAGATCGTTTGACATGACAGGCACATTATAGTTACTCACCCACCCACACGCCCCAACTGCTACAACCCCTTTGGCTTTGCTCACCTCTTGTGGCCCTGCATCTGGCTTCACCGGCACCATCTCCAGCTCTAATCCACCTGCCCATTCATGTCCCTCCCTGTTCGCCTTGAAGTACCCCAGCTTCCTTCTGATCGAATCCAGCGTGCACTGCTCCTTTTCTGCTGCTCCATAGAGATATGTAGGAACTGCACAAGGGTGGGTCATATATCTCAGTCCATATATCAATATAGAGATTGCTACAAAGACTTGCATGTTCTATGGCTTAGACGAAGATGAGATTTTAAAGACAGTACATCATTCTGCCTATCACAGTACACACCAACTACACCATACAAACAATACTCTATTCTTATCTTGATAAGAGCAGCGAGCAGAACATTGCTTCAAAGACTTCCATGTTCTGTGGCCAAGAGATAATGAGATAATAAAAACAGAACACCAACACCACTCTGCCTATCACAAAGTACAGCAGACAAACAATGCTCTGTTCTTATCTTGATAAGAGCAGAGAGCAGAGAGCAGAGCATTAATACAAAGACTTCCATGTTCTTTGGCCTATATATAATGAGACAATAAAAACAGAACATCACTCTGCTTAGCACAAAGTACAGCATACAAACAATGCTATGTTTCTTATCTTGATAAGAGTAGAGAACAAAGCATTTCTACAAAGACTTCCATGTTCTATGGCCTAGAGATAATGAGATAATAAAAAGAGGACATCACTCTGCCTATCACAAAGTACACATCAACTGCCGCAATACAAACAATGTTCTGCTCTTAGCTTGGTAAGTATCTTTTAAAATTCAGGAATTCACATGTTTATGACTGAGGTCTTCTATTAAGTACTGACCTCGAAGAATGGAGCCGATATCCATCGCTACGGAATTGGCAACGGAAGAAACTTGTTCTAAAGAGGTTTGAGACAAGGGGTGAAAACATATGTGGTCGACCACTCCAAGCCGAGGATGGGTACCACAGTGCAACTCAAGATTAATAGTGTTGAGAGCAGTCTTAACCATAGCAAACACCGCATTCTTCAAGGAAGAAGATGACCCGTTAGCAAGCGAGGATACAACAGTGTAACCAACCCTACCATAAGCCGCATCTTCAAACTTGTTGACGATTGCAACTGGTGGAAAAGCCTTTACAGCTCTCTCAATAGCTTCGAGGGCGGTCTTATTCCGCGCTTCAGATATGTAAACCTTGCAACAACCAAGCATTTCTCTCAACATCTCCTCCGACCACCTATACATATATAAGTACAGATGTGAGTTTGTGTGCTCATTATAAGGCTAAAAAATAAGCTATGACATTTGTCCACCACATATAGATTTGTGGTCAGCATTCACAAGTCCAGGAAAAAGGACAAGCCAATAATAACACATAGATTGTCTGTCTACACACACCTCTTAAAGAGAGAAACTTTGGGGTAAAAGAGAGAAACTTGAAAGCCAAACATACAATACAAGAGTGTTTTTATGGAGGTAGGTCCTAAAAGTCGAGATTGGAGGAAGGATTAGGGTATCCTTTGTACTCCAATTGTTTCTTGGAAATGCCGAGAGATGCACAAATGATGCTGAATTTGAGTCTGAGATCATCCTTAATCCCGTCTTTGGCCTCGCCCTCGGGGTCCAAAAGCGGGAATTTATCGAGCAAGACATGGAAATCATTGAGATGCTTATGGAGCAGAGGAGAGAAGCGAGTGGGATCAATACGGAGAGCTGAATTCCAAAGAACAGAGCAACCTTTGTAGAATCCAATAAGCTCGCCTGTTTCGAACCCGAGTTTCAAACCCAGATGACGAGCGTCTTCACGACCCGACACGAGACCTTCTTCGTAACCCTCATCGAAGCCTTGTTGAATGTGTGTCTCCTCTAAACGCACGATACAATCGAGGAAATCTTCGTTCAGACCGGAACTCATAGAAGAAACTTTGTTTTGATTGTTTTTTAAGTTGACAAAGATCAAGAACAAGCTAAATCGGGATAGAGATCGATCTGACAATGACGAACGAGGAAAGAGATTTAACAAAACTCACCAGTTCGATAGAATTTGATTGCAGCAGCAGAATCAATGGACGTGAGAGACGTAAAATGATTTTAGGGTATAGGTAATGATGGACGATGAATACAAAATTTGGGCCTTATTGGGTCATATAATAAGCAGCCCAATATAATTTGCCTTTATTATTTGAGGGATCTAAAAGAGAGAGAGAGAGAGAAGAGCATTGAATGGTGAAAGCTGTATAAGCAAGCAAGTTGGGGAATTATTCCTTCGTTCATGTGGCCTTTCTGCTTTTTCCTATTAAGTGTTCTGACGAAACTGAGATTTTTAAGTGAAAGGATCACTTGTTTTATTCAGAAACAGAGATAAATGAATAACAAAAACATTAGCTAGGGTCAAAGGTAGGCAATCAAGCGACATACAATGGCAAGTAGCTTGTTGATTAAAAAAAAAACGAATGAATTAACACAAAAAAACGTTGGTTCATCAGACTCAGTGGTAAGATTTGAGCACAGCACCGCAGAAATGACAGACGATAGCTTTCCAAGCTTTGCGGTAGAAAGGGACTCCACAGAATCTTGTGGAGGTTCTCATGTCGGCAACCACTGCTCCTCCTCCGCATCTTGAGCATAACCCGGCCGCCGGCTTTCTCCCCCGGACTTGCTTCCTCTGGTCTACAAGGAAACAGAAGATGGCCATTTCTTGAATCTTGTTGTTGTGTTTTTTTACCTCAGGTCTTGTTGGGACAATGAGGCCTAGTGTGTGTGTGTGTGTGTCTTTTATAGCAGTTTGGGAGTTATCCAACAGTTCGGATCGGGGCCGCGTGTCACACACAGATACAGCTGGCTCGCTGACTTGCATTGACTTTTGTTCAATATTCAAAAACTGACATTGAATTATAATCACCACTTGTGCAACATCTTCTTATCACTCTCAACTGCTTGACTATTTATTACTACAGAAGCCCATTTCCTCATTAACTACACCCATTGACTTTCTCACTCGTAGCCATTATTTTAACAACGAAATGATGCCTAATTGTAAGGTCACCCATACGTTAGTCGTCACGTATGCGTTGAAAGCGGCGTCTGTGGGTGGACATTGTTTGGAGCGTCTTCGAAAGATGATTAATAAGAAAAAGTAAGTAAGTAAGAAGTTGAGTTCACTGTGATCTTAGTCAAATGAAATCGGAGGAAAACAAAAAAAGAAGTGAGTGGCGGAGTAAGTAATCAATCCCCATCAAGAGGAGAGGATCTAACGTTTCACTGTTTGTATGTTAAATGTGAAAAAATTGGAGATGGATTAAAAGGTGTGTATGTGGTCAGAGAGCTGCCATCATTGCTCGTCTTGTTGCCTCCTGCTTCATCTCTGCTGCTTTCCCGCTCCCTCTGAAGTACATGTACACTTGCTGTTCCCACACACACAACAACAACAACTTGTTAACCACTTCTTCCTTTTTTAACTTATCAAAATGAATAATTGATGCAGCAAAGAAGAGAACCTGAATAACCCAGATGCTCACGAGTGACTCCAGACAGAAGAACCCAAACCCAATGAAGTAGAATATCTGCCACCACCCCACCAAACCAAAGTTAGCCATCACAAAGTCCACAGTACAACAGTTTTAAGTTATACGCTACCTAAGCTTTCAACTTACCCCGACCAAGATATTCCCACTCAATACATCGATCGCCGGCAATATTCCTCTGCAAAACACAACAACATATGATTCCACCTCTTTCTTTTTGTGTGATTTAGAAACTAATTTGTTACTTACGTCAACGATTTTCCCTTGAAGATAATTGGAGGAGCCACCGCCGCAAACACACAAAACGCTATGTGAAACTGCATTCATGTTACCAGCATTTATTTTACTCTCACTTCCACCTTTTGATGTGTCAAAACCATCAAAATTGTTCACTAGACCAAATGGAAAACTTACCAGATACGTGAAGAAAAACCACCCAAACTTCAGAGCACTATCAGTCCTGCACACAACCAAATCAACCCACATCTCACTCTCATCTCATGCAAGTTTTGACTCTTAACTAAGATGCTATCTGGAACTTTACTTTTTTTTGCTTTCCCTCTAAATAAAGGAACACACCACGCAGCAACAGATATAGTACAATAATTTAAAAGAACAATCTTAAGTTGTATGAATACCTCATGGCACGATAAAGAGGGCGATACCACATAACATATGCTCCAGGAACCCCCGAAATGAAATAGATAATAGCTAGAAACCATATTGTTGGACCTACACCCAAAGTACATAAGTCAGTAGATTAGCATCATACAGGCTCAGTCTACTTGGCAACTTTTAGCTGTTCCAACACTAACCTTCTCCCTTAATCCACGCTGTGGTAACTGCAACAATGTTCCATAACAGGCACACCACAAGACCTACCAAACAGAGGTTAAGATTGTTTACTAATAATTCAAGAAATCCACCTCTGTTGCAACTGCAGATGCGTTGATCATTTGAAAGAGAAAACACATACCCAGCATTGATGTGAAAGCAACATATTGGATTCTCTGCAGATGGATGGGTATCTCATTTGAAATGTCATGATGGATGAGAGGAAAAAACGGTGGCCAATTTTTCTCTTCTATCACAATTCCAGCTACCAAAATAAAGATGACAGCATGAGCATTTCACATGGAACGAAATGTCAGGTTTCTACAAAAGATTTAATTGACAAAGATACCCTGTGCTATAGCATCTTCTTTCCGCTTGATTTCCTGGAAAATATCACAACAGATTTCAGAAGACAGAAAGATATGTACTTGAAAGGCTGTAGCTACAAACCACTGTGGCCATGCTTTACAGATTAGATAATACGAGAGCGAGGCGACACACTAAATATGCTTTCGCCCATATAACACTTAAAAGGATATGCAGTCAGATGAAAACTATTATTCTTGGTTCGGGTAAAATTAAATACCTAGTGCTAATCATTTTGAGAAATGACATCAGGGTATGTGACATTAGTTGGTTTCAAATATAATCACAGATTACCTGCTCCCGCCTCTTCAGTTCAGCCTCTTTTTCCCGGAGTTCCTTCTCCTTAGCTTTCAGATCCTAGAAGTTGGCAATCATAAAATTGTCTCAGGGATTATTCTGAGATACACTTGGTACGTAGGCTTCTGTGGATGAAGGAAATACCTTTCCAGAGTCTAGAGGAATATCCATTGTGGCACCACGGTCGTACGGCTCAGGGGGAAGAGGAGAAAGCTTTGACGTTGCAGCTGGAACACTTGTAGGATTCTGAAGGTTCATATACAAGAAAAGAGGGTAAAGAATACTTATAGCAAGAGCAGTTATGGTCTTTAAGGCGCAAGAGCAATGTTAAGAGGAAAGGCTATACGATGGAGATCTATGAGACCTAATCAGAGACAACAATTCAATAAACAAGAAACTGATATGAATATGTAACAGCCATTGCAAGTAAGTAAACCATTCATTACACCATATCCAAGACCAGAAAAAGTATCAATGGCCACACGTTGAGGCTGTGACCAATTGAAATTAGGGAATGTATAGATCCCTGGGTAATTGGAGAGCATTACATTGATCATCAGCGTCTAACAATTGTTGCTACCATAGAATGAGCGAAAACATAAAGCAATTACATACTCAAAATTGTTATCACCCTTCCCAGAGACACTCACATCACAAAGCCAACAACCATACGAACACAAGAAAGCGTAAATCAATCAATCGATCAACAACTACGTTTTTTCCTTGTGCATTGAAACCGAAAAGTCGATCCCAGGAATTGGAGTAAATACAAGTAACATTACGTAAACGTTACAGAAAGAATCTGAGAAATCAGATCAGAAACAATGCAATTCAGGCAAAACCCTAGATGATGATTGATGAGATTGAATCAAGCTTACCGCAAAAGGATTAACCTCGCCGTCATCAAAGGAAGGAGACTGGTAGCGAGACATTGCACCGAGCGAGAGCGATTGGAGATGAAGCAATTGGGGAAAAGAGAGACTAAAAGAGTGCGTTTAGAGTAAATAAGCAAGTGTTTGGCGCGTCTGGGTTAGACCAGGTTTTCTAAACCAGGAGATAACCAACGAAACAACATTTAACATTGGTTTGTCTATTAATCAGTGTTCAAGAAAGCGCTAGGCGCTAAGCGGGCGGTGACCCAGTGCCTAGCGCCTAGAACGCCTAATCGGGGCCTAGACGATTTTTAGGCGGTTTAGACGTTTATAACATAAAACATTATCAATATGATATTATATATAAAAGTTATATAAAATATCTATATAAAACTAAAAATTATGAAATTATAAATAAAAATTAGATAAAATATTTATTTATATTTATATTAAACAATATATGAATATTTATAACTATATATATAAATAAAACTCTAATTGAAATTGGAAAAATACATTAAACAAGATCTATGTAATTTTAGGCGGTCAAGGCGGTTATCTAGGCGTCGCATGAGAGCCTAGCGCCTAGTCGGGGCCTAGGCGACCGCCTAGACCGCTTTTTAGAACACTGCTATTAATTCACCATCATCATCACATTGAAAACAACAAAAAATTGGCCAAAAAAATAAACAAAAAGATTACTGTTTAATTGAGGAGGTGTTATACTTATTGGTTTGTGATTTATATAGTGTTTTAATGAGTCTAAATGTTATGTATAATATGTTATTATTCAATCAAAATTTTATTTAACTCTTTTAAAGTTTGGTGTTATTATTAGTTTTTGATTTGTAAAAAATCTTCACAAATCTAGGTTTATTGCCTTATTGGATTCAGAATTTTTTTAAAGTCAATAAATTTTTTGTTATTCAACTAAAACAAAAGAATCTCTGATTGTTAATGAGTTAAATTATTATGTTATTGATTTATGATTTTATATATTTTTCTTCATAAAATAAAATCATGAAAAGTATTATCTAAATAGAGAGATTGTCCGGAAAACTTTACAAAATTATTATTAGAGTAATAGAATTGATTCAAACCGGTTTATACTAAACCATGTAATTTGATTAAGACGGATATTCATCATCCTTTGGCGGCTTATATGTCTTATGAGAAGTTGACCGAATACTACAAAGCTTACATATGTGCAATGACAAAGTTTGCAAAACCAACTAGTTTTCATCAAGCAAAGTTTGATGAATGGATCCAAGCAATCAATGAGGAACTAATGGCTCTAGAAAGCACTCATACTTGGTCCATCTGTTCTTTACCCCCTAACAAACGTCCCATTGGTTGAAAATGGGTATATAAAACAAAGCTTAATGCTGATAGAAGCTTAGAACATTATAAGGCACGGCTTGTCGCAAAAGGTTATAAACGACAAGAAGGTGTGGATTTTGTTGATACCTTCTTTCATGTTGGTAAGATGACTACAGTCAAGACTTTGCTAGCTGTTGCTTCTGCCAAGAAATGAAGTTTGCATCAACTTGATATTTCTAACGCGTTCTTAAATGGCGATCTTCATGAGGAGATATATATAACTCTTCCTCCATGATATACATCTAAGCCATGAGATACTTTGCCACAAAATGCAGTATGTAAGTTACACAAATCGCTCTACGGTTTAAAACAAGCTTCACGCCAATGGTTTTTGAAGTTTAGCTCTGTTGTCATGAGTCTTGGTTTCCAAAAATCACATATTGATCACACTTTATTTGTGAGGAATGTTAAAGGCAAGTATGTGGCTGTGTTGGTTTACGTTGATGACGTTATAATTGTTGCAAATGATGATGAAGAAGTAAGTACTTTGAAGACTGACTTACAGAAAGCTTTCAAACTGAGAGATCTTGGTTCTTTGCAATATTTTCTTGGACTGGAGATTGCAAGATCTGCAAAAGGAATTTCTGTTTGTCAGAGGAAGTACATGCTAGAATTGCTGGAAGAAACAAGATTACTAGCTTGTAAACCGTTACGTATACCGATGGATCCTAATGTGAAACTAATTCTGGATAGTAATGAGCATGTCATTGATGATCCACAACTATATAAACCAATAACACCTCCTCAATAAAGAGATAAATCATATTTTGAAGAATTGGAAATATATGATCAAATGCTATTTAGAAAAGAAAAAAAAAAGATTCATTTTTTTTAGTAATAAGATAACTATGGATTTTTGGAAAAAAAAACTCAGAGATTGCCAATCCTAATCCGGTGGAGATAAGTTAGTACATTGGAATGTTGTGGATAGACTAAAGGCTAGAGCAGAGTACGCTGTGTCACACAGTCTACATATACAATAATACAAACAAGGCTTCGTTAAAGAACAATGGTTGCGACTTTCGAAACAATACTATAATACTTGTTTTGTATAAGAGACAGTCTCCTTAAACTATCTACTTCCTGCATACTGATTATCCCCATTTGAGTCATTTCTCTGATGTTCTCTCTGGATCATGTCTGAGAGGTCTTGAACCACTTCTGACATTAGTGGCCTGAACTCTGGTTCCGACTGTCCCAACACATAGATGTTAATATACTCTAGTGCACACAATAATTCAGGTGTAAGAAAATTTGTATTCTTTTCTAGTGATGCTTATACCTGAACACAACGTGATATCACATCAGCAAAATGTGACAGCGACTTGGCTGGATAATCATCCTTGAGAGATGGGTCGACCATCTTCGCTAATGCATCAATGTCGTGAAGCTGCGGGATTGCCCATCTCACCAAAAACTGCTGTCCTCTATCCTGTTTCCTACACAACGTTTTCTTTTCTATTTAAGAACAAAAGTTCAAACCACAGATACATATGAATAAGACCTCATTTCCACTTACTTGTCATATGACTTGCGGCCTGTCAAGAGTTCTAACATAACCACTCTAAAACTGTAGACATCACATTTCATTGTATAGATCCCATATTCAAACTCTGGAGCTCCATATCGGTAGGCCGCTAAGAGTTGACCCGATAACTAAAACACGCACAAACAAGCTTGGACTGGAACATATACAAAGGCCTATGAGACAAGCAAATCAGATTTCTCATGATTCTTGCTTACCTGACTAACAGCACCTGAGGAGATTATGGAAGCCAAGCCACAGTCTGAGACATGCACCCTCAGATCGTCATCAAGGAGAATATTTGCAGACTTGAAATTTCGGTGAATACTAGGTGGATCACAGATCTCATGCAGATACTCCAGAGCTTTTGCAGCTTCTAGTGCCATCCTAACACGGATATTCCATGATAGTTTAATCATTAACCTGTCATTAGTATGCAGCAAATCGTGCAGAGTACCGTTCCTACAATACTCATGGATCAGAAGCCTCTGACTGTGCTCAGAACAGAAACCCACGAGTTGGACAATATTGGCTTGTCGGATTCTATCTATATTATTCACTAGCTCCACAAATTTCCCTTCTTCTGTATGATTGGAAGACTTCTTATCCAACTTCCTAACAGCCAAAAGCTATCCAAGAGAAAAATAACTTATCAGTTGCGGAGATTGAATACACATAAAGAAAAGGATAATGTAATGCATACCTTTCCACCTGGAAACTCTGCCCTGTATACACTCCCAAGCATGCCCGTTCCAATAAGGTTTTCCTGGGAGAGTGTTGTTGTAGAGATGCGACCGTGAAGTGCTTCACGGATGTCAAGGGCCCAAAGGATTTACTGGATGGCTTCTTTAGAGATGCTTCAGCAGGTACAGTCGCCTTTGCGATGATCCTTTTGATAGGTGGAATTGATGAGGGATACATCAAATCCATAGCATTGCCATTCATGTCTATCTCATGACTCTCCTGCTTTGATAGACTTCCTACGCTTCTTTCTGCCCCACTCTGCATCTTCGAAGCACCCCCTATTCTCTCTTTTGGTTTAGCCTCCTTGTCTTTTGTTTGAATTTCATTGAAGGAGAGAAAACAAACATGTGACTTTCTTGACATCTAAAAGTGGAGAAATCAAAATATGAGATTCACCTTTATTGAATGTATCGGATGGAGGAAGCATAGAAGCATTGGAGCGAGAACCCTCCCTTGCCCTCCCATATTCACTAGTTAGGTGCGGTTTGGATAGTTGTTCACTGTCTTCTCTTCTTCTGAGACATTTCCTCCCACAAAGTACGCATACCAAGGCCAAAAACAAAAATGAAAAGGCCCCAAGAATGGATATCCAAATGATTCTTTTACTGGTAAATGAATCTTTTTCCCCTTGAGGAGTTGGTCGAGATGGGTGATCAGAAGGGGGTGATCTCACATGTGCCTGACCATGACCAGTTGATGCATTGGTAGATGGTGGTCCAAAAAACGGCCGCGTAGGTGATGTTGGACTTGGAGGTGTATCAGGTGAAGGCGATGGAGCAATAGTGACGTTAAACAGGTTACCACCTTTTCTGCATCATAGTTTGTCACATCAGCAGCTGATACTTTGACAAAAAAGTTGCAGATATATGGTTGGATACGAGCAATGAAAACTGTTGCAGCTTACATGAAATTTGGTATACCCAACAACTTTTCTGGTATAGATCCATTGAAGAGGTTGCTCTCGACATTCCTGCACAGTTGATAAGGAAGAGAGTAAGCAAGGAAAAATATATAACAGTTGACCAGAAAAGAAGATGGGATGGCAAAGAATTTACAAGTCCTTGAGGGGAAGATCTTGAAGAACATCAAGCTCTATTGAAAGATGATTGTTCTGCAAAAGCCTGAAAGCATGAGAAATCAGAACAACAAACTGAGTAAGACCTACTCAACACAGACTATGTGTATGGAATGCAAAGGAGAAACTCACAAGGATGTAAGAGTCGAAAGATTCTGCATGGAAGGAGGCAATGGTCCACTCAGATTGTTGCTAGACAAATCTCTACGCATATGTCGAATGTTCGGTTACATATATATACAGAAAACAATCTTAACAGAGCTGATTTAGAAAGCAAACCTACAGATTGATCATAAGGCCAAGGTCTTGAAAGACATCGGGTATCTTGCCAGACAAAACGTTATTGTTCAAGGACCTGTAAGACCAAAGAAGTCTTAAACGCTGATCACCTGTAGACAATGGAGGTGTTGACAGAGACAACAGAGACTTACATGACAGACAAAGATTTTAAGGAGGAAAGAGATTCTGGGATGGTTCCTGTAAACTTGTTACCAGAAAGAAACCTGTGAAAAGGTAAGATTGTAATACAAGGTGTTGAATGAGAAAAAAGAGGGATTCGCTAATTGGAAAGTGTGAAACATACAGGTTAGACCAAGATAGGGATGCTGCATTAGCCTGGCGGTTGCAGTGGCATGAGTTTGCTTCTGCGGTTGGCGTAACGACGACTGAAACTTCTTCTTCATCGGTTTCTAATATGTTGCTAGCAAGAGCTAACCTGCGAGCTATGGCTGCAAGAGCTGTTCGCAGGCAAGGATGATATGAGATCAATCAACATCCTTAGCCTGAACCTGCCTCGGATCTAGGCAATTATTCTTAAAATTTCTGTAATCTCCTTAGAATCTGCTCTCTTATACTCTTTAGCAAATCTTACAGCAAGACCTTTTTCTTGACCACATCAGCATACAGTTTTTCTCTTTCATCGTTCAGCAAGCAACCCAACCTAGAATGAAAGAAATTAGAGAAGCTAAGAAACTAGAATATGTCAATGTTGGAGTATAATCAAATCTTGTGTCTATCACATTTACATATGTTAGTTATTTGATCAAGAGACACAAGTTGTCTTGTTTTACAGTTGTGTCTTTTAGATTAAGAGTCATGTCTCTTTGTTATTACACAGACACAATGTTTCACTTGTATAAATAGAGATCGAGTCTCTGTTTCTGTAATACAATTCAGTTTGTAATACAATCCAGTCAATAAAGGTTTTATTACATTCATACCCTGTTTTTTCATCATCGTAACACGAAACTCAGATTCATTAACATTCAACAGGTATATATCGTGATACCAATACTAAAACAATTGAAACAACCTTGTTTCCAATACATCTAGTATCTTCAGCAGCATCTCTGACACTTCAGGTTCTCCTAAAGGTGGTAACTGAATCATGCTACTCCATGAAGCCATTCCACGGATCAAATGAGGTCTTTTCTCCAAAGTGGTGCTAGACGTAAAATCATCCGCGTCACCTGCATCAGACACATTGTCAAGACTAAGCCTTTAATGTGAATCAGAATCACGATTCTAAGAACCTGTCTGAGGAGATACTATGAGAATATAGATAGCGCATGATCTATTAAAATCTTCTGAATTACATGATTTCAGAAGTAAACCAAGATTGAGTACCACAAAGACTTCAGAATCAAGAAGTAACCTCAACGAGCCTTAAGGCATCACTTCTCAGAGGCAACTAATCAAGTTCCAGTACAAGGGTGCCAGGAAACTGAGATGGAGAAGTGACTGAGCTGGTGGTGAGTCCTGCAGCAAATTTCTGCAACAACTGTCAAAAAGAGTTATTTTAAGTTTGATAGACAAATTTTAAACAACAATTAAGTACCAATAAAACATGTTTTGTTCTTGTTTTCTCTTCTATTTTGAAGAGAAGTATATCTGTAAACTGAAAGTGAATTGATGATATCAGTAGATTCAGTACCTTGATTCACACAAATCATTTTCTTCTTCACTGCAAAAATTACACTTTAGTCAAAGATTAAACTTGAACTTGCCGAGTCTTGTCAAATTGTTTATTTATTAAATCCTTGATAGTAGTAGTAGTTGCATAGAATATAAAGGAGACACCAACCAAAGTCGAGGAGATAATTAGTTAAGTAGCTTACATGGAGGAGAAACTAAAAATGACCATCAGTATCACACATAAGAAAGTTAAGTAACGACGTCTTTTACAGAGCCAAAACGAACAAACCAATCATCAATTTAATTAAGCTAGAATTAAAAGACACTAATTATTTTGGAGATCATACTTCTGCAAGGACAACATTAACGCCTCAGCGAGCATTTCCATGCATCGACAAGCCTTGTTCATATCTCCCCGTCTCCCACACGCACACAAGGACAGAGTTAGGATCTCTCCTGCTCCCACATTGTAATGTGCAAGTGACTTGTTGTTCTCCTCTAACAACCCGGCTTTACAGTATAATACCTGTCTCTCTGGTGGGATTCCCATCTCCTCAGCTATTTTCTCCTTGAAACTCGCCACGTTTTCCGATAACGACTGCACTGTTTTCTCAATGACCAGTAGCTCACAACCATCGATATCGGTAACAGAAACCCTGATGGTACACCAACCCTGCAAAAAAAGTGTATAACTCCTAACGATTAGACACAACTCAGACGTTAAGAAAGAAAAAAAAAGACATGTAAGAGGTCCAAGAAAACACTACCAGGTGTTGAGCAAGAAACTGCTCTTCTGGAACAAGGCCTGCAGGCTCGTCAATCTTTTGTGTATTTGGCTCTGGTTCCAGAGGAGAAGACATTCCAGTTCCAGTTCCTGGTGGTGGTGGTGGCAGCTCTTCCTTGTCGTTAGGAAAATCTTTGTCGAGAGAAGAATGCCAATCAGTCATAGACACCACCCCTCCAAGCCGCCATTCCATCTCTTGGAGAAAATCAGACTGAAGAAGACGGAAGAAACCGTCATGAATGGCTGCCAAATAGGTGTCATTCTTGCTCACCTTTTCTTTCAAATCTTGAGGGGGTTTTAGTACTTGTGAATACTCGAGAACAAACCGAGTGAAACGTGGGAAGTTGCTATGAGTTGGATTCGTAAACTCAAACCCAGCTCTGTTCTTGAACCCAAGCCAGAAATCGTTACCATACCAAGCGCCAAACTGCGCTGTGAGCTTCATAGTTTTAAACTCCTTGCCATTCATCCCCTTGGGACGTCTAAACTCAAGACCATCTGGCAGATGAATGGGTGGAGGGTGAGCAAGATGGGGTAGAGCAGCAAGAGCATTATCCTGATTAGCTCCCTCTTCTTGTAGATCAGTAAGCATCTGCTGGCAAGCAGCAGCATCACCATGCTAAGACTGAGAAAGGTATTCGGTAAGCTTCTGCTGGTAAAACGAGTGAAAGGGATCAGACCTCCACATAAAGTTGTATCTTGGGTTATTTGCTCGAGCTCGCATCAGAAACATCTCAACGACCAACCCCATTTTGGAAATGTAACGCGCCGTACGCTCGATATCATTGCTGATGAGACCTGGAGGTGGCTCAATGACTTGGGTACTAGTTTCTGGTGTTGTTGCTACATCGTCGTCATCAACAATAGCTCCATTTGTTTGAATGGAGCTATTGTAAGATTTTAACTAAGATCAATTATCCTTAAAGTACTATCATGTCATTGCAGTATTTAAGGTGTCAATCCAAATGGGTGTGATGCTAGCAATCAAGATGCAATCAAATATCACAGAGTCAAGCCAAGCAATAACAGGTTTTGGTGTTGTTAACAGCTCTAACGATCATGCAGATAACATAAATTCTAACAATAACAGGCAATATACTCGATCACACAGCTTGATGCCAAGCACTGGATGTGGTCGAGTATCAGGTCGAGTAATTTAACAGAAACTGTAAACAGGGTACTCGACTGCACAGTTTGTTACCAAACTACTGGGTGTGGTCGAGTACTTCAAATGAAACAGGGTAGAAATGATAAAACTGAGCAACAAGTAACAAGATCAAGCAATCAATAGCGATGTAAACAAGGAAATCAAATGGAAGAGAAATTCCCGATGATGGGGTGATCGAGTAGTGAAGTCTCCTTAATCTAAAAGGTGGTTAACATGCTCAACAAACTATCCCTAGACAACAAGTTCAATAGCCAAATCAAAGTGCTACCGCAACAGAGATCCTCAAGCAAAGCTAGTCCCAGACTCAATCACCATTGACGAGAGCTAACCTAACAGGCATTACGAAACAACAAGTCTAAGCCAAAACGCTCTCTGTAACCAATACCTTGGTACAGAGCCACGAATCTCTGGAATTAGTGGTTCAGACATTTCTTCGAACACCTTTTGGGTGCGGAAATGTCTGGGCTCAGATTCCAGTTGATCAGAAAGCAATCATCATTAAGAACAACTAATCCAGAAGGGATCTACCAATCAAACTCAACCACCTAGCAGATCAAGGATTCTAAACTACTCTAACCCATCCTCAAGAACCCTAATCACTACTCAAAATTCATAACCAAGAACACAAACCCAGAAATACATAAAAACTTCATATTAGCAAGATCTCAACAAGATGAACAACTTTGTAGAAGAAATCAAAAGCAAATACTCAATAGATTAAGAGAAATCTGGATTACAAATATGAAGAAAGCACTAATTGTTCTGCAGAATAAAACTTAGTCTGAAAATTATGAGAAACAACCTATTTATAGCAAATACTTGGAAACCCTAAATCACAAGACGACAAAATATTAAGGCGGTTTACGGAGACACTCGGCTTCGTCTAATCGAGTGAAGAGGTCGAGCAAAGCTGGCTCCTTTGCGGTTTCTTGATCTGGTCGTGATGCGATCGAGTGACTAGGTCGAGTATGCACTCGAGTCCCGCTTCATCTTCTTCTCTTCCTTATGCTCAGTGTCTAGTTGAGTTGGGATCTGAGAAGCCTCTGAAGCGTGCAGTCGAGTGCTTGGTCGAGTAAGTTGGTGGAGGATACTCGACTGCGTGCTCGAGTCGTGATCTGGAGTCGTGGTCTACTTGGTGAAAGAGCTGGTACTCGACCATGAGGTCGAGTGGTAGGTCGAGTTGGTGATCGACTTGGTGCTCGACTTGGTGCTCGACTTGGTCGTGGTCGAGTGCATTTGGAAGGTCATGATGATGGTGCTCGACCTCGTGGTCGAGCATACTGATGGGTTTTGGTCCACTTCTTCCAATTTGCTCACCAACAGCTCCAAATCACCTGAAAACAACTCAAATATGCAACATGCATGCAAAACTATCCTAATCATGCAAAGTGATGACAAATGATGAAGAATGGTATGAAACAATGACGAAATGATGATAAAGTGATGCTAAATGGATGCTCAAAACAAGTAAAATATAGACATATCAACTCCCCCAAACTTAGTCTTTGCTTACCCTCAAGCAAACAATTAAGAACAAGCTGGAGGAGAGGTTTGAAAGCGGGGATTCAGAACCAAAGCATGCAGACAAAGCAAATGAACTCAATGTCCAAGTTAGTAATTGTGGAATGCTTAGAGACCAAACTCTACTTAAAAACTTTAGCCATATTCATCACAAGACAACCTAACATTTGTTCCAATCTACACACACCTTCAGATCATCAATTCCCTTTAACATTGATTAAGCTCAAACCATGAATCAAGCAAAACATTGTTGAAGAACTCATTTGGTTTAAAGGACAAGGCTGAGAAACAAAGATGGTTCCTCTGTAAATGGTTTCAGACTATTTCACAGTAACATGGAACTCTCATGAATGGACAGAGCTTTAGTAGAATGCTAAAGGTTAGAACCAACCTACGCATACAAGAACAGACCCCATCTACCCAAATAACCATAAGTATATCAAACTCCATATATGGTCCTATCTCTAAACCCCAGAAATGATCCTAATTCTACCCTTTTGCACTCAAGGCATGTTCCAATAATCTCTTGGATCAACCCATTCTTTCTTTTTGGTTTTGTTCTAAGGAGAGGTTTTCTTTTAGACTTTCTAGTGGATTGGGACTTTCTTTAACAACTAAGGCTCTTCTTCTCATCTCATGACTTAAGACAACTCTAGGCTTTTGCCTTTCTTTTTACTTTGCACAGAGCCTAACTTCTTTTATTTTCAAGCTTCCCAAATCCTTTACTAGACTAACAAGATATTCTTTTCTGTTTCACTTCCATCTCCTAAGAACAATAACACTTGTCTTTCTTTCTCATTTTCTTTCCAAACACATTCCAAAACCCAAAGTAAAACTCCCACCTAGTCCTATCTAGCCCAAAAAGCGTGGACTAGAACTACATGGGATACCATTCTTGTCGGTTCATACCTACCACTTTCTACCAAGCTCAATCCGGAAATAGGCCTCACACACACACAAATTTATTCAGGGCTTGAAAGAAAGGTTAGGTTCAGGGTGGGGGAAACTGTTCCAATGATGGGAATCAGCTACTTGGATTAGCAAGAGTGGTAGAAGGTGAAAGAAAATCCAAGTATGTGTATTGGTAGCCACAAGTTCAACAACAATGCAAAGACATGATAATTATAAGTCAAGTTCAGGTTCTAATAGATAGGGAAAAGAATCACATCAAGCATGCTTCAATTAAAACAAGAGAGTCAAGTTGTGAATTCCAAATATGGTGCTGTCTTACTTCAAGTTCTATCACAAGCATTAAACAACTAACAACGAGGGCATTGAATTCATTCAGTAAATGAGCAAGCTTACAAGGTTATCTCATCATCATCCCCTATGCATATGCAACAATCCTATATGACACATTCTAGACTCAATCCTCAAATGACAATGCAGCTACATGAACACTCTGTTTTTGTGAAATCTTTTTCAGAAATTTTTCAAATTTTTAGGGTTTTTTCAATGACATAAATGAATGCAGACAATATGCACAATGCAAGAAAAATTTGAAAACAAGAACAAAGCAAACACATCAGATACTTCCTGAGCCCTCTCCCAAACTCGAATCACACAGTCCTCTGTGTGATCAAACTTGGAAGAGAGTACTCAGGACAAACAAATAAAGAAAGAAGACATGAGATGGTATAAACAATGAGAAATGGAGTTGTTACCTCAGCTGAAGGATGAGTTGATGTGCTCATCAATGCCTGCTTGTGTACTGTCAGGCCATTGAGGAGTCTTGCTGTTGTGTTTCTGCTTCTTCTCCATGTGGCTTCTGTTGATCGAGTATAGTGATGATTTTTTTTTTTTAAAAAAAAAAAAAAAAAAAAAAAAATTTGGGCCAAAATCATCATATACTCGACCACAACTCTTCATCAGCATGTGGCCTTGCATAATAGAGTGACATGTTGAAACTTCAAAAATCTTGAGACTAAATCCCCACTGATACTCGATCACACAGCTTCACTTGATCCTTGCCCTTGTGGTCGAGTATTCTATTGCACTCTGAGCCAGAATCCACTTCACTCAGTTGTTGATAACAAGAAAATGCATTAAAAATAACAAGAAAAAACAAAAATATGTACAGAGATAGACATGGGATTTCCTCCCAAGTGAGCTTGTTTTAAGTCTCTAAGCTTGACTCCTCACACTTATTAGGCTGAAAATATGTGACAGAGAGAACTTGAGAAGTCCTCTTCTTCACTAATCTCATCGTTATACTCAGCATTCTCCTCTGATAGTTGTACAGCTGAGTACTCAATTCCCCTTTCCTCAAAGTAAGCTGCTTCCTCTTCTGGTGGATAGTCTTTTTCTTCTGACCATCCTGAAGTGACTTTCCCTCTTGAAGTAATGTCAGTGTTGGTCTGAGATTGAGCTCCCCTTAGTGTGTTATTAAGCTTTTCAACAGTGTGGGTCAGCTTCTGAACGGTTCTTTCTTGGAGATCAGATTTCTTTTTGAGCTCTCGCTAATCAAACGCTGAAGGTATACTCGATCGAGCGACTGAGTTTGAAGGTTGAGTCTGGACTAGAATTGGTTCCTTCACTCTTGCAGCTTTAAATTCTTCTCCTGGAACCGATCTCTGAATCTCCAAGCCCTTTCCCTCTATCGTTGACCTTGTTGGAGTTTTGTTGATGTCAAACTACAACTTGACATGCCTCCCAAGGTTGAGATCAATCTTACCATATCTGACATCTATTACTGCTCCCACTGAAGCCAAGAAAGGTCTTCCTAAGATCAGAGGATCCTTAGATTCTTCATCCATGTCAAGCACAACAAAATCAGTAGGCACCTCTACTCCATTAATCATTACTGGCACATCCTCCAGCAGGCTAAAAGATCTCCTTGTAGTCCTATCAGCAAGAATCAAGGTGATGTCGCAAGGCCTGTATTGGACAAATTCCAACTTCCGTGCCACAGAGAGTGGCATTAGACTGACTGAAGCTCCTAGATCACATAAACAATTGCTGAAAGTCGATTGCTTGATGGAACATGGTAGAGTGAAAGATCCAGGATCTTCCAACTTTTCTTGAATAATCCTCTCATCAGTGGCTTGAATTGGATTGGTATCATATGCATCACCTGAATCTTGATATATGTTGAGCCTTTCCAATATCAAGTTTCTCACATCTCTGTGAGGGTCCGGAATCAGTTTGAGGACTTCTATTAATGGCATCACTGCTTCCATCTCGTCAATCTGTTTCTCTGCAAGAGATTCATATTTGTCTTTCCAAGTTTTCCTGAACGTCCATGGGAGAGCAAGTGAAGGTGAAGGACTTGGCTTGAATCGCTTTACCATTCTCTCGATTATAGCAGCTTTCTCTTCCAAGGCAGACTGAGTTTGATGGCGGGATTCAGCTGAATGGTTTAGTCAATAACTATC
>NW_003302553.1:24090701-24135252 GCF_000004255.2 Arabidopsis lyrata subsp. lyrata
GTCAAATCTAAGATCAATAGATTTGCCACGTGTCACGATCATATGAGTTATTAACTTTGAAAACCATACTTTATATAATAAGATACATAATTTATGGTTTGTTTGATGTACATAGAATTTTATAAAAAAGAATTTGGTTTTGTAAAGTAAGAAGGTCCATACATAATATTTATTACATTATAGGATTTAACCCGTAAGAAACATTTTATTTTTACAGGTTCCATTTTTCTAAAGTTATTATTTAAATTATATTATTTAATTTTTTAGTGTTGGTAGATTTAACCCGTGGTCCATATAAAATTTAGTAATTTAATTTAGTATGCATATTTAAATTGTTTTATCAAATTAGAATAAATAATTTTATATTTTTCATCAAGGTAAAATGGAAACTTTACAACTAATTACATATTTTTTATTCTATCAAAATACATATTGTTTAATAAAAATATATATAGTATCTTGTTTATGTTAGATGAGAGGTGAAAACAAAATGATTTAAAATTAATTAATATTTGGGAGATTTGCATAAATATCCTTTGTCTACTACCCTTTTCTATTGTCCATTTTTAAAAATGCACATTCTCTTGAACAAAATGACCAAATTACCCTTATCTAATGAGAACACTGAAATTTTCTCGCCAACAAATTTTGGCACCAAAATTTATTTTTCCCACCAAAATTTTTTTTTTTCCGCCCAAAAAAAAAATTTCCCCCTCCAAAATTTTTTTCCTGTAAGAAATTTTTTCCCAACCAAAAACTACATTTAAAAATCCTAGTAAAATTTTTAAGAACCCTTTAAAAACTCTTAAAAAAATCTAGTAAAGTTTTTTAAAAGTTTTGCGTTGATGAGATACTTCCTCCAATGTGATTGTTGCTAAAATCCCTGAGAAAGACAAGACATCAAAAAGGTAATAATGAGAAGAGAAGCAGATTAAAGAAACAAAAGTGATAGTAAAACTTAGAGAGGAAAGTACATTGCTTTAAGAGAAGTAAACATGTTTAAACCACACCAAGCTCTCCTCCAAGATTGGAACTGATGAGAATTCTGAAAAAGGGTGAGCATATTGTTAGAAGAATGATAAAGAAAAGTGAGAAGAAGATGGAAGGTGTCGTTTTTTCTTTTACATGGTTTCTACTTGGGAAGCATTACATAAAACACCTTGCCAGCTCTCGCCACATGGATCACCTCTAGATGCAACCCAACCAGGGAGAAGAGGAGATTCCAGTGCAAGGAAGAGGCTGTTAATAGCCGCAACTGAAGCAAACAACCATGGTTCGATTAGCTATACTAACATTACCATTACACAAAGGGGAACAAAAGAGAATACCATCGTCAGGATTGGTAAGAGCAAGTGACAAGGAGAGATAGGAGATAAGGAAAAAGACAAGAAAACCCAGGAAGCAGATGTTGTTGTCTCTTCCAGATCTCATTCTGAATCCTGACGATGTGAGTGTGATACGATCCTGGAGTGGATCCTTATTGGGCCTGACGATTGAAGACGAAGTCTAGAAGCCCAAGTCCTCTTATTTAGCTTATTTACGTTTTATGCCATTGTCTCTTACGTTTCCGTATTTAGGCTTCCTTTGTCCTGGGAAAACATTTTATCGATTAAGATCAAAACAATGACGAGAGTCTAATTTCTTCTTCCTTCTCCAATTCTCTTCTCATCTTAACTCTGTTCTTCTGCTTCTCATCTTATTTCTGTTACTTCTTTGGTAGAACCAAATCCGGTTCTATCAATTGGTGCTTTCGTTGAGAGTGGTTTGTGATGATGGTTTCTTCAGGACTCGAGACAGGTTGGGACACAAATTGGGACATATCTACAGAGGAGCTGAGGCAGACGATGCTGGAGGTTGTAAGGCACGATATGAACCTAAGGGATGGCTTCATAAAGCTCCTCAAGCAAAGATTCGGAGACGACTACGACCGAGCTTATCCCCTCCGACCAACGACTGAAGAGCACGAGCAGACGCAAGAGGTTTAACAAACACAGGAATCAAGTGTAGATGTTCTTTTGCCGATGGAAAACTCAAAAATATCACTGGGGAATTTCGTCGAGCAAGTGGCGGGCCAGAAACAGGAAGTTTCAATGGTGGATTTTTCGACAGAAAAATCCAAAAATGGATTTGCAAGACGACGATTTGGGACTAATCAAGCAGACTGAAGATCGTTTTGAGTGTGTGGACGCATGGATTCAGAACACAGAGAGCGAAGTTACTCATGGATGCAAGTTTTCTTATACTCTTCTGGCAAGGAAAAATCTGGGAGTTAGAAAGATCTCAGTCAACGAAGGTATCATAGAGCTCGATACAAAAGAGGAAGAAAGAAAAGTGAACACCAAGTGGTTCTAAGCAAAATATCGATGAAGAAGAATTCAGCGACCATGGACAGTTCATGGTGTAATGTGCTATCTCATGTAAACAAAGTTTGTGTAGAGAAAGAACACCTCAGTAGTCTATCTTGGAGTAGGTGTGTGTGGGAACCTGGGGGAATTTTAGCTGAACGAATTTTATGGGACTGGTTAGTGAGTTTTAATGTTGATGAAGCGGCAGAGATCTCATGAAAGCAGTTTTCAGGTTAGTATAAGTATGGTGAAGGAATTTCGAGTGCCATCCCACGATCGACTGTGTCATCGTGATGAAATTTTGACTTTCGCAGTTCAGGCTGGTATGAATGAGATAATACATTACAATCCTGTACTTGCTAACTATGTTTGGGAACCAGGTTGAATTATGTGGCTAGAAATTATGAGGGAATGGTTCAGGAAAGTCTATAGCGGGAGAATGGATGATGTGTTGATGTTATTGGGTTGTTTGTGTGTTCAAAAATTAGAAAATGAATGTGAATGGTTGGTTTATGATATAAAGGTGCAAAAGCTATTATCGTTTAAGAGCTTGAGATAGAAACAAAGATGCTTAAGAATACTAGATTGAGTATTCCTCTATACGGTGCTTATGAAGGTTTTGTGGAAAAGAAGACGCAACCTGAGGAGAGTTTTTGGGGTCAGTTGCGTTCTAGAGTTGATATAAAAAGATGGAATGAGTTAGGAGCCGATTCATGTGAGTATAAAATGTATAGGTGGCTGCACTTTTACCGATGTTTAGAGGTGCATAAGAATTCATGGTTCACAGAGTCGAAGTGGCACTCATTTGATTTGCAGGTTGGGAGAAAAACATTTGGTAAATTGATAGTGTGTTCTTATGTTAGTATGGAAACTTGGAGATATGGGGTAGACATATACTCCTGTGAATACAAGATTCAGAAGTTGCAGCTCTGTTTTCATGGTATAAAACTGCAAGTGTGGTCAGGTTTCAAGGAAGTTGTTATTAGATCAAAGTTGGTGTACAAACTATTTGGATGATAGAAGAAAAGCAACAGATGATTCAGTTCCATGGCCTTAAAGGACCCAGGAGAAAGATACAAGATTTAGAGAATGAGTGTAGAAAGTTGAATTTTGAAGCCTTAGCAGCGCCATTCAAGACATATACAACTTATCTTATCATCTTGAGGACAAGATGGAGCTTTCAGGGGCGAGTAATAGTAAGTATGAAGTACTGATCTGTGGTAAAGAAAAGAAGAAGTTAAGGTGTTTCGATTATATTAGGATTCATAAATTTAGAGGAGTGGTGTCTTAAGCACAGTGAAGTGAAAAGAGAAGATCAAGTGCTATCTTTTGGAAAGGGATGGACGATTGATAACATGGTGCTGCCTCATGTGTTTGTGATCTTTACTGGTGACAAGCGACCTTTCGATCCAGGAGGAGTTAATTGTGTGTATGAGCTGGGTAGAGTATTGAGGCTAATAAAGAAGCCTCATGGAACAGGTTTGATGGACGAATCATTTTCTTCAATGTGGCAGGATAGGCATCAAAGACCTCAATATATCAAGATAAGTGGGAAAAAGGAATTAAGAAAATAAAGCCAAGAATCATTGAAATTAAGGACGACGAGTATAAGAATAGGAAGAATTTTCATAGTTATCTGAGAGTGTCGAAGCTATTTCAGAAGTATCGAGAAACTGGTTTGTTGGAGATCATCTGGATGTTATCTCTATTGATTAAGGCGGCTTATGGGGAAGATATGATTCTGAGATTTAAGTTGTTGATAAGTTGTGGTGTTGATGGGAAAAATATATCAGCATCAATGAAGTTATTAAGATCAGACATTTTGAATAGTTTGTCGGAAGATGATATGATCATAGTGATCGTGGGTCTAAAGGTATCCTCACCGGAAGAGGTTGTTGAAGATCAGATCCATGATAAGCTGACTATTAGGTGGGAAGCTGTTGTCAAAGAGGTAATTGTATTCCGCTTTGAAATTGGAATAGGCCAACAACAAAGAGGAACAACAAAGGTGAAACAAAATCTCGAACAATGGTATGATTGTTCTGTTTTAGAGTTCTTGAAAAGTAAGGAAGCGGGATCTAGTATGTTCATGGTCCTTTACAACAACACAGAGCTCATCAATTATCTTAAACACTGGGTAAAGAGCTGTCTAGTCCCTATGATAAGGATTGAAGATGCTTTCGCGGAAGTTAGGATTGTCAAGATGAAAGAGGAGTATTTCGAGAATCACTTGGCTTCAACCCTTGCTTTTGAATTGTTTCATTCTCCAAGACCACCGGAGCTATCTTTTGGAGCTCACCACGTGGACCAGGTTCACCCTTCTTCTACCTTGAGGACAAGGTAGTTCTTCACCAGGGGAGTATTGATACGATCCTGGAGTGGATCCTTATTGGGCCTGACGATTGAAGAAGAAGTTTAGAAGCCCAAGTCCTCTTATTTAGCTTATTTACGTTTTATGCCATTGTCTCTTACGTTTCCGTATTTAGGCTTCCTTTGTCCTGGGAAAACATTTTATCGATTAAGATCAAAACAATGACGAGAGTCTAATTTCTTCTTCCTTCTCCAATTCTCTTCTCATCTTAACTCTGTTCTTCTGCTTCTCATCTTATTTCTGTTACTTCTTTGGTAGAACCAAATCCGGTTCGATAGACGGAGGAGAAAGGTGAGTAAGAGAAAAGTTGTGTTCTTTATATTATCTTAATGAAAGAGAAAAGGAATGTGTTTTTGCAAGTGAGAGAGAGAGTGTAAATGCGATTGTTCTAAAGTTGTGTGTTTTCAAAATTTGACGGACAGACGAAAGAGAAAGAAACTTTTTAATGGGCCTACGTTTATTTATCACAAGGAATATAATGGGCTTTTGTTTACAAGCAAAAGGCCCAAATGAGACCTTCTTATAGAACTAGAGGGTTTCATCGTCACCTTAAACTCATTCCTCCTAAATCGGGACTTTTTTCTCACGACGATTGAGATGCATTCGCGCTCCGCCCTAGTCTCCCGATTCCTCCGTCCGGCGTCGAGATGCTTCTCCTCTTCCTCGCCGGTAACTCCCGTAACCGTAACGCAATCTCCCAAGAGTCTCGAGGCTCTTCGAGCGCGGCTGGCGAATGAGTCGCCTTCCCTAACTGATTTCATCCACGGCGATACCTATTCCGTGGAGGTTGGAACCAAGAAGAAACCTCTCCCGAAACCTAAATGGATGAAGGAATCTATTCCCGGCGGCGAGAGGTATGTCCAGATCAAGAAGAAATTGAGAGACCTTAAGCTTCACACCGTCTGCGAGGAAGCTAAATGTCCCAATCTCGGTGAGTGCTGGTCTGGTGGCGAAACTGGAACCGCCACCGCTACGATTATGATCCTTGGGGACACGTGTACACGCGGCTGCAGGTACCTCCTCTCAATTCATCAAGATCTTTCCTCTCTCTTTTCTCTGAAAGGGGCTTCTATTTTAGGTTTTGTAATGTGAAGACATCGCGTACACCTCCACCGCCTGATCCAAATGAGCCTAACAATGTGGCTGAAGCAATTGCATCTTGGGGGGTAGATTATGTGGTGATCACCAGTGTAGATCGAGATGATTTACCTGATCAAGGGAGTGGCCATTTTGCTGAAACAGTACAGAGATTGAAAGTCTTGAAGCCGGAGATGTTGATTGAAGCACTAGGTAATATAATGATGTCATGTGGGATTGAGGTTTTGATCATGAGATTTTTTTTTGAATTTGTTTTCGGTTTTTTTCGATGATGTAGTTCCTGATTTCCGTGGAGATGGTGGATGTGTTGAGAAGGTTTCCAAGTCAGGGCTTGATGTCCTTGCTCACAACATTGAGACTGTTGAAGAGCTTCAGAGTTTTGTGCGGGATCATCGTGCTAACTTTAAGCAGTCACTCGATGTGCTTAGGATGGCTAAGGAGCATGCTCCTGCTGGCACCTTAACAAAGACCTCTGTAATGCTGGGATGTGGTGAGACTCCTGATCAAGTGGTTAAGACAATGGAGAAAGTCAGAGCAGCAGGGGTTGACGTTATGACTTTTGGTCAATATATGCGACCGTCTAAACGGCACATGCCAGTAGCTGAGTACGTGACACCAGATGCCTTTGAGAGGTATCGGCTTCTTGGCATGGAAATGGTAATGCTCCCTTCCCTGTTTTTAAGTTTTATTAGCTGAGAAATGCAATGGGAAAGAAGGCTAAAATGGAATGTGTTGGTGGTAAACAGGGATTCAGATACGTAGCATCCGGACCAATGGTGAGGTCGTCGTACAAAGCGGGAGAGTACTATATAAAGTCGATGATAGACGCTGATCGAGTTGCTTCTCCTTCTACCTCCCCGTAGATTCTCATTCAAGATTACGCTATGATATGTGAATTCTTTCACTTTATTGCTTTATTCAAAAATCTTGAGACTAAATCCCCACTGATACTCGATCACACAGCTTCACTTGATCCTTGCCCTTGTGGTCGAGTATTCTATTGCACTCTGAGCCAGAATCCACTTCACTCAGTTGTTGATAACAAGAAAATGCATTAAAAATAACAAGAAAAAACAAAAATATGTACAGAGATAGACATGGGATTTCCTCCCAAGTGAGCTTGTTTTAAGTCTCTAAGCTTGACTCCTCACACTTATTAGGCTGAAAATATGTGACAGAGAGAACTTGAGAAGTCCTCTTCTTCACTAATCTCATCGTTATACTCAGCATTCTCCTCTGATAGTTGTACAGCTGAGTACTCAATTCCCCTTTCCTCAAAGTAAGCTGCTTCCTCTTCTGGTGGATAGTCTTTTTCTTCTGACCATCCTGAAGTGACTTTCCCTCTTGAAGTAATGTCAGTGTTGGTCTGAGATTGAGCTCCCCTTAGTGTGTTATTAAGCTTTTCAACAGTGTGGGTCAGCTTCTGAACGGTTCTTTCTTGGAGATCAGATTTCTTTTTGAGCTCTCGCTAATCAAACGCTGAAGGTATACTCGATCGAGCGACTGAGTTTGAAGGTTGAGTCTGGACTAGAATTGGTTCCTTCACTCTTGCAGCTTTAAATTCTTCTCCTGGAACCGATCTCTGAATCTCCAAGCCCTTTCCCTCTATCGTTGACCTTGTTGGAGTTTTGTTGATGTCAAACTACAACTTGACATGCCTCCCAAGGTTGAGATCAATCTTACCATATCTGACATCTATTACTGCTCCCACTGAAGCCAAGAAAGGTCTTCCTAAGATCAGAGGATCCTTAGATTCTTCATCCATGTCAAGCACAACAAAATCAGTAGGCACCTCTACTCCATTAATCATTACTGGCACATCCTCCAGCAGGCTAAAAGATCTCCTTGTAGTCCTATCAGCAAGAATCAAGGTGATGTCGCAAGGCCTGTATTGGACAAATTCCAACTTCCGTGCCACAGAGAGTGGCATTAGACTGACTGAAGCTCCTAGATCACATAAACAATTGCTGAAAGTCGATTGCTTGATGGAACATGGTAGAGTGAAAGATCCAGGATCTTCCAACTTTTCTTGAATAATCCTCTCATCAGTGGCTTGAATTGGATTGGTATCATATGCATCACCTGAATCTTGATATATGTTGAGCCTTTCCAATATCAAGTTTCTCACATCTCTGTGAGGGTCCGGAATCAGTTTGAGGACTTCTATTAATGGCATCACTGCTTCCATCTCGTCAATCTGTTTCTCTGCAAGAGATTCATATTTGTCTTTCCAAGTTTTCCTGAACGTCCATGGGAGAGCAAGTGAAGGTGAAGGACTTGGCTTGAATCGCTTTACCATTCTCTCGATTATAGCAGCTTTCTCTTCCAAGGCAGACTGAGTTTGATGGCGGGATTCAGCTGAATGGTTTAGTTCAATAACTGAGACTTCAATCCGTTTAGAAGCCTCCCCTTCTTGAACCTCACTGTCCTCAGTGATTGATTTAGGGGTATGTCGAGTAGGTTTCTTCATAGCATCATTAATGTCAAACTCCATCTTGAAATCTTTTCCAAGATTAAGATCAATCTTCTCCTTCTTGACATCTATGACTGCTCCGGCTGTAGCTAAGAAGGGCCTCCCTAAGATTAAAGGATTTACCGGATCTTCATCCATTTCGAGCACTAGGAAGTCTGTGGGGATTTCAACATTTCCAATCTTAATAGGCAAATCTTCTAATATCCCATGAGGTAGTCAAACAGACCCATCAGCCAGGATCAAGGAGTTGTTGAAAGGTTTGTACTCGCTGAAACCTAGTCTCTTGGCCACAGAGAGAGGCATGAGACTTATAAAACCACCGAGATCACATAGGCAGTTACTGAAGGCCAAAGGACCTATAGAGCAAGGTAAGGTAAACGAACCAGGATCTCCCAATTTCTTGGGAGGTGGCACAAAGGTTGTATCCTTGGTCATTGCAGCATCTAGTTTTTCAAGATATTGAGATGCTGCAGTAGGTGATCGAGTAGATGGATCGAGTATAGGCTCCTCTGTTGCCTTTTCAGCTGAATCTTGAACTTCATTGTCCTCAGTGATTGAGGTGGTGGCATGTCGAGTTGGCAGCTCTCGATCATGGCAGATAGTGATAGCATGAGCAGTGGCATACTCCTTTGGATTCTGAATTGCTTTGCCTGGAAGTTGACCTATATGTTTTGGAGCAGAAGTGGATGCAGATTGTCCTTCCAAGTATCGGACTTTGGAATTCAGTGCCTCCACTTTGACATTTAAGTCATTGTAGCTACAGTCCAGCTTATTGTGTAATTCAGATATCTTCTTAGCAATCTCCATGGAGCCAGATGCTTGTCCTTGGAGAAGCTGTTGTAGCATTTGCTTCATGTCAGAATCAGGAGCAGCAGAACCTTGGTGTTGCTGAGGTGCAAACCCAGGTGGTGGTTGCTGCTGGTAGTTCCCCTGAAATTGTTGCTTGGGAGAAAAACCTTGGTTGTAGGAAACAAAAGGTTTATTCTGACCCTGCTGTTGTAGTGGAGGATACACTTGATCCTGTGGATTAGCAACGTTGGTGCTGCGGTAAGAAAGGTTGGGGTTGTTAGTCTTTAAGTTGTTATACCCTTTGTAGCCGCCTTGATTGTTGATGTAGCTGACCTCTTCTAACTGGTTCCCCTCCCCATCTTGGACTTGATACTGCTCGTCATCAAGTAGAAAGTGCACATTCTTCTGCTGGCCAAGGATAAGCCTATCCAGTTTCTCATTAAGAGCTTTCATCTCTTTACTATGCTTTGCATCCGATTCTCCAATACCTCTGTTGGAGCGATCAAAATCCTCGCTATAATTACCATCGGATTGAGCTAAGTTCTCAATTAATTCCCAGCCGTCTTCAACATCCTTATTCAAGAAATTCCCATTAGAAGCAGTATCCAGCAACATTCTGATCTTGGGCAAAACTCCCCTGTAAAGTGTGCTTAGTAGGGAAGCCTTCTTGAAACCATGGTGTGGACACTGTATAGTGTAGCCTTTGAATCTCTCCCAGGCCTCACAGATGGATTAAGACTGCTTTTGGGTAAAACTGGAGATTTCATTCCTAAGCCTTGCAGTTCTTGAATTTGAGAAGAACTTTGTTAAGAAGGCCTTCTTGCAATCGTCCCAAGATGTGATGGAGCCAGCAGGTAACGTCTTTTCCCATTGGTGTGCTTTGTCTCCCAGTGAGAAGGGAAACAGGCGCAGCTTGAAACTGTCCTCACTAACACCGTTTATCTTGGTTAGGCTGCAGAGCCTGTCGAAGTTATCCAAGTGGTCTAAGGGATCTTCCAAAGGCAGACCATGAAACTTGTTTCCCTGAATCATCGAGATGAGACCACTTTTAATCTCGAAGTTGTTGTTTTGGACAGCAGGAGGCACAATTCCTTGCCTCTGATGGTGGTTTCTTGGTGCATCTCCAGCACCAATGTTTGCAGGCAGATTGTTGACATCTTGTTCATCAGCCATTCTGAAAGGATGGTTGTGTTCAAGGTCTGTAGTGTCTCTCATTTCCCTTAGTTCTCTGTCAATACGGTCAATGTTATCGTTGAAAAGGAGGTTCTGGTTGCCTTTGATCGAGTTTGCATACAGCAGGGTTGTACCTGGATCAAGAAGACAACAACAAAAACACAAAGTTAGTAACCTAAGTGAAAATTGAAATAGAACTTGATCTAAGCAAGTCTGAAATCTCAAATGTAACAAACAAACACCCAAACGGCAACGGCGCCAAATTGATAGTAGGATTTTAACTAAGATGAATTATCCTTAAAGTACTATCATGTCATTGCAGTATTTAAGGTGTCAATCCAAATGGGTGTGATGCTAGCAATCAAGATGCAATCAGATATCACAGAGTCAAGCCAAGCAATAACAGGTTTTGGTGTTGTTAACAGCTCTAGCGATCATGCAGATAACATAAATTCTAACAATAACAGGCAATATACTCGATCACACAGCTTGATGCCAAGCACTGGATGTGGTCGAGTATCAGGTCGAGTAATTTAACAGAAACTGTAAACAGGGTACTCGACTGCACAGTTTGTTACCAAACTACTGGGTGTGGTCGAGTACTTCAAATGAAACAGGGTAGAAATGATAAAACTGAGCAACAAGTAACAAGATCAAGCAATCAATAGCGATGTAAACAAGGAAATCAAATGGAAGAGAAATTCCCGAGGATGGGGTGATCGAGTAGTGAAGTCTCCTTAATCTAATAGGTGGTTAACATGCTCAACAAACTATCCCTAGACAACAAGTTCAATAGCCAAATCAAAGTGCTACCGCAACAGAGATCCTCAAGCAAAGCTAGTCCCAGACTCAATCACCATTGACGAGAGCTAACCTAACAGGCATTACGAAACAACAAGTCTAAGCCAAAACGCTCCCTGTAACCAATACCTTGGTACAGAGCCACGAATCTCTGGAATTAGTGGTTCAGACATTTCATCGAACACCTTTTGGGTGCGGAAATGTCTGGGCTCAGATTCCAGTTGATCAGAAAGCAATCATCATTAAGAACAACTAATCCAGAAGGGATCTACCAATCAAACTCAACCACCTACCAGATCAAGGATTCTAAACTACTCTAACCCATCCTCAAGAACCCTAATCACTACTCAAAATTCATAACCAAGAACACAAACCCAGAAATACATAAAAACTTCATATTAGCAAGATCTCAACAAGATGAACAACTTTGTAGAAGAAATCAAAAGCAAATACTCAATAGATTAAGAGAAATCTGGATTACAAATATGAAGAAAGCACTAATTGTTCTGCAGAATAAAACTTAGTCTGAAAATTATGAGAAACAACCTATTTATAGCAAATACTAGGAAACCCTAAATCACAAGACGACAAAGTATTAAGGCGGTTTACGGAGACACTCGGCTTCGTCCAATCGAGTGAAGAGGTCGAGCAAAGCTGGCTCCTTTGCGGTTTCTTGATCTGGTCGTGATGCGATCGAGTGACTAGGTCGAGTATGCACTCGAGTCCCGCTTCATCTTCTTCTCTTCCTTATGCTCAGTGTCTGGTTGAGTTGGGATCTGAGAAGCCTCTGAAGCGTGCAGTCGAGTGCTTGGTCGAGTAAGTTGGTGGAAGATACTCGACTGCGTGCTCGAGTCGTGATCTGGAGTCGTGGTCTACTTGGTGAAAGAGCTGGTACTCGACCATGAGGTCGAGTGGTAGGTAGAGTTGGTGATCGACTTGGTGCTCGAGTTGGTGATCGACTTGGTGTTCGACTTGGTGTTCGACTTGGTGCTCGAATTGGTCGTGGTCGAGTGCATTTGGAAGGTCATGATGATGGTGCTCGACCTCGTGGTCGAGCATACTGATGGGTTCTGGTCCACTTCTTCCAATTTGCTCACCAACAGCTCCAAATCACCTGAAAACAACTCAAATATGCAACATGCATGCAAAACTATCCTAATCATGCAAAGTGATGACAAATGATGAAGAATGGTATGAAACAATGACGAAATGATGATAAAGTGATGCTAAATTGATGCTCAAAACAAGTAAAATATAGACATATCAGCTCCTCAGGAAGTTGACTCTGGCGTCATTAAGGTTGTAGTTCGCATACCTCTTCTCATACTTCAACCCCCTTCTGGCAAAGTAACGCGCATATCTCTTGGCAATAGCTTTACTTGACTTGTTTTGCACAACATTACATGACATTTTTGTTTCCTACAAAACCAAAAAAGAAGATTCAACTCAGATCCGCCACAAACACAAACAAACTATCAAATCGACCAAAATAAGGCGGAGATAAATTAGGGGAAACAAGAGATCTGTATCGATACGACAAATATGATGAGAAATCAAACAACTACTTAATTAACCTTTTGGAGAGAGATAAGAAATCACCGATACCTCAGCCGGTAAGAAGCAGCCCCGCCGCGATAACCTTCGTGCCTGGATTAGCCTTTTGGAGACGGAAGAACGAACTAACTTGGAGATGGAGAAATCGACACAACCAAACATCCGACGAGACTAATCGAAGAAGAGAATAAATAGCCCTAAACATCCGACGAGTTTTATTCTGAAGAACCGCCTCCGAATACATATGGGCCTTTTTATTTTGGCCTCTAGTAACAATATATTATACTTCTAAAACCCTTATTAGTTGTCAATATACTATATTTTAATCTGCGGTACACTGCGTGACTATGTTTTTCTTAAGTATTATATATCTAATTTAAAATTTATAACATGTCGTCTTAGTTTTATTTTTTTCTTTGCTAATATATATTGATACTAGATAAGGACCCGTCCGATGGACGGATTTATTTTTTTTAAAATTAAAATCAAATTTAACAAAAAATTAATTAACAACGTTGTAAGTAGAAATTTTCTTTCAAAAGTAAAAACAATATTTATTTTTTTACTATTGCCTTGTTTCTTTAACCACTAAAATTATTAATTCAAAATTATTTCGAATGAAAGATATATCACATAACAATAATTCATGGTATACTTATACGAAGAACAAAAATTAAACATATTCATCATAAAGTTGGTAAATAAAACCAAAGTGGTGTTTAATTAGACACGTTAAAAATATAAAGATGATAAATCGACTAAATTCTTTAGCCTTCCAAGCTAACGTGCGGGTTCGGTTTCTATATACTCGATTGCAATAACTTTATGATCAATCAATAAAAATTAATAAATTCAAAAAATTATAAGCTCAATGATATATGAATCTTATATAATTCAAATATGAACATAGAAATTGAAATAAACAATTTTGAAATAGTATAATTAAATTCAAAATATCAAAAACAAAAAAGAAGCATATATGTTTCTTACATATTCAAGAATTTCAAATAAAACAATATAAAACTTTACTTAAAATCATCACATATTTCTAATTAGAAAATAATATTGACACATGTCGCTATCGAAAATCATTAGAACTATGATATATTATAAATCTTATATAATTTAAACTGAACGTAGAAACCAAAATAAATAATTTAAAGATGCGACAGTTAAACTAAAATAAAAAATTATAAACACGATGATATATGAATCTTTGATAATTTAAATATGAAAAAACAGTTAAGTATAAAAATATTACAAAAAGGAAAAAAAATTGATCTCACATATTTCTAATTGAAAAAATAAACTCAAATAAATAACATGAGGATTAATTTAATTAAATCATCACATATTTCTAATTGAAAAAGAAATTGAGATAAATAATATCAAATTTTAAATTAATATATAATAACATATGTTTTCTTTTTAATAAATTTGCCTGATTTTTTCTTGTTTAAATGAAATATAAAAAATGTATAATTTCCTTATTATTATCTTTTGACATTTTTTAAATTTGTTTATAGAAATATGAATTATTTACAATTATTCTTATAATTATCTTTTACATTTTTGAAATTATTTAAATTTGTAATTACTTTCAATTATCTTCTTTTTTATTTTAAAAAGGAAATTTTTGTTTTACACGTGTCAAAATCTAAGATCAATAGATTTGCCACGTGTCACGATCATATGAGTTATTAACTTTGAAAACCATACTTTATATAATAAGATACATAATTTATGGTTTGTTTGATGTACATAGAATTTTATAAAAAAGAATTTGGTTTTGTAAAGTAAGAAGGTCCATACATAATATTTATTACATTATAGGATTTAACCCGTAAGAAACATTTTATTTTTACAGGTTCCATTTTTCTAAAGTTATTATTTAAATTATATTATTTAATTTTTTAGTGTTGGTAGATTTAACCCGTGGTCCATATAAAATTTAGTAATTTAATTTAGTATGCATATTTAAATTGTTTTATCAAATTAGAATAAATAATTTTATATTTTTCATCAAGGTAAAATGGAAACTTTACAACTAATTACATATTTTTTATTCTATCAAAATACATATTGTTTAATAAAAATATATATAGTATCTTGTTTATGTTAGATGAGAGGTGAAAACAAAATGATTTAAAATTAATTAATATTTGGGAGATTTGCATAAATATCCTTTGTCTACTACCCTTTTCTATTGTCCATTTTTAAAAATGCACATTCTCTTGAACAAAATGACCAAATTACCCTTATCTAATGAGAACACTGAAATTTTCTCGCCAACAAATTTTGGCACCAAAATTTATTTTTCCCACCAAAATTTTTTT
The DNA here is from genome assembly GCF_000004255.2 of Arabidopsis lyrata subsp. lyrata. Lineage (NCBI taxonomy): Eukaryota > Viridiplantae > Streptophyta > Magnoliopsida > Brassicales > Brassicaceae > Arabidopsis > Arabidopsis lyrata. Next base: position 24,105,642 of record NW_003302553.1, read on the forward strand.
TTTTCCGCCCAAAAAAAAAATTTCCCCCTCCAAAATTTTTTTCCTGTAAGAAATTTTTTCCCAACCAAAAACTACATTTAAAAATCCTAGTAAAATTTTTAAGAACCCTTTAAAAACTCTTAAAAAAATCTAGTAAAGTTTTTTAAAAGTTTTGCGTTGATGAGATACTTCCTCCAATGTGATTGTTGCTAAAATCCCTGAGAAAGACAAGACATCAAAAAGGTAATAATGAGAAGAGAAGCAGATTAAAGAAACAAAAGTGATAGTAAAACTTAGAGAGGAAAGTACATTGCTTTAAGAGAAGTAAACATGTTTAAACCACACCAAGCTCTCCTCCAAGATTGGAACTGATGAGAATTCTGAAAAAGGGTGAGCATATTGTTAGAAGAATGATAAAGAAAAGTGAGAAGAAGATGGAAGGTGTCGTTTTTTCTTTTACATGGTTTCTACTTGGGAAGCATTACATAAAACACCTTGCCAGCTCTCGCCACATGGATCACCTCTAGATGCAACCCAACCAGGGAGAAGAGGAGATTCCAGTGCAAGGAAGAGGCTGTTAATAGCCGCAACTGAAGCAAACAACCATGGTTCGATTAGCTATATTAACATTACCATTACACAAAGGGGAACAAAAGAGAATACCATCGATCGTCAGGATTGGTAAGAGCAAGTGACAAGGAGAGATAGGAGATAAGGAAAAAGACAAGAAAACCCAGGAAGCAGATGTTGTTGTCTCTTCCAGATCTCATTCTGAATCCTGACGATGTGAGTGTGATACGATCCTGGAGTGGATCCTTATTGGGCCTGACGATTGAAGAAGAAGTCTAGAAGCCCAAGTCCTATTATTTAGCTTATTTACGTTTTATGTCATTGTCTCTTACGTTTCCGTATTTAGGCTTCCTTTGTCCTGGGAAAACATTTTATCGATTAAGATCAAAACAATGACGAGAGTCTAATTTCTTCTTCCTTCTCCAATTCTCTTCTCATCTTAACTCTGTTCTTCTGCTTCTCATCTTATTTCTGTTACTTCTTTGGTAGAACCAAATCCGGTTCGATAGACGGAGGAGAAAGGTGAGTAAGAGAAAAGTTGTGTTCTTTATATTATCTTAATGAAAGAGAAAAGGAATGTGTTTTTGCAAGTGAGAGAGAGAGTGTAAATGCGATTGTTCTAAAGTTGTGTGTTTTCAAAATTTGACGGACAGACGAAAGAGAAAGAAACTTTTTAATGGGCCTACGTTTATTTATCACAAGGAATATAATGGGCTTTTGTTTACAAGCAAAAGGCCCAAATGAGACCTTCTTATAGAACTAGAGGGTTTCATCGTCACCTTAAACTCATTCCTCCTAAATCGGGACTTTTTTCTCACGACGATTGAGATGCATTCGCGCTCCGCCCTAGTCTCCCGATTCCTCCGTCCGGCGTCGAGATGCTTCTCCTCTTCCTCGCCGGTAACTCCCGTAACCGTAACGCAATCTCCCAAGAGTCTCGAGGCTCTTCGAGCGCGGCTGGCGAATGAGTCGCCTTCCCTAACTGATTTCATCCACGGCGATACCTATTCCGTGGAGGTTGGAACCAAGAAGAAACCTCTCCCGAAACCTAAATGGATGAAGGAATCTATTCCCGGCGGCGAGAGGTATGTCCAGATCAAGAAGAAATTGAGAGACCTTAAGCTTCACACCGTCTGCGAGGAAGCTAAATGTCCCAATCTCGGTGAGTGCTGGTCTGGTGGCGAAACTGGAACCGCCACCGCTACGATTATGATCCTTGGGGACACGTGTACACGCGGCTGCAGGTACCTCCTCTCAATTCATCAAGATCTTTCCTCTCTCTTTTCTCTGAAAGGGGCTTCTATTTTAGGTTTTGTAATGTGAAGACATCGCGTACACCTCCACCGCCTGATCCAAATGAGCCTAACAATGTGGCTGAAGCAATTGCATCTTGGGGGGTAGATTATGTGGTGATCACCAGTGTAGATCGAGATGATTTACCTGATCAAGGGAGTGGCCATTTTGCTGAAACAGTACAGAGATTGAAAGTCTTGAAGCCGGAGATGTTGATTGAAGCACTAGGTAATATAATGATGTCATGTGGGATTGAGGTTTTGATCATGAGATTTTTTTTTTGAATTTGTTTTCGGTTTTTTTCGATGATGTAGTTCCTGATTTCCGTGGAGATGGTGGATGTGTTGAGAAGGTTTCCAAGTCAGGGCTTGATGTCCTTTCTCACAACATTGAGACTGTTGAAGAGCTTCAGAGTTTTGTGCGGGATCATCGTGCTAACTTTAAGCAGTCACTCGATGTGCTTAGGATGGCTAAGGAGCATGCTCCTGCTGGCACCTTAACAAAGACCTCTGTAATGCTGGGATGTGGTGAGACTCCTGATCAAGTGGTTAAGACAATGGAGAAAGTCAGAGCAGCAGGGGTTGACGTTATGACTTTTGGTCAATATATGCGACCGTCTAAACGGCACATGCCAGTAGCTGAGTACGTGACACCAGATGCCTTTGAGAGGTATCGGCTTCTTGGCATGGAAATGGTAATGCTCCCTTCCCTGTTTTTAAGTTTTATTAGCTGAGAAATGCAATGGGAAAGAAGGCTAAAATGGAATGTGTTGGTGGTAAACAGGGATTCAGATACGTAGCATCCGGACCAATGGTGAGGTCCTCGTACAAAGCGGGAGAGTACTATATAAAGTCGATGATAGACGCTGATCGAGTTGCTTCTCCTTCTACCTCCCCGTAGATTCTCATTCAAGATTACGCTATGATATGTGAATTCTTTCACTTTATTGCTTTGTTTCTTCTGCGGGTAAGCCATTCACAACACTTATCCGCAACATTCTGAATAATGATGAGAGTATGTAATACTATCATTGTCCAATCTCCAATGTGTGTCTAGTCTCTCTCTCTCTCTCTCTCTCTTTCTCTTACTATCATCGTACTTCTGGAATGTTTCATCTTTATCTGATGTATATGAGTCGCTCTGTTCTTTTAGGAGCATTGTCGACTTTTGTCTGGCTACATTGTTGAACTTGAAACAGTAGTGGTGGGGACTAATCACCAACTCATGAACCCTTGTGTTAATTGTAGATTGTAGAATGAATAGCTACAAAATTATTTTTGCATATCTTTTAATTTTGAGCTATTCTTGTACCTTTTATTTCTAAAAATTGCTGCTCTTAAACTTTGGGATTATCAATCCACCGTTAACGTCGGGACATCCCCTCTGGGGCATCAGCACTGACATTATCAACCTCCATTTGTCACTTTGTACATTAACAAAACGACTCAAAGATATCATAGAATTTATGAAGACCGGAAACCATGGCTTTTCGGTGTCTGTTGATTTTCTTTTCGTTTCCCTTTTTTGGTTTCATCACCCTCAAGATATTGAGTGCGTCAACCCTACAATTGATTTCGTCTACTGATTCATCGTTGGTGTGAAACGTTTAGTTTGCGCAGTTCGTATCTGTGGGCTCCGCAATGCTAAACCAGGCGGTATATCTTGTTCTTTCAATGGAGTCTTTGCATGTTACTGCCGAGCAATTCGTTTATTTAATATAATGGTATGTGAAAATTAAATGAATTCATCTGAAGAACATGACACAAGATTCTCTCTTTCTGAAGGAGATATAGAGAGATACAGAAAGAAAAAGAGATGGCAAACATATGACTAACGAAACGGCTAGTAAAGCAGAGGGTTACTTATCTAACCAAGACTCAAGACACCAAAGTAGACCCGTTTGCATCTAAGGTATGCTTATTTGTTGACAAATTAATAGTACTCAGGGTAGTGGCACTGGTGGAACTTGGCCGTTGCTTCCTGCGCCAGCTCCAATAGTCGGGGTTGGAGCTTCAAATCCGGGGTTTGGGACAAGCGTATCATCGCCGCCAGGGAGTTGGGTGCGAGGTCCCGCCCCTTGGCCACCATTATATGATGGGATTCCCCCACCAGTAAGAGGAGCTCCGGTGACAGGATTGTAAGGGTAGAACGGCTTCTTACATTTGGGAGGAAGCAAGAACCTTCCAACACCGGGGATAAGAATAGTTGGTTTGGGCTCAATGGTTACAAGAAAGTCAGGGTGTTTGACATCAGTGGTCTTAGGGGACTTGGGAACGTGATGTAGTCCGCTCACTTGCTCTGCAGATCCAAGCAGTAGGCTTAAAAGCACGACAATGACTGCGGATGTGATAAGTGAAGAAGCCATTGTTTGTTTTTGTTGTAGAGGAGAAAGCTCGTGTGTTTGTTTGATCTTGTGGAGGGAATGCGTATGTATGTATATAGTAAAATACTGAGCTAATTGTGGGAACATTTAACGAAGGTGAGATGATATGGTTGAAAATAAAGGGTGTATAACAAATGGGTAGTGTGGTTATTATTAGCGAGCCTCCAAAGTTTGGTGGTAACAACGTATACGTACTTTTGTTGTTGCCTTTTAAATATAATTCTGTGTACAACTTTTGTTGTTGCAGTCTTAAATGCGGCCTCATGGACCATAATACAGTTTTTTTTTTTTTTTTTTTGTCAATCAATCTGACCATAATACAGTTAGAGAGCCCAAAAAGGTGAGTGGCTTTCATATTTCCATATATTTCCTTTAATCCATCTGAATTAACTAATCTGTGTTTAAGATTCCTATTGAGTGGAGGAATTAGAGCAACATAATGGAAAAAAAGAAAGAAATTAAAGATGCATCTTATACGTACACATGAGGAGCAAAAGGAAAACAAAACGGTTGAATGCATAGAATAAGTGTAGGAAAGGCTGATCATGGGACGGGGTAGGACTTATTGTTGCACATGCACTTGTAAGCCATTGGACAAGTCTCAGCCTCTTGGAGCGATGCACACACAAAGCTAACCATGACAAGTCTGCATGGGGAGCATGAGCCACACGCGTGTGAGCAGTCTGGCAACCTAGACCCAGCCACTTGCACCGTGTCCGGCCTCCTCCTCTGACGCTTCATTAATGTCCCGGTCATTCCCACATGATGATGACCTGCACATGCACACAAACATGAACAAGTTAGAGAGCATGAAGATAAGTGAAAGAGGTGGGGAAGGAGAGTGAGAGAGAGGAGCATACATACTTGGATGGGAGGGTGTTGGTAAATGCCTAGCCAAGAGAGAGCCGAAGAAGAAAGAGAGGAAAAAGGCAAGGAGAAGAAGAGACTTCATGATATATTATCGTAAGTGGTAAAAGTAAAAATTGGGATGAAATAGTACGGCGAGAAACAAGGTATATATGATCGTTAACAAAGGGTTAGGAAATTGAAGAGACTCACGGTAGAGAAGAGGAGAGTCACATGAAAACAAGATCGAACATATGAGATGATATAAATTTTGAGGAGATGATGTGAAGCCTAATTAAAAACTTGAACTTCATTCGTGCTGCTTTGGTGAGTGTCATGAGCTTCCTCTGTGAAAAAAACTGAAAGACATACTTTTGTATGCAATCACCTTTAATTTACCTTCTATAACCCTTCTTTTGTGTGACCTTCATTAATGCACCCAATTAATGTTCTTACTACAAAAAAAAAAGTTGAGCATTTGATGAGATAGAGTTGCCGGACACTGTCTTGGACCTTGTGTTATTAAATCGATAATTTGTTAACGATTTAACTACAGATTATACTGAACTAGATAAGGACCCGTCCAATGGACGAGTTTAATTTTTAAAAAACTAAAATCAAATTTAACAAAAGATGAATTAACAACGTTGTAAGTAAAAAAATTCTTACAAAAGTAAAAAAATATTTACTTTTTCACTGTTGCATTGTTTCTTTAACCACTAAATTTATTAATTCAAAATTATTTCGAATGAAAGATATATCACATAGCAATAACTTATGATATACTATATGAAGAACTAAAGTTAAAAATATTCATCATAAAGTTGGCGAATAAAACCAAAATGGTTTTTAATTAGACACGCTAAAAATATAAATATGATAAATCGACTAAATCCCTTAGCCTTCCAAGCTAACGTTGCGGGTTCGATTCCTATATACTCGATTGCAATGACTTTATGATCCATCAATAAAAATTGATAAATTCAAAAAATTATAAGCACGATGATTTATGAATCTTATATAATTCAAATATGAACATAGAAATTTAAATAAACAATTTTGACATAGTATAACTAAATTCAAAATATCAAAAACAAAGAAGAAGCATATAAGTTCTTACATATTCAAGGATTTCAAATAAACAATATAAAACTTTACTTAAAATCATCATATATTTATAATTAGAAAATAAAATTGATATAAATAATATAAATTTGTAATATAAATCATGACACTGTCGCTATCTAAAATCATTAGAATTATGATATATTATAAATCTTATATAATATAAACTGAACGTAGAAACTAAAATAAATAATTTAAAGATACAACAGTTAAACTAAAAATAAAAATTATAAAAACGATGATATATGAATCTATGATAATTTAAATCTGAAAAGAAAATTTGAAATAAACAATTTAAGAATACTACAATCATAATTGAGGACAAACAAAAAACACTGTTAAGTAAAAAAATATTACAAAAAGGAAAAAAAAATTGATCTCTCATATTTCTAATTGAAAAAATAAACTCAAATAAATAATATGAGGATTAGTTTAATTAAATCATCATATATTTCTAATTGGAAAGGAAATTGAGATAAATAATATCAAATTTTAAATTAAATCATGATACATGATAAAATATTTGACTGATAACGGTTCATGATACTGTTAATTACTAATTTTGAGAAACAAAAATAGAACATATTAGTTTTATAATAACATATGTTTATTTTTTAATAAATTTGCCTGATATTTTTCTTGTTTAATTAAAATATATATTTCTAATTATAAAAACATATAATTTCCTTATTATTATCTTTTGACATTTTTTAAATTGTTTATAGAAATATTAATTATTTACAATTATCTTTATAATTATATTTTACATTTTTAAAATTATTTAAATTTATAATTACTTACAATTATTTTTTTTTTATTTTAAAAAAGAAATTTTGTTTTACACATGTCAAAATCTAAGATCGATAGATTTACCACGTGTCACGATCCTATGAATTATTAACTTTGAAAACCATACTTTATATAATAAGATTGCACAATTGTTTTGAAAACGATCTGTTTGACATCTCAAAATTTTGACATTACTACACTTTCTCAGCAATCTAATCAAGGTTCACTTTAAATAATTTTTTAAGTGTTTATTGAAAAATATATATTCACAAGTAAGATGTCATAAAATCAATAGAAAATCTGTTTGACATCTGGAAGCAGGTATTTCCTTTAATGTGGTTACTATAGAACTAGTTGCGGATAAACTGACTAAGTTCTCCGACTAATTTTGTATCCTCTTGTTTGCTTAAGGAATTGTTTACTTCATAATTTTGTAAACATTTTCTGATTAAATAAAAGACGTTAAAAAGAAGAAAAAAAATATTTAATTACTAACGTGGACATAACGGAACATGGGCATAAGAAACACAATGGCCTTCTACATTAGAAAAAGCTTAAATGAGGCCTTAGCTTCTCACAGACTGGAGGATTCATCATCACCTTATACTCATTGCCTTTACCGGCGGGACTTTTCTCACCTCGTTTGAGATGCAGATTTCATCTCGCGGAGGTTGGTACCAAGAAGAAACTGTTGGAACTTGTTTTTTTGACGAAGTGGTTTTGATCACTTTCCGGTGGATTTTCCAGTGAAGAAGTTCATCGGAATGACCGGTTCTTGGGCACGATGTAATCTTCGCTGCGTGCATTACATGGTAGTGTATTTGAATGTCAAAAACGAAGCTCGTATGAATGAGAAATGGATGTCCGAAGTGGGTAGCTTGTAAAACTTGGAATTTTGACTTAGAATCAAATGGTCTACTTTGAAAGTTAAAAGGAGAAACCCAATTACACATGGGCTGTATTTGGGATTTGAGAAATGGGAAATGGGCTTAAAAGCCATAAGATTATTCTTATTTTCTTAAGTTGTTTTCATTAAATTTGTTATTTAAATCAATAAATATCTCCTTTAATATTAGGTTTTGTAACAACAAAATCAATCAACGACAATTAAGGTGGAGTAATTCTTTTGACTTTGAAATTGTAAATCAATTCTCATAAGTGTCGTATCCTCCTCTTAATTGTGTGTACGTTGAGATTTTGGGTATAAAACGATGGCCATTGTTTCTCATTTAGACACACGTTCACCAACATAATCTCCTTCCTCTTCTTCTCTTCTTTAGTTTGAGTCTGAGAGTACAACACAAGGCTAGTGTTCGATTAGCTTTTGATTTGAGTGTTGCGAATCAAAAGAAGAAACAGTTTTATCCTGGGACTCTAATTGTCATCAAACCGTCGCACTACATGGCGATTTTTGAGTTAAGGAGAGAGATCATCAAAGTTCTCAACTCTGTTTACCACCGTCAATCTCCGTTCCTTAATCATCTATTTTAGTATTGTGGATTTTCGATACTTGTTCAATGTTAATTGCTTTACAAATATTAGACTGTGCCCCTGTTGAAATATTCAGGTCCTGCATTCTTAACTCAAAAAATCGTTTATTGCTTTTTACACTAACCGATCTGATATTTGTAAAAGTTTTGTAAGAACAAGTGTTCATTGATCGGAGAAAACCAGTTCCTGTTTGATTATGTTGATGGGTTTGACAAAACCAAACAAAATCTGGCCCATTAAGGCCCATACGAAATTGACAAGAAGAGAAAGAAGAACAAGAGTGGCCCATCACATACACTATTTCTACGTGAGATAAAGAGGAAGTGGAGGTAGATGAGACAAGACATAAGAGAGTTCTAGAGAAAGGAAAAAAAAAAAAAAAGGGTTCTTCTTCAACAAGCTTTCTCCTTCTTTGTTCTTTGTCTTTTATCTTTGTTCTTCTTGAGATTGTATCTGAAACCAAAAAGACAACATCACAAGTTAAGTGGTGTTTGTAATCTCCTTTGATATAGTGAAGCTTTGGGAGCAAGAGTCCTCCCCCGAGACGTAGCGGTTAAGCCGTGAACTCGGTTATCAATTGTTTGTATTTGTTTCTTTCACAAGTCACCGTTCAAGTCTTTTAATTTCTCTACAAGTGGTATTAGAGCTCCAGGCTGGTGTAGAGCTGCTAAAGAGTTTCAGATCAAAGGTTACAAGAAGACTTACAAGATGAGTAACACTAACACTCGGGTCGAGGTGGACAGATTTGATGGAACCGGTGACTTCTCTTTGTGGAAGGTCAGAATGTTGGCTCACTTTGGGGTTCTAGGGCTGAAAAGTATCTTGAATGATGAGCAGCTGCTAAGAGACCCACCTACTACAGAAGAGGAAGATGCAACAGCTGGAAGAGACACTCAAGTGGGCATAGTTGGAGATTTTGAGCTGCCTCCAAACATTGATCCTGCAAAGTTTGAAAAATCAGAGAAGGCAAAAGATCTTATAGTACTAAACGTGGAAATCAAGTACTAAGGAAGATCAAAAACTGCGAGACAGCTGCTGTAACACCCGCGATCCTCAATAGGATCGTCGGATGAGACTGGGTCCGAGAATAGGAGGAGGAACTCGGACAAGTCTAGATAGGAGCTGCCCATTAGCTCGAAAAAGGAGAATAATGCACGCTAAGTAGCCAAACCAGCTCACGTATAGCTCAACTAAGCTCGAAGTACTTTCGGGTAGCTCAGCTAAGCTCGGGTAACTGTCGAGTAGCTCAGCTAGCTCGACCAGCTGCCGGGTAGCTCAGCCCAGCTCGGGTAACTGTCCGACGGTTGGACGGTTGGGCGATTATGGAAGGACGGTTGGGCGGTTACGGAAGAGCGGTTGGGCGGTTACGGATGACGGTTACAAACGGGCGGTTATGGACCGAATGGGCGCCTTCTAGAGAATAGTTGGAGAAACGGTTTCCAAACGAAACCCTATAAATACAAGGCGTTCGGGGCGAATTCGGACACGGAAAAACTTAGAGAAAAATACAGAAACTCTCGGGAACATCTTGAGAGAAAACACTTAAGAGAGAGTTACGATCGGTGCGATCGAAGGTAAGATGGTTCTAGACTTTGTGTCCGAACCTAAGGAGATATGATACGTACGATCTAGCCTAGGGATTGTTCCGATGACTTAGAAGAAGTCCAGAACGATTAGGGTGATATTGTAGTATCGGGGGATCATTCATATCATGCATAAACTTGGTTTGAATGGCGGATCGGTTGAAATGGGGATGCAGCTCGGCGGAGGATCAGCGGATCTGTGAAGATCTACCATGAATCGGCCGAACTGATGCGCATACTTCCACTCTCCGATCTGTTCTTTGTTCCGGGTGGTTAAAAGGCTTAGAGAGCATTGCATGGACTTGCATATAATAAGTAAAACGGATACTTATGCCTCTTTGACTTTCAGGAAAGGATGGTGATCGTGGGAAGGACTTGGCTTAGGCGTGAGAGACTCAAGGCCGGGAAGATGGGTGGTGATGAATCGGGTAGAATAGGATTGATTATATGACTTGTAATAGCTTATATGCAAACTCATAAGTTGTATCGAATCCTTTTAAATATCTAATAAAGTATCCGATTCTTTGTTTACTCTATTATCGCATATTGACTCTAAGTAATGAATCTCAGAATATCGTAAATCGGATTGTCTTAAGGAAATAGCCCTAAAATTTGACTAAGGATCGAATCACTTAATGATTTGGTCGGAGAGAACCTCTCCGGACTTAGGCAGTCCGGATCGGGGTCTTTCAAGTTGGTATCAGAGCATGCTTGGTTCTAGGACCATTAGTGCGGGTTTTGGGAATCACCACTCATCGGCTTATGGCTCCTCGCGGTAGTTGTTTCTTACTCTCTTGCGATTTACTATGAGTTACCGTAACTAACTTTGAAGTTTTTCGCAGATGGGTAAGAGCAACAAAACGGGAAAGAGTAAGAAGGATAAGGGTAAGGACGTCGTAGAGGAGATGTTGGTTGCCGAGGAGACACAAGTTACCAAGGAAACAAGTTGTCCGGCCGGACCTGTGGCTGGACAAAAGTCTCTGGTTCATCAAACTCCGGAGAACAGTTGTGCAACGAATGGGAAGGAGAATCCGAACGCACTTCCATCGGCCCAAGAACAATGGGAAACGATGAAGGCTATGATGGCACAAATGACCGCATTGACTAAGGCACTTGTACCGGATCCTGTGGTGCAAGTGAAGGAGAACAAAACAGACGCGGATGCGGACATAGATGTGGAGATTGTTGAAGTCAATCTGCCTACGAACTCTTCAAGGAAGAGGGGAGACTACTTGAGTTTAATCCAGCACGTCTCGAAGTTGGGAACAAGTCACTTCACTGGGAGTTCCGACCCGATCGTGGCGGATGAGTGGAGGACTCGGCTCAAAAGAAACTTTAACTCCACTCGGTGCCCGGAGGATTACCGGAAGGACATTGCGATTCACTTCTTGGAAGGAGACGCGCATAACTAGTGGCTGACCGTGGAAAAACGTAAGGGTGATCAAATCCAAACCTTTTCGGACTTTGAGGAGGAGTTTAACAAGAAGTTTTTCCCTCCGGAGGCATGGGACAGGCTTGAGTGTGCCTACTTAGATTTGATACAAGGCAACCGAACGGTGCGGGAATACGATGAGGAGTTTAATCGCCTTAGGCGATACGTGGGAAGAGAGCTCGAGGATGAGCAGTCTCAAGTGCGTCGTTTCATCCGTGGGTTAAGGGTGGAGATCCGTAACCATTGCTTAATCCGTACCTTTAATTCGGTCTCCGAATTGGTGGAAAGGGCGGCTATTAGGCCTGGGAAAAATACCCGGAACCGAATACCCGAACCGAAAAACCCGATAAATACCCGAACCGAACCCGAACCCGATTTTTAAAAATACTCGAATGGGTCCTAACCTCCTACCCGAAAAAAACCCGAACCGAACCCAAACCGAATCCAATACCCGAATGTACCCGAATACAAATATACACCTAAAAATATTAGTTATATTTATATATATAATACCCGAAATACCTAAAATTACAATCATAAATCCGAATATATTAGGTATTTTTGAGTAATTCGGATACATTTGGATATATTTGGTTAAAAATTAACTAATGATGTAGTTTTCTTTTGGGTAATTTTAGAATTTTTAGATATTTTTGGTTATATTTGGGTAAAGAGTAACCAATGTATTTTCGAGAAATCGGGTATTTCGGTTAGATTTGGGTATATATGAGTTAAAAACCCGAACCCGACCCGAACCCGAAAATATTTCGGGTATTTTTGGTTATTTTCGGGTATTTTGCTTTTTTTTTTAATTAAAATACCCGAACCGACCCGAACCCGAACCGAATTTTTAGAATACCCGAATGGGTCTTGACCCCCTACCCGAATAGATCCGATACCCGAAAAAAAAGAACCGAACCCGAACGGGTACCCGAATGCCCAGGCCTAGCGGCTATGATCGAAATCAGAATTGAGGAAGAAAAACTCATAAATCGGGATAAGTTTCCGAGTCGTTCTAACCAACCAAACAAGTCCGCGGATAAGAAGAGGAAATGGGACAAGGTGGATGACACCAAGTCGGGTGCTAAGCGCGGAGAATGCTTGACTTGTGGAAAGAATCATGGTGGGATTTGTTGGAAGGCCATTGGTGCATGTGGCCGGTGTGGAAGTAAGGACCACGGGATTCAAAACTGTCCAAGGATGGATTCGGGGCAACCAAAAGTTCTCGCTGAAGAACCAAGGACTTGTTACCATTGTGGGAAAGCGGGACACTTTAAGAGGGAGTGTCTGAAGCTGGAAGTGGAAAAGCAAGCCGTACAAAGGGAAAACCGGAGCGGAAATGGATTACCACCTCCGCCTAAGAGGCAGGCCATAGCACCGCGAGTTTACGAACTGTCGGAGGATGCTAACAAGGCCAGGAACTTCAGGGCGATCACTGGTAAGTCCTTGTGATCTTAATTTTAATTCGTAATTGCATCGCATCATGCATAAACGGATTGGGGTACTCAGCATTCTAGGGGAATGTGTAGGGACCTTGTATATAGGTGATGTAGAAACATACACCTTATTTGATTCTGGAGCTACACGTTGTTTTGTGAGTTCCGAGATGGTTGAAAAAGGTGGGTTCAAGAAAGAACCAAACACAGAATATGGAATGGTTAGAGCCGCCAGCGGACAAGCAATGTATCCGTCCGGTGTGGTTCGGGAAATCTCGGTTGTAGTCAACGGTGTCAATATGCCTACGGACTTAATCGTTGTTCAACTCAAGAAATACGATGTTATTTTGGGTATGGACTGGTTGGGAAAGTATAAGGCACATATTGATTGCCACCGAGGACGGATTCAATTCGAGAGGGAGGAAGGAATGTTGAAATTCCAAGGAATAAGGACAACTTCGGGAAGTTTAGTAATCTCGGCAATCCAAGCGGAAAGGATGCTCGAGAAAGGGTGTGAGGCATACATAGCCACAATCACAACCCACGAAGTTGGGGCAAATGCGGAGTTGAAAGACATTCTGATCGCAAACGATTTCTCAGATGTGTTTGAGGCCGTGAGTGGTTTACCACCAGACCGGTCCGACCCATTCACGATTGAACTCGAAGCGGGAACAACTCCGATATCTAAAGCTCCGTACCGGATGGCATCGGCGGAAATGGCGGAGCTAAAGAAACAATTAGAGGAGTTGTTGGAAAAAGGATTTATTAGACCAAGTAGTTCACAATGGGGGTGCACCGGTCTTGTTCGTAAAGAAAAAAGATGGTAGCTTTAGGCTATGCATTGACTATCGGGGATTAAATAAAGTTACGGTAAAGAACAAATATCCATTACCCCGGATAGACGAGTTATTGGATCAACTTGGAGGCGCAAAGTGGTTCTCAAAGATAGACTTGGCCTTGGGATATCACCAAATTCTGATAGATCCATCGGATATTCGGAAGACGGCCTTCCGGACGAGATATGGCCACTATGAATTTGTAGTGATGCCATTCGGACTAACCAATGCACCGGCGGCCTTTATGAAAATGATGAATGGTGTTTTTCGAGAATGCTTAGACGAGTTTGTAATCATCTTCATCGATGACATACTTGTCTATTCGAAGGATTGGGAAACTCATCAAAATCATTTGAGAACAGTGCTAGAGCGGTTAAGGGAACATAAGTTATTTGCAAAGTTAAGCAAATGCTCATTTTGGCAAAGGAGTATCGGATTCCTCGGACACATAGTGTCGGAAGAAGGAGTGTCCGTAGATCCGGAGAAAATCAAATCCATTAAGGATTGGCCACGGCCAAAGAATGCCACGGAGATTAGGAGTTTCCTCGGTTTGGCGGGTTATTACTGAAGGTTTGTGAAGGGCTTTGCGAGTATGTCCCAACCGATGACTCGACTAACCGGGAAAGATACTAAGTTTCAATGGCCGGAGGAATGTGAGAAGAGTTTCTCCGAGTTGAAGGCTATGCTAACAAGCGCTCCGGTATTGGTGTTGCCGGATGAAAGTGAACCTTACATAGTTTATACGGATGCATCGATTACGGGACTAGGATGCGTATTAATGCAAAAGGGTAGTGTAATCGCTTATGCTTCAAGGCAATTGCGTAAACACGAAGGAAATTACCCTACGCATGACTTGGAAATGGCTGCGGTGGTGTTTGCCTTGAAGATTTGGCGATCATATCTTTACGGAGCCAAAGTCCAAATCTTCACCGATCACAAGAGTCTTAAGTACATATTCACCCAGCCGAAGTTAAATCTAAGGCAAAGAAGGTGGATGGAATTTGTGGCGGATTACGACTTAGATATTGCCTATCACCCGGGAAAGGCAAATTAGGTCGCCGATGCCTTAAGTAGGAGACGTTTTGACGTAGAAGCGGAGAAAAACCAAGTGGACTTGGTTAACATGATGGGGACATTGCATTTGAATGCGTTATCCAAGGATCTTGAACCATTGGGTTTAGGTGCGGCCGATCAAGCCGATCTACTTAGTAGAATTCGCTTGGCCCAAGAGAAGGACGAGGAGTTGAACACTTGGGCAAAAAACAATAAAACGGAGTACCAAACATCGAACAATGGTACCATAGTGGTGAACGGTCGAGTATGTGTGCCGAATGACAAGGGTTTGAAGGGAGAAATCCTTAAGGAAGCGCACCAATCCAAGTTCTCGATTCACCCCGGGTCCAATAAGATGTACCGAGACCTAAAAAGGTATTACCATTGGGTCGGGATGAAGAAGGATGTAGCCGCGTGGGTTGCCAAGTGTGCGACGTGCCAACTTGTCAAGGCGGAACATCAAGTACCAAGTGGGTTAGTACAAAACTTACCCATGCCCGAATGGAAATGGGACCATGTAACGATGGACTTTGTTACCGGGCTACCTACGGGGATAAAATCGAAGCATAGTGCGGTTTGGGTGGTGGTGGACAGATTGACTAAGTCCGCATACTTCATAGCAATCTCCGAAACGGATGGAGCCAAAGATATAGCCGTAAGGTATATCGACGAAATAGTCCGATTACATGGAGTGCCGGTAAGCATTGTATCGGATCGGGATACAAGGTTCACATCGCATTTCTGGAAAGCTTTTCAAAAAGCCTTCGGAATGAGGGTGAACTTAAGTACGGCGTACCACCCGCAAACGGATGGGCAATCAGAACGAACGATTCAAACCCTTGAGGACATGTTACGTGCATGTGTCTTGGATTGGGGTGGAAATTGGGAGAAGTACTTATGGTTGGTGGAGTTTACTTATAACAATAGCTATCAAGCAAGTATTGGCATGTCACCTTATGAGGCGTTGTACGGACGAGCATGTCGGACGCCGCTGTGTTGGACACCGGTGGGCGAACGCACATTGTTTGGTCCGAAGATAATGGATGAAACCACCGAAAAGATGAAGTTCCTAAAGATCAAACTAAAGGAAGCCCAAGACCGACAGAAAAGCTATGCGGATAAGCGTCGTAAGGAGTTAGAATTCCAAGTAGGAGACTTGGTGTACCTTAAGGCCGTAACGTATAAAGGGAAAGGACGATTCTCAACAAGGAAAAAGTTGAGTCCAAGGTATATTGGCCCATACAAGGTGCTCGAACGAGTAGGGGCTGTGGCATACAAACTCAAACTACCACCGAAGTTAGATGCGTTTCACAAGGTTTTTCATGTTTCACAACTAAGGAAGTGCCTAAGTGAACGTGAGGAACGAGTAGAGGATGTTCTTTCGGAATTAAAAGAAAACTTAACAGTGGAAGCAAACCCAATTCGAATCATTGATCGAATGGAAAAGGGGACAAGGAGGAAAAAGATTAACATGATAAAAGTGTTATGGAATTGCGGAGGCCGCAAAGAAACTACTTGGGAAACAGAAAATAAAATGAAGGCCGATTTTCCTAAGTGGTTTAAAGAGATGGGTAAAGATCAACTTGAGTCGGATTCGGGGACGAATCCCATTCAAGGGGGGGGGAGACTTGTAACGCCCGCGATCCTCAATAGGATCGTCGGATGAGACTTGGTCCGAGAAAAGGAGGAGGAACTCGGATAAGTCTAGATAGGAGCTGCCCATTAGCTCGAAGAAGGAGAATAATGCACGCTAAGTAGCCAAACCAGCTCACGTATAGCTCAACTAAGCTCGAAGTACTTCCGGGTAGCTCAGCTAAGCTCGGGTAACTGTCGAGTAGCTCAGCTAGCTCGACCAGCTGCCGGGTAGCTCAGCCCAGCTCGGGTAACTGTCCGACGGTTGGACGGTTGGGCAGTTATGGAAGGACGGTTGGGCGGTTACGGAAGAGCGGTTGGGCAGTTACGGATGACGGTTACAAATGGCCGGTTATGGACCGAATGGGCGCCTTCTAGAGAACGGTTGGAGAAACGGTTTCCAAACGAAACCCTATAAATACAAAGCGTTCGGGGCGAATTCGGACACGGAAAAACTTAGAGAAAAATACAGAAACTCTTGGGAACATCTTGAGAGAAAACACTTAAGAGAGAGTTACGATCGGTGCGATCGAAGGTGAGACGGTTCTAGACTTTGTGTCCGAACCTAAGGAGATATGATACGTACGATCTAGCCTAGGGATTGTTCTGATGACTTAGAAGAAGTCCGGAACGATTAGGGTGATATTGTAGTATCAGGGGATCATTCATATCATGCATAAACTTGGTTCGAATGGCGGATCGGTTGAAATGGGGATGCGGCTCGGCGGAGGATCGGCGGATCTGTGAAGATCTACCATGAACGGCCGAACTGATGCGCATACTTCCACTCTCCGATCTGTTCTTCGTTCCGGGTGGTTAAAAGGCTTAGAGAGCATTGCATGGACTTGCATATAATAAGTAAAACGGATACTTATGCCTCTTTGACTTTCAGGAAAGGATGGTGATCGTGGGAAGGACTTGGCTTAGGCGTGAGAGACTCAAGGCCGGGAAGATGGGTGGTGATGAATCGGTTAGAATAGGATCAATTATATGACTTGTAGTAGCTTATATGCAAACTCATAAGTTGTATCAAATCCTTTTAAATATCTAATAAAGTATACGATTCTTTGTTTACTCTATTATTGCATATTGACTCTAAGTAATGAATCTCAGAATATCGTAAATCGGATTGTCTTAAGGAAATGTCCCTAAAATTTGACTAAGGATTGGATCACTTAATGATTTGGTCGGAGAGAACCTCTCCGGACTTAGGCAGTCCGGATCGGGGTCTTTCAGCTGCAGCCATGTGGTCCACACTAAACAGGTTATACATGGAGACTTCTCTACCTAATCGCATCTACTTACAGCTTAAGTTCTATACTTACAAGATGACTGATTCTAAGAGTATAGATGGGAATGTGGATGAATTCCTTAAGCTAGTTACTGATCTAAACAACATAGGAGTAGACGTGACAGAAGAGGTTCAAGCTATTCTATTGTTGAGTTCGTTATCTGACCGATATGATCAGCTCAAAGAGACACTGAAGTATGGCAGAGACACTGAAGTATGGCAGAGACACAGTGAGCTTGAATGAGGTCATTGGAGCTGCTAAATCAAAGGAAAGAGAACTCGCAGAAAGTAGAAAGCTTTCAAAATCTCAAAGTGAAGGCCTGTACGTGGAAACAAGAGGCAGATCAGAGAAGAGGTTTGACAAAGGAAAAGGCAAACCGTGGAGAGGACGTTCTAAGAGCAAAGGCAGATCAAAATCAAGGCCAAAGAATAATAAAAACAACAAGGGCTGTTTCGTTTGTGGTAAAGAAGGACATTGGAAGAGGGAGTGTCCTGAAAACTCCTCAAACAAACCTTCAAGTTCAGCAAACATTGCAACAGAGCCAAAGCAGCCTTTAGTACTAACTGTTAGCCCTCAAGACACTAAGGAAGAATGGGTTATGGATTCTGGTTGTAGTTTTCATATTACACCATACAAGGATTCTCTATTTGACCTACAAGAGTTTGATGGTGGCAAGGTCTTGATGGGTAATATGACTCACTGTGAAGTGAAAGGGATTGGTAAGATTAAGATCTTAAATCCATATGATTCTATGGTCATATTAACAAATGTGAGGTACGTACCTACAATGGGAAGGAACCTCATTTCATATGGTCAATTAGAGAAGAACGGCTGCAAATATGAAGGGGAAGACTTCGTAGTCACTTTCTACAAAGATGGACAAAAGGTTATTTCTGGAAAATATCAAGATGGGCTGTACTATCTACAAGGGAAGGTCATAAAAGGAGAAGTTGCAGTGGCAAGACCAGAAGTTGACATGACTAGCCTATGGCATTCTAGGCTGGGTCATATGAGCTCGAAGAACATGAATGTGCTGGTGAAAGAAGGTTACTTGTCAGGTAAAGAAGTAGACAAGCTGGAATTTTGTGAGAGTTGCGTACTTGGAAAATCTCACAAGCAAAGTTTCCCAACTGCTAAGCACACCACCAAAGGTATATTAGATTATATACATTCGGATCTCTGGGGATCTCCTTCTACTCCAGAAAGTCTTGGTGGCTGCAAGTATTTTGTAAGCTTCATTGATGATTTCTCGAAGAAAGTATGGGTGTATTTTCTGAAGACTAAGGATGAAGCATTTCACAAGTTCATAGAGTGGAAACAAGCAGTTGAGAATCAAACGGGCAGGAAGATTAAGTACTTACGGACTGATAATGGTCTTGAGTTCTGTAATACACAGTTTGACAACTTGTGTAAGGAAGCAAGAATAAAGAGGCACAGAACGTGTACCTATACACCGTAGAAAAACGGTGTCTCGGAGAGGATGAACAGGACCATTATGGATAAGGTTAGAGGTATGCTTGCTGAGACAGGATTGGGTCAAGAATTTTGGGCTGAAGCTACTTCTACGGCTGTCTACTTAATCAACAGAACACCGAACTCGTCTATTGGTTTTAAGCTACCTGAGGAAGTCTGGACAGGTACAAAACCAGATTTAAGTCATCTAAGGAGGTTCGGATGTTCAGCTTATGTCCATGTTACTCAAGATAAGACAAGTCCAAGAGCAGTCAAAGGAGTTTTCATGGGATATCCTTTCGGTATTAAAGGATACAGAGTCTGGTTGCCTGAGGAAGGGAAATGCACTACAAGTAGAAATGTGGTGTTCAATGAGAGTGAGTTGTACAAGAACACACTAAGTAGTGCAGATGGAAGGAAAGACAAAGCTGAAAAAGAGTACAGGAAATTGAAGAAAGCTGAAAAAAGAGTATCTTTCAGCAATGATCTTATTAGAGGTCCTTCTACCAGTTATTCTGATTCGGATGAGGCATCTTCTCAAGGTGGAGAAACTTCCATATCTTCATCAGAAATTTCAGAAAATTCAGAAAGCTCACAAGAATCAGAAACATATGAGGAAGTTGATGGATCTGAAAATGAACAGTCCCTGGATGATTACTTGTTGGCGAGGGACAGGAAACAGAGAAGTAATATCAGGCCTCCATCAAGATTCGAAGACGCAGATTTCGTAGCTTATGCTTTGGCAATAGCAGAAGACTTGGAAATAGAAGAGCCTAAGTCTTACGAAGAAGCTATGAAAAGCAGTAAGAGAAAGCAATGGGAAAATGCAATGAAGGAAGAGATGGATTCTCATAGAAAGAGTCATACTTGGGATCTAATTGAAAAACCAGAAAAGCAGAAGCTGATTGGATGCAAGTGGATCTTTAAATTGAAGCCATGCATACCGGGAGTGGAGAAACAGAGATACAAGGCCAGACTTGTTGCTAAGGGTTTTTCGCAGCAAGAAGGAATTGATTATAATGAAGTGTTTTCTCCAGTGGTGAAGCATGTCTCTATCAGGTTAATGTTGTCACTTGTGGTTAACATGGATTATGAGCTGGAGCAAATGGACGTTAAAACAGCTTTTCTGCATGGTAATCTAGAGGAAAGGATCCTAATGAGTCAACCTGAAGGATTCATACAAGAGGGAAACGAAAACAAAGTTTGTTGGTTGAGGAAGTCCCTATACGGCCTAAAACAGTCTCCTAGGCTTTGGAATCAGAGGTTTGATGGATTCATGCAGGATCAGAAGTTTGAAACAAGCAGTTATGACCCATGTGTCTACATGAGAGACACTCAAACTGATAAAGCTATCTATTTGTTGCTCTATGTTGATGATATTCTGATAGCTTCAGGGAGTATGGTTGTTATACAGGCACTACAATAAAAAGTGAATATTGTTACAATTATTATCGTCACAATATATAAAGATTCGGTCACAATAATTCTATTGTGACGAAACTGACACCAATTCTAGAATGTCACAATAAAATCGTCACAAATCCATGTATGTCTCAAAAAGGTCACAAATGAATGTGACGATTAACAACGGTAACAATTCGTCACTGATTGTGACGACATTCATTTAGTCACAAAAAAGCCACAATTCATGACGGACGATACTGTCACAAATATGCCACAACTAGTGACAATAAAATCGTAACATAAGTGTCACAAATTATTACCATATTTAAGTCACAGACCCGTTACATTTTGCGACCAACATATTATCACAAATCCGACACAATTAGTGACTCGATTATAGTCACACAAACGTTACATTTTGCGACCAACATATTATCACAAATCCGACACAATTAGTGACTCGATTATAGTCACACAAACGTCACAATTTGTGTTTCGGTTGTGACCTTTTTTCTTACTAAACTCGTATCAATTTGTTACAAAATAGGAATGTAAACAACACGTAGACTTAGTCACAAACATATGATTCCCAAACATATGACACGTAGAATTAGTCACAAACGTATTATTCCTTTTTACGATTTGCAGTCACCATTTTTTTTTTTTTTAAAATTAATTAATTTTCTAACAGCAAAAAAAGAAAAAAACAATAGCAAACGAACAAAATTTATAGAAAGTTTAAAGACAATAGACTAACATCCAAACAAACAAAGGAAACACAACTTAAAGACTAACATCCAAACATAAGTAACACAACTTAAAGAAAATGCAAACTAAACGATACTTAGGCTAATAGAAACCAGAATATATACATAACTAGATTAGCTGGAAGGTCTTGGTGATGGATTCAGATCTAGACATTTTGACGTGCAAGAGACTCAACAAGTTTTTCCATAGCTTCAAGTCTTTTCTGAGTTTGCAGATTCTCTTCAAGGCTCTTTTTAAGATCAGTTTCCATCTCTTGTAGCCGATGCGTTATTGTCTCCACTTCTTCAGCAGTTTGTGGTGCACTTGAAGAAGCACCAACAGATGGTAGAGCCTCAATTAGTGCTCCAAGTCCAAATATCTGGCCATGTTTAGATGATCCAGCAGCCTAGAAAGAAAGATTAAAATTATTAGCAAATGATAGTCTACTAACTTCTGTTGATATTAAAGAGGTCTCGTGTTAATATGGCATATACTTTCATATTAGAATGTACAGCCAATATTACAGGCACAAGTGCACCTCCGTACGCCTGAGCCATGTACTTTTGGTATACACTGAACCCAACTTTTGATTTAATTTACAAGATATATGAAATGACAGTCTACACATAGCACAAGAACAAATAAATGTAAAATCAGAGACTAACCAGCCTAAAATGAATGTAAAACCAGAGACTAACCTGAATGTAAAACCAGAGACTACCCTGAATGTAAAACCAGAGACTAACCAAAATGTAAAACATGAGACTAACCAGCCTAAAGTGAATGTAAAACCAGCCTAATGTTTAGAACTATTACCTTGATATAAATTTCATTTTTCTCATGTTCATCAAGAGTTTCAGCTGTCAGATTCTCTTCCCCAGAAGATTCAAGTTGACCCAAGCGTTCTTGTATATGCTTTTCATAAGTTTCTGCAACCAATCGTGCTCGTTGATCATCGTACGTTCTATCAGGCTTCTGATGTGTTTTCTTCATCACAGCAATAAAAGAGAAGTCTCGTTTTGTCCATTGAAACTTACAATCTCTAAATCTTTCTTTCTACGTTCTTACAATCTCCAAATCTCCCTTGAGAATGTTTATTCCAATGAGAAGGTTCAGACGAACTAGCAATTCGGTTTAACTTTTGGTTCACACGTTTTTGTTCTTGTTACAAAAATGGTAACAATTATGCCACAATCTATGACCAAACGCAAAAGTCACAAATATAGTGACAAATTGTGACAGGGTTGTTACAAAACGCTGTAACAAGACGACGTGACGTAAATTTAGTCACAAAATCGTATAATTTAGTTACCATATTTGGTCGCAAATACGTACTTATATTTGTGACTATATATTTTGTAACAAATTCGACATAATTAGTGACAAAAATTGGTTACTTTCAATTCCGTCACAATTTTATAACGAAATTGTAACATTTTTATAACGAAATTGTAACATTTTTATGACGAAATAAATACGTCACAATTTAGTATGTAAATGGTCACAATTTTCTGACAGGAAAAATGGTCACAATTTTTTGGTAAGAATATTCAATTTTTTTTGTAGTGAGGAGCTTAAAGACAAGCTGAATTGTGAGTTTGAAATGAAAGATTTGGGGAAGGCTTCAAGAATTCTGGGTATGGATATCATAAGAGATAGAGAAAAGGGAGAATTAATTCTGTCTCAGGGAAACTACTTGGAGAAAGTGTTAAAAACATTTGGAATGTTTGAAGCAAGACCAGTGATTACACCAACTGCTGCTCATTTCAAACTCAGAAGTTTGTCAGAAGAGGAAAAGAAAACAGAAGTTGTACACATGGAAAGAATTCCATATGCAAGTGCTGTGGGGAGTTTAATGTATGCCATGGTTGGTTCAAGGCCAGATTTAGCATTTGCAGTGGGTTTAATCAGCAGGTTTATGTCAAATCCAGGAAGAGATCATTGGTCTGCAGTGAAATGGGTGTTAAGGTACTTAAAAGGTGCATACACTCAAAACTTGATTTTTAAGAAGGATTCTAAGTTCTGCATTAAAGGATTTTCAGATTCAGATTATGCGACAGACTTAGATCGGAGAAGATCAGTGACGGGTTTTGTGTTTAAGGCTGGTGGAAACATAATTTCATGGAAATCAAGTTTACAATCTGTTGTGGCTATTTCAACCACAGAAGCAGAGTATATGGCTCTAACGGAAGCAGTGAAAGAAGCCATTTGGTTGAAAGGTTTGTGTTCAGAATTGGGTTTTAAGCAAGACAGTGTTAAGGTTCATTGTGATTCACAGAGTGCTCTAGCCCTAGCAAAGAATTCAGTTCATCACGAAAGAACCAAGCACATAGACACTAAATTTCATTTCATCAGAGATATAGTGTCTAAGGGTGAAGTTGTTCTACACAAAATACACACAACAGTCAATCCAGCAGATTTCCTAACTAAGACGGTACCTGGCCAGAAGTTCCAGCTTTGCTGCGAGCTTCTCAACATCCACTAAGGTGGAGCTGCGGCTACAGGTAACTCCAACAGTCTCGCAAAACAGGTTGAAACAAGATGATTCAGTTTTGTGAGAAGTACTCAAGTGTCAGAATTGAGTAAAGCTTTAAATTGGAGTTGGTGTTACGTGTTAAGTACTGGAACTGTGTAGGAGTTGCAAGTTCCAGGTGGAGTATCTGACAAAAATATTTTCAGCAAGAAGCTGAGTTAGAAGTCTCATAATGTGGTGAGATTAAAGCAATCTGTCAAGCTGAGGTGATCCAAGACAGATAATAACCTGAAAGCTGTTGAAATCGTGTTGAAAGGAATATCAGTTTCAGGTGGAGTCCTCTAAGAAGCCAGTTGTGGTAGTTGAGGGTGGTGATTCAACTGTTAACTAAGCAGATGGAGACAAGCTCTCTCAGTTAAAAATTGAATCACTGAGACAAGAGAAATTTGTGGGAAAGGGGCTTACCTAAGGGGTAATCGGAAGACTGGATGAGCATGGTGGAACTTGCCGAGAGGCTGTGAAGCTCACCGGAGAAACCTGAAATGGTTTCAAAGTTTCTGGAAATCTCAGAAGATCCTATTCTCTAAATGTCAAGAAGAGACAAGAGAGAGATTAGATGTACCTGGGGTTTACAGAGGAAGCGTTGGTCCGATTAACCGGAGAAGACGAGCAAATCGGGTCAGATTCATGAGAAAGAAAACAAAGGAGATGTCTCCTGATTTGTCAAAATTGGGACCCGCCGTGAAACAGGTGGAAGCTGAAGCATGCTTTCACCGGAGGTAGCCATCGGAGAAGGCTGTGGTCGGAATCTAAAATTGATTTGGATTTTTACCATCTTCTCTCCATGTCGAGAACAAGAGAGCTCAGTGGGGAAAAGGAAGAAACTATGGCTGACGGCAACGGAGTTGCTAGCAGAAGTTGGAGGGCATCGCCGGAGTATCTCGCCGGAGGAGGTGGCGATCCGGTGGTGGTCTTGAGCTTCACGAAGGGACAAGGGAAGAGATTGGTTTTCAGATGACGATTTCGTCGAGGGTTGGTGTTTGTCAAAAGGTGGAGAATTGTTGATGGGTTTGACAAAACCAAACAAAGTCTGGCCCATTAAGGCCCATACAAAATTGACAAGAAGAGAAAGAAGAACAAGAGTGGCCCATCACATACACTATTTCTACGTGAGATAAAGAGGAAGTGGAGGTAGGTGAGACAAGACATAAGAGAGTTCTAGAGAAAGGAAAAAAAAAAAAAAAAGGGTTCTTCTTCAACAAGCTTTCTCCTTCTTTGTTCTTTGTCTTTGATCTTTGTTCTTCTTGAGATTGTATCTGAAACCAAAAAGACAACATCACAAGTTAAGTGGTGTTTTTAATCTTCTTTGATATAGTGAAGCTTTGGGAGCAAGAGTCCTTCCCCGAGACATAGTGGTTAAGCCGTGAACTCGGTTATCAATTGTTTGTGTTTGTTTCTTTCACAAGTCACCGTTCAAGTCTTTTAATTTCTCTACAGATTATGTGTTTTAATCTGCAGGGCTTTATTGTTTCGATCGTGATATGCTTTGATTTTGCTAATTTGTTTTTATTGAAGTGAATTACTCTGTTTCTTAATTGGTATAGAGTTGCTGTGGCTTTTTCCCACTCGTTTAGCTTGTGAGGAAGTAGAAGGATTATTATATTCACTTTTATCATTGAGCAAAATTATTGTGTTGGGGTTACGTTCATTCCATGTTCCATAACTGATGCGTTTGAATTGGTTCAAAAGCA
Source organism: Arabidopsis lyrata subsp. lyrata (assembly GCF_000004255.2). Taxonomy (NCBI): domain Eukaryota; kingdom Viridiplantae; phylum Streptophyta; class Magnoliopsida; order Brassicales; family Brassicaceae; genus Arabidopsis; species Arabidopsis lyrata. Next base: position 24,131,209 of record NW_003302553.1, read on the forward strand.
TGTTTCGTTAGTTTCGTCTTGCTGTTTGAGTCACTTTGGATTAAGTCTCTTGTTTGGTTTTTGTTTGTTACCAAACGTTTGGAGCAGCCTCAATTATATATTGAATTGCATTGTTAAATTCTTTATTCCTTGATATGGTCGTTTTGTTATTGCGTTAGCAAAAGAAATCGAAAAGTGATATGTGATTAATATTTGTTTTCTGATTCGTAAATGGTTTAGGTTGCTTTTGTTTTGCATTCATAATCTGGAATCTGGAAAAGTTTCATATTTTCCTGCTATTTATTCTCATCGTCTAAATTGTGTTGTATAGTCTCTGGTTTATAATTAAATTGTTAATTTCTGGTTTTGTGAGTTCTGGAAATTTTAATTTAATTATTGATTGCAATTTATTCATAATGTTTCAATTGATTAGTTTATTATAATCCATTGAACTTTGAATTTTGGTTTTTGTTACACATACTAATTGGTGTTTGTTTACCCGTGAACAGATATGATTTTAAGTATGGCTACTATCAAGAACACGATCGACGGACGCAACAATGATGATTCGCTCGATGATGGAACCGTTGGAGGTGGTGCTCTTGGTAAAGGGTTAAGTGAGTCGACGCCCCAAATTCTGGTCCTCCACATGTGAACCCGTTAGTGCCTAGCGTTGTTAGCGCAGGACTAATGCCGGAAAAGTTCGGTGGGAATGGGTTTAAGACTTGGCAACAGAAAATGCATTTCTTTTTGACCACTTTGAACCTAGACAAGTATCTGAAAGAGGAAGCACCGATTCGCCCACCGGGGAATACGGACCCGCTAGTTCTAGCTAGTGTGGATTCGTGGACCCATACAGACTTTCTGTGCAAGGCCTGGATTCTAAGCCGCTTGGTAGACCCACTGTATGCTGTATACAGTAAGGTCAACACCTCTAAGGACCTTTGGGGTGCATTGGAGAAGAAGTATAAGTCCGAGGATGCAGGCTTGCAAAAATACGCTACGGTGAATTTTCTGAACTTCAAAATGGTGGATTCAAAACCCATCATGGAACAAGTTGAAGCGCTGCAATTGCTTAAGGATGAGATAGCATCTGAGGGAATGTCGATTTGCAAAATTTTCACGGTCAACTGTTTCATTGAGAGAAACTTCCCCCAATTTGGTTGGATTTTAAGAACTATCTCATCCATAAGAAAAAAAACAATTTCCCTTGAGGACTTGGTGGCCAAGCTGCGGGTTGAATCTCGTAACCGCAATGCCGATGATGTTCTCCTTCATGAGAATAATGTGAACATGGCTGAGCATAAGAAAAGCAAGGGAAAGAACATGATTCCGCCCCAAGCTTCCTCTAGCTTCAAGAAGCAAACGGTTGCTAAGAAGTTCTCTGGAAAGTGTCACAAGTGTGGCAAAATGGGCCATAAGGCTAATACTTGTACCAAAGCTGGTCCAAGTAAAGACAATAGGAAGTCTCAAGCCAATTTGACTCAAGATGATCTCTGAGCTGTGGTCAGAGAAGTCAACACGGTTGAGGACAACCCATTGGAATGGTGGTATGACACGGGTGCCACCACTCACATATGTGTTGATAAGGACATGTTTTGTTCTTATCAAAAGTGCAAGAGTGAGGAGCGGTTGTTGATTGGTAACACCGGCTCGTCGAAGATTGAAGGTTATGGCAAAGTTGTGCTAAAGATGCCTCGGAGCGTGAGATCACTCACCAAAACGTGAAGCATGTGCCGGACATGAGGAAGAATTTGATTTCTGGTACGCTTATGAGCAAGGCCGGATTTGCCGTCATTTTCGAGTCTGACAATCTTGTTCTCAAGAAACATGGGGTGTATGTGGGCAAAGGTTATGTTAAGGATGGACTGGTCAAGATAAATGTCATGACACTCATGCCAAAATAAGTTGCAACCATTGTCTCGTTGTTTCGTTCTTTCGTTGTTTCAATTAATAAGAAAAATTCAGTTTTTATTATTATTTGATTTGGTCTTTGGACATTTGGTATTTATGTTTAGGCATGTGAATTATAAATCTTTTTTGAGATTGATTAATATTTGAACCTAATTCTAAAATACAAATCGAGCAAAGACAATTGTGAAGTATGCGTAGAGGCAAACTCACAAAATCACCTCATGTTGAAAGAACAACGTACCTCTAGATTTAATTCATACATTTTTTGTATGATTTAAAATTTCTTGAAATTAGAGGTGGTAAAATATTTTGTGACTTTCGTTGATGATTGTACAATATATTTATATATAGTTTTTGCTACATAGCAAAGATGAAAAAACCAACGTGAGAAAACTATTTTAATAGTTTTAAGTAATAAGAGAGAGTTTTTGATGCTTATTTGTGGTCTTTGGTGTACTTCAAATTTTTCATCGAAAAAACTTCTCTATGTTAACTTGACTCTAATGGAGTAGTTGAACAAAAATTCTGAATTCTTAAAGAGATGATGAATACAATGTTGTAATGCTCTAAGGTGTCTCGTGAAATGTTATGATAAGCACCTGACAAACCACATCAAACTATATATATATATATATATATATATATATTATTTTTCTATACCTTTTATTTGGGATGCTAACATATCAATGCTACATTTCTTATTAAGTTTCTATTTTGTTAAAGGGGACAGAAACATCAAAGGTCAAATGATTTTGTTTTTTCCGCCAAAGGTCAAATGATTTAGTTACCAAAGCCAACGGCTTAACATCATTGATGTCCATTTGAGTAGAGTTCACGGTGTAATTTTAAAAAATTTGGCGCACTCATATAAAACAGGGATAAAATAGAGGTCGGGATTTGACATTCGTTGCATTCTTAGTCAATTTAACAAATACCAATAAAAAAAAAATTGTGAGTCAACTACCATTTTTTGTTTTCACAACTGCTGCCAATAAATTTCAAATAAGAAAAAAAAACTTATTAAATAGAATGATGAACCACGTTAAAATATCTTAATAAGAATACCACATAAAATACTAATAAATAATGGAAAAATCATTGCCAGCTACACGAACTATACGCCAACACATCACCACACATGCAGACTATTTTAATGTTTCGCTAACTACACGAACTATTGGTATTACATACGGACATCCCCGAACTATCATCGGTTATGTGTGCAACACCATAACCATAATTTCCAAATAATATAAATGTCTTGTTAACTACACGAAGTATTTCTTTTTTTTTGTCAACTACACGAAGTATTTTCATCAATTTTTTCTTAAAACTAATAAGTTAAATAAAACTATATAATATATCAATGTAAATTATATATGTACATTATAACTATTCTAACTTTAAAATTTTAATGTAATAAAGACTAAACTAGTTCCATAAAAAATATATGTGTTCATTAAAAATTTGTTAATTAACTTAAACCTATAATGAAATGTATAATTTAATTAAGTGACACTTTTAAAAATTTAGTTAAATTAATTTCATATAAAACATATGTGTGCATTAAAAATTAGTTAATTAATTTAACTTAAAATTATAAGGGATACTGCATATGTAGAATTTAAACTTTAAAAGTTATAATGCATATATATAATTAACAATAGTGTATTATTTACTTTTAGTTATTTTTTCATTTTGTAATTTAGTTTTAAAAAAATGATGGAAATATTTCGTGTAGTTAACAATACATTTATATTATCTGGAAATGATGGTTATGGTATATATAATTTACATTGATATATTATATAGTTTTATTTAACTAATAGTGATGTATAATTTAACTAAGTGACTATTTTAAATTTTTAACAATTTAATATAATAAATATTAAATTAGTTAAATTAATTTAACTTAAAAGTATAATGCATTAAAAGTTATATATATATATATATATATATATATATATATATATATATATATAATTTAGAGAAATTAATAAAAATGCCCCTTTTTCAATACCCCTTTTCAAAAATGCCCCTTTTGAGAGTCCATTTTTAAGTTTGCCCTCTTTTAATTTTTAATGACCACTCTTACCCTTATTTGAAACAAAATTAGATCCACACAATACAAAATATTTTTTGGCGGGAAAA
>NW_003302553.1:24135352-24173114 GCF_000004255.2 Arabidopsis lyrata subsp. lyrata
TATTTGTGATATCTTTTTTTAAAAGAAGGATAATTTAGTCATTTTGTACATAAAAAGGGATATTTTTAAAAATATACAGCCAAAGGGGGCATTTTTGAAAAGGGGTATTGAAAAAGGGGCATTTTTGTGAGTCTCCCTATAATTTATAATAGTGTAATATTTACTTTTTAGTTATTTTTTATTTTTTAATTACTTTTTTAAAAAAAAATTTTATGAAAAATACTTCGTGTAGTTGACAAAAAAAAGAAATACTTCGTGTAGTTAACAAGATATTTATATTATCTTAAAATGATGGTTATGGTGTTTCACACATAACCGATGATAGTTCGGGGATGTCCGTATGTAATACTAATAGTTCGTGTAGTTAGCGAGACATTAAAATAGTCTGCATGTGTAGTGATGTGTTGGCGTATAATTCGTGTAGCTGGCAATGATTTTTTCAAGAATAATATATAAGTTTTATGATTGGAGAGACAGAAGGAAAGTGGAGAAGTGGAGAGAGCTGACCCATTCCGTCCGTCACCGACTTTTTAAGCTTTAAGCTTTCCTTTTCTCTGTCTTTTTTTCTTTGTTTTGGAGTTTGTTTATTTATGTTTGTTTATCCTCTGCCGAAAGTTTATTACTTCAGCCTCTCCACCTCATTGCGTCCACGTCATTTTAATATGCCAAAAGACCAAGGCTTCTAAGTTCTAGTCGAGAGACATTAAAACATTTCATTTTTCAACCCTATAAGGTTGCATATAAAATTTACAAATTTTACAATAAGTTATATATATGGTGCTACTGACATGGGCAGGGTACATGAGATATTTTTCTTTTAAGTTATTTGTGTGTTTCAATTTTGGTCGGTTTTTTTTGTCGTTAATGTCTTCTGTAGGTGGGATATACTAAAAAAATGAGAAAATAAGAAAAGTCAAGGCGGACTTTGACGACAAATTGCTAAACCTCGATAGATGATGATAATAAGCCTAATTAAAATAAACGTTACATCGTAATCAATTGCTTCAATCTCATTCTCATCTCATGTCATCCTTAGCCGCGGTTAGCCGACCATACTATCAACAATGTATACATGCACATATTTGTAATAATTAAGAAGAAAAATAAAGAATGTTTCACCGTCCAAAAAAACAGAAGAGGGCATGGTCCGGTCCTGAGACGGGATGAGATATTTTGCTTAGTGCTATATGTCAACATCTTAGTTAATACCCACCGGTTCTGATATAAAAGGGGGAAAATAATTCATAACCAACCACACAACAAATCTCTCTGTTTCTCCCGCTCTTGCTCTGTTTTCTCAAAGACGTAGCTGATCTTCTCTTCTGCATTCCAAATCTCCTCGTTACCTGAATAGGATAGTGAGAATCATCTATGGCTACAGCTAAGAACAAGGGAAAATCCATCAGGAGCCTTGGTACAAATGAATCAGAGAAAATGGATGAGGAGTTCCAGTTTAGTAGCGGCAAGTATAAAGATTCGGGTTCTGGCTCGGACATGTGGTTAGGAGAAGCTTCCTCTACGTCCCAAAGAGGTCTTAGGAAGACTAGGACCTTTGACCGACATAATCCTTATCTCCTTCAGCCGCCACCAACAACTAAATGCCCTGTCTCTTCTTCGAGTGTCGCTTTTCCCTTTTCCCTCGCTCCAGCGATTCAAAATCAACAACGATTTTTACACCCGAATGACCCTTCAGGACAAAGACAGCAACAAATGATCTCGTTTGGTCCTCAACTACAGGTGCAGCCATATTTAGTACAACAACAACAACATATGTTGCAGTACTGGAGAGACATATTGAAGCTGAGCCCGAGCGGAAGAATGATGATGATGAACATGTTAAGACAAGAAAGTGATCTGCCACTGACGAGGCCGCCCATTCAACCATTCAGTGCCACCAAGCTATATAGAGGGGTCAGACAACGCCACTGGGGAAAATGGGTTGCTGAGATCCGTAAGCCACGAAACAGGACACGTCTCTGGCTAGGGACATTCGATACAGCAGAGGAAGCCGCCATGGCTTACGACCGCGAGGCCTTCAAGTTGAGGGGTGAGACCGCCAGGCTCAATTTTCCCGAGCTTTTTCTCAATAAACAAGAGTCAACTCCGGTGCATCAGAAACAATGCGAGACGGCGACTACTAGTGAAGAGGCAAGCGGAAGAAGAGAAGATGATTCAAGCGCGGCATTGGCAGTGGGAAGGGTGAGTGAGGAGACAGGTTGGGCTGAGGCATGGTTCAATGCAATTCCAGAGGAATGGGGACCTGGAAGCCCTCTATGGGATGATTACCACTTTCCCATTTCTAACCACAAGGACGATCATGATCCCCCACAAAACTCTTCTTCTGATACAATTTAGAACCTTTGCACTTTCACATGTTAGAATGTATAGATGCTTAGTTGTATGACTGACTAGTTTTATGGTTTTGGGTGGAGACAGCTTTTGTCATCTCCCTCATTCCCCATATTTTTACGAATCTTATTATTCTTACCATAGAAAGAGAGTGAGAAGATCAATAACCCGTCATCTGAAAAAACAAAGAGATCAAATCCTGATTAAGATTAAGTAAAGCAATTTTAAGTTTGTTGGAAACGATCAATGTACTAACAAGTTGAATTCCGATGACTCTTGAGCATGAATAAACGAGTTTGTACAATTATGATTGTGTGTTATCACTTATTTATTATTATTACTAGTACCCACGGAATTTGACATGCTGCATTTATTTATGGGCTTTATTAGATGAGCAAAATCCAGAGTAAATGGGCCTAGTCTTAACGTGGACACACAAGGGACACGTGTCGTACTACCGAGAGCTCGTGGAGTTGGATAAGCCACTCAAAAGTCGAAACTCAGAAGATCCAACCAAACCAGAGCCATCAATCATCCTTCCAATGAGATTTTTTTGATTAAGCAAAGCGAAAACCTCTTTCAAGTCTCAACAACTCTTCTTCTCCTCTTTCTCTCTTCAGTTTCGCAATGGTTGCAACTGCAATCTCTTCCCTTTCCTTACCAGCTTTGGGTCAATCGGACAAGATCTCCAATTTCGCACCTTGTCGTCCTCTCGCCTCCACAATTCGCATCTGCACCAAGTCTTCTCGCCACTCATTGACTTCGCGTTCCACTTCGAGATCTCTTATTCACTGCATGTCCACTGTTACCGGTGAATTCTTTATCCCCACTCTGCATTGGATTAGTCAGTTTTGCTCTTATTAGTCTCAATGAATGAACTCTTTTCTGTTGTTGGTCAGATGTGCCTCCTGTATCAGAGACAAAGTCGAATTTCCTAAAAGCTTACAAGCGACCTATCCCGAGTATCTACAACACGGTTTTGCAGGAGCTCATTGTACAGCAGCATTTGATGAGGTATAAGAAGACTTATCGTTACGATCCTGTTTTTGCACTTGGCTTTGTCACTGTGTATGATCAGCTCATGGAAGGATATCCGAGCGATCAAGATCGAGATGCCATTTTTAAAGCTTACATAGAAGCCTTGAATGAAGATCCTAAACAATACCGGTTAGCTTCCATCTTCTCCTTGATAATAATGTCTTCTTGTTGAAGATGACAACCTTTTTTTTTGCTTCAAACAGAATTGATGCTCAGAAGATGGAGGAATGGGCAAGAAGTCAGACTTCTGCTTCACTAGTTGACTTTTCCTCTAGACAAGGAGAAATTGAAGCACTTCTTAAGGACATTGCAGGAAGAGCTGCGAGTAAGGAGGGATTTAGTTACAGTAGGTTCTTCGCCGTTGGGCTCTTTCGTTTACTTGAGCTTGCAAGTGCTACTGATCCAACTGTCTTGGACAAGGTGATTCTATTCGTCTGAGATCTCACATTGCCATTATGTTCACTGGCAATGTGCAAGTGTGTTCTCTCTGACATCTCACATTTTTCCTATTTGTGTCTCATGGAACAGCTTTGTGCATCCCTAAATATCAACAAGAAAAGCGTGGATCGGGACCTGGATGTGTATCGTAACCTGCTGTCAAAGCTTGTCCAAGCCAAGGAATTGCTTAGGGAGTATGTCGAGAGGTACTGATATTGAATCCCTATCTATCTACACTAGGCACTGGTCTATTTGAGCATATACAGTACTTGCTGCACGATTAAACTCTTTTATATAGAGCCTAACTTGATATTTTTACTTTTGGTTACTCAGGGAGAAGAAGAAGCAAGGGGAGAGAGCCGAATCCCAGAAGGCTAATGAAACAATCTCCAAGTGTCTTGGAGATACTCTATATAACCCATCTTTCTTGGTTGAATGGAAATAGTAAAAAATCAATTGTGACTTTTTTTTCTTTTTCTTAGCAACAACTATGCCCAAGATATCTCATTTCTAAGAACATTTCAGACGTGTATATGTTTGCTTTTCTTTTCGATTACATGAATTACATAATGTTGATTCATCTGGTATTTTATACATTGATGAGGTTAGTGTTGTGCTGTTACTATGACAAGTTTGTTTAAGATTTAAGTGCCGCCTTCAGAAGAAATGTGACCAACCATGAACATTTGAATTCCTCCTCCTTGAAGCCCTGCCTTTTTCATTACTGTGTTTTCCCTATAAAAAAGGTCAGATTCTATGTTTAAGGAGTTGCAACAGAGACTCACTTCTCACTTGGAACATCTAAATTGCACTGTCCTGCTAGCTGCTGTTGTAGTACATGCGCTTGAAATAGAAGGGAGAAATCGCGTTGCTATAAATCCAGATACATAATCTCAGCCATTGAGCGTGAACGACCAAAAAAAAAAGAAAAGAATAAAGACGGGTACCAATCTATACCAGTTGCTGCTAGCTTGTTCTTTATGAAAGTGGCAATAAAAAAAATTCAGAGACCGGAGGAAGAATGCATAGAATCAACAATGAAAATGGTTAATTGTCTAACTAAGTTGAGAAATATCAACCTCATCAGGAATCTTGAAGGTATCCGCAGCACCAAACTTTCTAAATTCCTCGCCTTCAGCCATTGATTCGTCTTCATTATCATCATACTCTTCTGCAGCATCATAATGGCGTGGTGTTGAAGGGTCAAACATGCTTCTGGACCGACAGTCATGAGTTGCAAGCATGTTCACTTGGCCAAGATGTGAAATCTCTACCATCACAGTTTCATCATCCAGTGGCAGTGGCTGTTTCCAGGGCTCCCCATCCATCCTCATGAATGTATGGTCAGTTGCACCTTTGTGAAATTCGAAGCGAATGCGATTTGCCTAGTCACAGAAGTTATCATTTGTATGCACTCAATCATCATATCTTTATGTGTGTGTGTGTGTCCTTATCACTTCCAACTTGTACAATTCTTACCTGGGCAAGTCGTGTCCCATGTCCATTTGGAGCGAGCAGAACAAGACCATGCCAAGCATTTCTAAACCCAACAACCTCAATGAGGCCATCATCTACAAACGGGGGAGTCAAGCCTCTCTGTTTGTGTCACAACAAAGAAACATGCATATACCATGGCGAAGATAATAAATACATAAACTTATGTAGCACTCAGGCAATGTCAAGAGTTTGTAAAACCTACATCGCGTTGTTTCCTGGGATTTGGTGTGCCCCAAGGATTTAAACCTCCAGAAAAGCTAGGCAGATTCAGACATACAATGGACCTGATGCTGCAAGAGCAGAAACAAATGTCGGGATTGGAGAAGTTTATATTCGAGCATGAACAGCATATTGCAAGAAAGTAGGACATTGCTTTGTTACATTTGAGATGTAACCATATATAGTTAAAGGTCCCACACAGAGAAAAACCCCAAGACTACCCAACATGTCCATCCTGGACTGTATCTAGTGATCCCTCAGGACAATAAACACTGGATGAATAAAAATTACCTATGAGGTATGTGGAGGTCGTGCCACTGGCCATTTCTAGTTGCAATCTTAACCTTGGCAAGCTGAGCTATATTCCTGCAGGGGAAGCCATAGAGCTTTCCTTAACATTGTGATAGAGAGCAAAATCATGTATAAACAGAAATTAAATTACAGCCAAAAGAATGAAATGTGGACCATTTAACCGAGAATATAAAACCAGCATAAGATTACATGTTTCTATATTGATGTTGGAGAGTACGTCAAATTTGACAATTGTTTAGCACAAAACAAGACCCAAGCAGCAAAATGAACATATGCTGAAAAGAATCATGGGCACCAAATTTCTAATTACTAACACTATAACAGTATACTAAAAACAAAAGAAAAGGCAGTAGTGTTGCAGAGCAATATAATCATTCATGTCCAGAAACTCAGAAACAGAAAAACAATGAAACGAAAGTATGTCTATACACACCGTGAAGCAGGGTGGAAAAGAGAGGCACAAAACCATCCTTGCGTGCAGCCAAGCTTTACATACGTACTCTGGCAATGGGAGAAGAAAGTGTGAAGCAAATGCAAAGTATTTATTATTTGTTTAGTATAAATTCCAGTGAAGGGGGGTTAAAAAGAGAAGGTGTAATCTAAAAGGTCAAACTCAAAATGGTACCTGATTAACCAGCTGATTCTTAAATTTTTCAGGGTGAAGCTTCCTCTCAGAATGAAACGCATAAGAAATCTGAGCATCCATTCCTGCAGAAGCACAATAGAAAGAACTTTCAAGGAGATTTGTCTTTAAAGATTGATAATCAAAATGATCATGGACGATAACTGGTTTTGTTTATTTAATTTCAATACAAACAATCCAATAACTTCATGGCAGTTTGTTATCTACATAATAAGATGGAAACTCAATAAGTTAGCTGATCAACTCCTAACTAGAGTGCTATTTTGCTTATGACTTGTGGGAAATCCAAAGTTAGATGGAAGCAAGAGGAGCAATAGTGGTCTCACCGAGGCTAAAGTAATTCCAGAACCCCCCTCGAAATGTGTGGCAGCCTTCCTGAAAACATGAAGGGATATAAGACAAAAAAAGAAAGAAAGAGACACAGCTATATAATAATGGCAGGCGGAAGGTTAATTACCTTGTTTAGTTCATCTGTTGGAGAAACACGGTGAAATGCATGTAGAGAATGTGGTAATTCAAGAGGAGCAACAGGATCACAAGAACCACCTTCTTTAGGAGTTTTCATCCTCATAAGTATGTGCCAACTTGAAACAGCAGATAGTCGGTTATACATACACCAAAAGTAAAGACTAACAAAAACTGTGGAGACAGAGAGATAGATGTAACAATTACTTGTCAATCTTCATCTCTTTTGCCTTCAACACTTGATCCAAAAACAACTCCACTGCAGTCCTATCTGTTCCTGGATTTTTCTTTCCCTGTAGAGAGAGAGAGAGAGAGAGAGATACACTTATAGTAATTAAGAAAGAAAAAAAACATAGGCAGGCAAGTGTATTGATTGAGAGGAGTGTAGTAAGTAACACACCCATCCAAAAGCAAAGGGAAGGTTATTTCCTGTACCCAAAGGTACAGTGGCAATTGGAGGAGGATGTGATAATTTAAGGTCACACACAACTCCAAGGAGCCACCCAGCAGTGCCATCACCTCCTGCAACCTAATAATGATGGGGATGGAATTAGTACATGTTGCATTCATTTGGTTTCAGAAAACAGTCTCTTTCTTCAGGAATTACAATGATTTTTAATTTCTCCCGAATCTGACGAGCGAAATCGTCATCTTTGAGCCTCTCGAGGTTAAGATAGATTCTGCGGAGCACTTTATCGGGAGTCTCTTGGTCGAGATCAAAGACCTGATTGTGATTGAGAAGAGATCGGTAGGTGAGAATGAGTTCGCCACCCAACTGACCACCGCTTTTGGAGTTGATGAAGACAAGGACGGGGCTCGCAGGTGGAGGAACAGCCTCCTCCTCCTCCTCCTCCGGCGACAGGACGTACGTAGGGATGTAGAACTCCTTGAGAAAATCTGATAAAGTATTGTATTTATCCATTAATTTGGTGGAAGAAGATGATGATGATGATCAAGAGAAAGGAATCGGGATCTGAGAAACTGAATTTTTGAAATTATTTATATAATAATATATACTTGTCTTTCAATAAACGTCCAACTCGAATAAAGGAGGAAAGGTCCACACCTTCGAGATTCTTGGCGGCTACGGAGCAGTTGGCCCCATTTTCTGACGCGGACTCAGTCATGCGCTGCATTTGCATTGTTTGATCCAAAATTAACTGTATTTAGAACTTTTAAATTTACTAGGTGTTATTGAATTTTGTATTTCAATGGATTTGAATGTATTTTGAAATCAAGGTCATCAATGTTTGGCAGATTGGATCAATAAGTGTGAGGATCATTCACAGATACGGCATTGGATGGCAAAGCTCCCCTCTCATCTTTAGATCATGTTAATCGGGAAAGAAACAGTGCAGCAGACAAGATGGTCCAAGAAGCCCTTTCTCTTAGTTCATTATATCACTAGTGTACTCTGTTCCTCCTCCTGTTTTGATCCCCTATTTGTATCAACCTTATACAATTTAATAAAAAGCTTCAGTTGTTAAAAAAAAAATGAATGTTTGGTAGATTTTAACTTGTTTTTAAGATTATGGGTCTCTAATTGGTAATCACGTTTAAACCAAGTGGTTAAAGAATTTATAGCGGTTGTAGATAATGCTGTTAAAGATAGCTAATGGAAAAGGCGGTACGGTAAATGAGAGCGGTTGGGAATTTACTTTGAGTGGTAACATTATAGCTATTGAATAGTATAAATCATAAGCAATGATAAAAAAATTGAATTAATTTAGTTCAAAATAAAAAAATATATATGGAATAAATCATTATCTATTTCATGATATAAAATGTTAACATAGTTAAGTGAGAATTGATATAAACTAGAGTACGAGTTGAATTTTATTTAGTACAAAATTTTATATATTATATATTTTAGAATAAAATTTTGATATTTTATAGTAGTAAGTATCATGGGAAATTGTTAAAAATGCCCCTTTTGGTGTGCCCTTTTTCAAAAATGCCCCTTTTAGATATCCATTTTCAAAAATGCCCCTTTTTAAATCTGAAATTTTTATAAAATTTTATTAGGTTTATAAGGTACTTATGGATTGTAACTACTACTTGAAGACTCGATCCAAGTATTTATAAGGTTTTATAAGATGTTTTTAAAGGTTTTACAAGTTATTTTAAAGGATTTTAAAGGTTTTTCAAAGGTTTTACAAGATATTTTAAAGGTTTTTAAAGGTATTTAAAATGCATTTATAAGGTATTTATAAAGTATTTATAAGATTTTAGATACATAGAAATGTAGTTTATGTATGTTTTAATAATGTTACATACATATTTGGGTAAATCTTATATTTTAAAGAGCATTTTTTATAAGGTTTTAAAAATGGGCATTTTTGAAAATTGGCATTAAAAAAGGGGCATTTTTGCAAAAGCCCCTATCAATATATATATTTTTTGTAAGTACATATATATATATATATAATATTACTATATTAGAATAGATATATTTTTCTTTTTATACGCTACTAAATTATGGATAATTTTTCTTAAGATATTGAAAAGGAAAGTAATATTATTTTCAAAAAATTAATATTGTTTGAACAATGAGTTAATTTATTTTAACAACCACAAAATGAGATTGCACATAATTCAGTTAGATCAAAAGTCAAAATATCATAAATATGTCGTATCTAAAACGTAGATTATCTTGAGTTAATTAAGGAAATTAGCTATTATTTTGAATTAATTTAGGAAGTTCCTTTTTTAATTTGTAATTCTTTGGTTGCTGAAATAGAAATTTGTTTGAGAGAATTATGGAATTTAGCAAATATTCGCACAATCGAATATGTTATGAACATATTTTGGTATATAATAATACCAAATTCAACCCGTGCGTGCAGTTTATATTTTTATTTTATAATTCTAATGAAAAAATTGTGGGCACTGTTGGTGTCGGATCCCGCACCAGAAGTACGAGACCAACCAAAGATTGCCACGTAGTCAAAATAATAGCCCAATAAAGGATGAAGCCCATTGGACCCGTGAACCGAAGGGACGGTCGAAGTGGTTGTCACCACTTCGAGAGTCCGAAGTGAATGTACTGGGACACGAGTTCGGTGTAGAAGACACGGGTAAGTCGGTTCAAGGACGCTTGGGCCAGAAAAGGCGAGGCCCATGAAGATCAGAGTCAACTCAAATTCAAACGTTGAGCATTAAAGTCGAAGAATCAAAACGGACACATTTAAGAAGGAATAATTGTACTTAATTATTCATTTTTAATGTCATTTCTCTATGTATAAATATAAAGGCCAATGGCCATGTAAAAGGATCTTCCTCTCAAGAGAGAAATAATATAGCAATTTTCGTATCAATTTTCAAGTTCTTACGTGTTCATTTTTGTCCCTCAAGAATAATCTTTCCCACTTAACAAAATACTTGAGTGTGTGAATCCGACATCCACATTTTGGCGCCGCCTGTGGGGAGATCAGGATTCTTGAGTGGTCAGATTTTTTCTTTTCTACATTTCCGAGATAAGCGACAATGTCCGGAGGAGACGCCGTTGAAACATCATTGGCCGAAACCCTCAAAGCTATGCAGCAAACCATGTCGGACATATCACAAAAGTTCTCAGATGTGGAGAAGGCCGTCGATACGTTGCAAACATCCCAGGTATCTCTTAGCCAAAACGTCAATAATATACAAACTCGTGTTCGCTCTTTAAGTGCAGGAAACCCGGTGGGGACCCGAAGAGGGATATTCAACTCGCCAAGTTCCGCTGCACGAAATGAAACCAGCGGACAAACAACTCCCGGTGCTACTAATAATGTAGCTCAGACGTCGGAAGAAGAGACGCAGCTCGGGGATGAAGAACAACTTGCAGCTCAGTACGAGCAGGAGAACCTCGACCAGTTCGAGACCATGAGGAAGGTTAGCCAGGAATTAAAAGAAATGAAATCAAAATTTCATCAGGCTACAAGTTCGGAGCCAGACATCAATCGAGTCATTGAAGAAGCAAGGCGAACCCCTTTTATCCCGCGAATTGCAAGTTTGAGGATCAAAGATTCCCGGAAGCTCAAGTTGGACCCTTACAGCGGATTGGAGGATCCAAAAAGCTATCTTGCAGCCTTTCTGATCGCTGCAGGAAGAGTCGAGTTGGATGAAGCTGATGAGGACGCAGGCTATTGCAAGCTGTTTTCGGAGAATCTATGTGGCCAAGCTCTAATGTGGTTCACCCAATTAGAGCCGGGTTCGATCAGCAATTTCGACGAACTGTCAGCCGTGTTCTTAAAGCAATACTCTATCCTTATGGATAAAAGCGTTTCGGATGCCGATCTTTGGAACTTAACGCAAGGATCTAATGAGTCACTTCGAGTTTTCATCACCAAATTCAAAGGAGTGCTATCAAAACTCCCAAGAATCTCACAGCAATCAGCTTTATCTGCCCTACGAAAAGGACTGCGACATGATTCAAGGTTTAAAGAAGACTTAATACTTCATAAACCAGATACAATTCAGGATGCACTCTTCCGTGCAAACAATTGGATGGAGGTAGAAGACGAAAAAGAAAGTTTTGCCAAACGGAATAAACAAGAAAAACCGGCAGTCACCGTCCCTACCAAGAAGTTCGAGCCTAGAGTGAGCAAAGGACCAAGGAAGTTTGGGTCGCAACCCTTCAACAATTCCGTCGGGAAGCAATTCCAAGGGAAAGGAAGATCAAACACTTGGGTCCGTGATGAAAGTCTATATTGCGACATTCATAAAGTAACCGGACATTTAACCAAGGATTGCAGCGTTCTTAAAAAGCACCTCGCAGAGCTTTGGGCTAGTGGCGATCTTTCTAAATTCGATATAAAAGATTTTGTGAAGGAATACCACGAAGCAAAGGAAAACTCCAAAGATCAAGATTCCAAAAGACCAAGGTTTTCCAACGAGGAAGAACCAAGGAGTTCTAAGGGTAAGATCAATGTGATTCTGGGAGGATCCAGATTTTGCGGAGATTCAATAAGTTCAATCAAAAAGTGTTGGTGTCGGATCCCGCACCAGAAGTACGAGACCAACCAAAGATTGCCACGTAGTCAAGCGGGTGGCCCATAAAGATGAAGCCCATTGGGCCCATGAACCGAGGGGACGGTCGAAGTGGTTGTCACCACTTCGAGAGTCCGAAGTGACTGCACTGAGATGTGAGTTCGGTATATAAGACGCGGGTAGGTCAGTTCAAGGACACTTGGGCCAAAAAGGCGAGGCCCACAAAGATCAGAGTCAACTCAAATTCAAACGTTGAGCATTAAAGTCGAAGAATCAAAACGGACACATTTAAGAGGGAATAATTGTACTTAATTATTCATTTTAATGTCAAATTCTCTATGTATAAATATAGAGGCCAATGGCCATGTAAAAGGGGATCTTCCTCTCAAGAGAGAAATAATATAGCAATTTTCGTATCAATTTTCAAGTTCTTACGTGTTCATTTTTTGTCCCTCAAGAATAATCTTTCCCACTTAACAAAATACTTGAGTGTGTGAATCCGACATCCACATTTTGGCGCCGCCTGTGGGGAAGTCAGGATTCTTGAGTGGTCAGATTTCTTCTTTTCTACATTCCCGAGATAAGCGACAATGTCCGGAGGAGACGCCGTTGAGACATCTTTGGCCGAAACCCTCAAAGCTATGCAGCAAACCATGTCGGACATATCACAAAAGTTCTCGGATGTGGAGAAGGCCGTCGATACGTTGCAAACATCCCAGGTATCTCTTAGTCAAAACGTCAATAATATACAAACTCGTGTTCGCTCTTTAAGTGCAGGAAACCCGGTGGGAACCCGAAGAGGGATATTCAACTCGCCAAGTTCCGCTGCACGAAATGAAACCAGCGGACAAACAACTCCCGGTGCTACTAATAATGTAGCTCAGACGCCGGAAGAAGAGACGCAGCTTGGGGATGAAGAACAACTTGCAGCTTAGTACGAGCAGGAGAACCTCGACCAGTTCGAGGCCATGAGGAAGGTTAGCCAGGAATTAAAAGAAATGAAATCAAAATTTCATCAGGCTACAAGTTCGGAGCCAGACATCAATCGAGTCATTGAAGAAGCTAGGCGAACACCTTTCATCCCGCGAATTGCAAGTTTAAGGATCAAAGATTCCCGGAAACTCAAATTGGACCCTTACAGCGGATTGGAGGATCCAAAAAGCTATCTTGCAGCCTTTCTGATCGCTGCAGGAAGAGTCGAGTTGGATGAAGCTGATGAGGACGCAGGCTATTGCAAGCTGTTTTCGGAGAATCTATGTGGCCAAGCTCTAATGTGGTTCACCCAATTAGAGCCGGGTTCGATCAGCAATTTCGACGAACTATCAGCCGTGTTCTTAAAGCAATACTCTATCCTTATGGATAAAAGCGTTTCGGATGCCGATCTTTGGAACTTAACGCAAGGATCTAATGAGTCACTTCGAGTTTTCATCACCAAATTCAAAGGGGTGCTATCAAAACTCCCAAGAATCTCACAGCAATCAGCTTTATCTGCCCTACGAAAAGGATTGCGACATGATTCAAGGTTTAAAGAAGACTTAATACTTCATAAACCAGACACAATTCAGGATGCACTCTTCCGCGCAAACAATTGGATGGAGGTAGAAGACGAAAAAGAAAGTTTTGCCAAACGGAATAAACAAGAAAAACCGGCAGTCACCGTCCCTACCAAGAAGTTCGAGCCTAGAGTGAGCAAAGGACCAAGGAAGTTTGGGTCGCAACCCTTCAACAATTCCGTCGGGAAGCAATTCCAAGGGAAAGGAAGATCAAACACTTGGGTCCGTGATGAAAGTCTATATTGCGACATTCATAAAGTAACCGGACATTTAACCAAGGATTGCAGCGTTCTTAAAAAGCACCTCGCAGAGCTTTGGGCTAGTGGCGATCTTTCTAAATTCGATATAAAAGATTTTGTGAAGGAATACCACGAAGCAAAGGAAAACTCCAAAGATCAAGATTCCAAAAGACCAAGGTTTTCCAACGAGGAAGAACCAAGGAGTTCTAAGGGTAAGATCAATGTGATTCTAGGAGGATCCAGATTTTGCGGAGATTCAATAAGTTCAATCAAAAAGCATCGACGAAATGTCTTACTCAAAGCAAGCTTGAGTGAAGAAATTGATTTTCAAAGTGCTTCAATATCATTTAACGAAGAAGAAACGCGGCATCTCGAAAGACCGCATGACGATGCTCTAGTCATTACTCTTGACGTCGCAAACTTCGAAGTATCAAGGATCCTTATAGATACAGGCAGTTCGGTCGATTTGATCTTTTTAAGTACTCTAGAAAGAATGGGAATCAGCCGAGGAGACATAGTAGGACCCCCATCTCCGTTAGTTGCATTCACAAGCGAGTCAGCCATGTCTCTCGGAACAATCAAGCTACCGGTCCTTGCCAAGAAGGTATCGAAGATCGTGGACTTCGTTGTCTTCGATAAGCCCGCTGCTTACAACATCATCCTCGGGACTCCCTGGATTTATCGGATGAAAGCAGTCCCCTCTACATATCATCAATGTATCAAATTTCCAACATCAAATGGGGTGGAAACAATTCGGGGAGATCAAGAAGCTTCACGGACTTGTTACTTAGCTAGCCACCGTATGAAGATTCAATAGCAATTAACGAAGCCCGCAAAAGAAGGACTAAAAACAAAATTTCCTAGTGGGCAGAAGAAAGAGGATGTAGTAGTCGAAGTGGTACTGGAAGAAGACAAGCCGGACCGGAAAATTAGAATCGGAGCAACTTTGACTGGCCAAATAAAAGAAGCTTTGATCGAACTCTTAAGGAAAAACAAAGCATCATTTGCATGGTCAGCAGCGGACATGCCGGGCATAAATCCGAGTATAATTTGTCATGAACTAAACGTAGATCCAAGCTTCAAACCGGTGAAACAAAAAAGAAGAAAGCTTGGAGTGGAGCGGGCAAAAATAGTAAACGACGAAGTGGATAAACTCTTGAAGATAGGATCCATTAGAGAAGTGCAATATCCGGAGTGGGTAGCAAACACTGTCGTTGTCAAGAAAAAGAACGGGAAAGATAGGGTTTGCATCGATTTTACAGACCTGAATAAAGCATGTCCTAAAGATAGTTTCCCGCTCCCGCATATAGATCAACTTGTAGAGTCCACCGCTGGAAATGAGCTGTTAACATTCATGGACGCCTTCTCGGGTTATAATCAGATAATGATGAACCCCGAAGATCAAGAAAAGACGTCATTTATCACAGATAGAGGTATCTACTGTTACAAGGTAATGCCTTTTGGTTTAAAAAATGCTGGAGCAACTTACCAGCGGTTGGTGAACAAAATGTTTCACAATCACCTCGGAAAGACTATGGAAGTCTACATAGATGATATGTTGGTTAAATCGTTGAAGAAAGAGGATCATGTTAAACATTTGGAGGAATGTTTTGATATTCTCAATAAATATCAAATGAAGCTGAACCCGGCGAAGTGCACATTTGGAGTCCCATCCGGAGAATTTCTTGGTTATATCGTGACAGAAAGAGGGATTGAAGCCAATCCAAATCAAATTAACGCCTTTCTGAACATGCCATCTCCAAGAAACTTCAAAGAAGTGCAACGGTTGACTGGGCGGATTGCGGCTTTGAATCGTTTTATCTCGAGGTCAACAGATAAGTCGTTGCCTTTCTACCAAATTCTAAAAGGGAACAAAGGATTCATTTGGGATGAGAAGTGCGAAGAAGCCTTTGGGCAGCTTAAGGCATACTTAACCACTCCACCTGTACTGTCCAAACCGGAAGTGGATGAAAAACTCTACTTGTACGTTTCAGTTTCAAACCACGCGGTTAGTGGAGTCTTGGTTCGGGAAGACCGTGGGGAGCAGAAACCAATTTACTACGTGAGCAAGTCAATGACAGATCCGGAAACTAGATACACAATGATGGAAAAACTTGCACTCGCGGTGGTAACTTCGGCTCGGAAGCTGCGTCCATATTTTCAGTCCCATCCGGTTGAGGTATTAACTAACCAACCACTCCGAACAATACTTCATAGTCCAAGTCAGTCCGGACGTTTGGCGAAATGGGCGGTTGAATTAAGCGAGTACGACATAGAGTTCAAAAGCCGGATCAGTATGAAGGCTCAGGTCTTAGCAGACTTCCTGACCGAACTACCAATACCTGGAACGATAGATCAACCGGAGAACCAAACTTGGAAATTACACGTAGATGGGTCTTCAACAAAGCAAGGATCCGGAGTGGGAATTAGGTTGGAATCTCCGACATCAGAAATTCTAGAACAATCATTCCGATTGTTATTCAATGCCTCCAACAACGAGGCAGAATACGAAGCCCTTATTGCCGGACTTCGACTAGCACAAGGAGTTGGAGCTAAGGAAATATTGGCTTATTGCGATTCGCAATTAGTAGTTAACCAATTTAATGGAGACTATGAAGCCAAAGATTCAAGAATGGAAGCTTACCTCGAAGTGGTGAAGGATCTATCTAAAAATTTCTCGAAATTCGAGTTAATCCGCATACCTCGGGGAGAGAATACAACTGCAGATGCACTTGCCGCTTTGGCGTCAACATCAGATCCTGAGTTAAAGAGAGTTATTCCAGTAGAGTGCATCTCGGAGCGAAGCATTCAAGACAGCAAGGAAACCCTCGTCGTTACAAGGTCTCGAGCAGCGGCACGCGACCGTGGCGAACCAGAGATCGAACCGCCACCCAACAAACGCAGGAAGTCAAAAGGATCAAATACATCTAACAAGGAATCCGTTGTCTTAGCTAAAGAAGTGGTTCCAGAAACGATGTCAGAAACCGAGCCATTAATCGAGGAAGATATTCTTGAACCAAACGAGCATCCCGAACCAGAGCCACGAATATTTCACAAAATTGACCAAATTCCGGCTAAAGACTGGGGGGCTGACTGGAGGGAGCCAATAAAGCACTACATCACGACAGGCGAGCTCCCAAAGAATAAATGGCAGGCCAGGAAAATGAAAGTCGTTAGCGCGAAATTTTGCCTATCGAAAGATGCATTATATAGGCGAGGTGTTAGTGACCCTTACCTATTATGCATTTTTGGGCCCGAAGTCGAAATCGTCATGAGCGAAGTGCATGAAGGATTATGTGGGAGTCATTCATCAGGAAGAGCTATGGCTTTTAAAGTTAAAAGAATGGGGTATTTTTGGCCCACTATGATCACAGATTGTGTTAAGTTCGCCCAAAGATGCAAGCGTTGCCAACTCCATGCACCATTGATCCATCAACCGTCGGAATTATTCTCCTCCATTTCCGCCCCATACCCGTTTATGAGGTGGTCAATGGACATCATTGGACCATTGCACAAATCAACTCGAGGTGTACAGTACCTTTTAGTCCTCACGGACTACTTTTCGAAATGGATTGAAGCTGAGGCGTATGTTGGTATCAAAGATTCGGCGGTGAAGACTTTTATTTGGAAAAACATTATATGTCGACATGGAGTTCCGTACGAAATAGTCACTGATAATGGACCGCAATTCATTTCACACGAGTTTGATGCCTTTTGTGCGGACTGGGGAATTAAAGTGAGTTATTCTACTCCAAGATATCCGCAAGGAAACGGTCAGGCCGAAGCCGCGAACAAGACGATATTAAGCAATCTCAAGAAACGCTTAAGTCATCTAAAGGGAGGATGGTATGAAGAACTCCAACCCGTCCTGTGGGCTTATCGTACAACCCCTAGGCGACCTACAGGAGAAACTCCATTCTCTTTGGTTTATGGCATGGAAGCGGTAGTACCAGCTGAACTCAATGTGCCCGGACTTCGTCGAACAGAAGCACCGTTAAATGAGGAAGAAAATTCAGCAATGCTTAACGATTCACTGGATACCATAAATGAAAGGCGTGATCAAGCTCTAGTTCGGATCCAGAATTACCAACAGGCAGCAGCCCGGTATTACAATTCTAAAGTTAAAAGTAGGCCGTTCTTCGTGGGAGATTACGTATTAAGACGCGTCTTTGACAATAAAAAAGAAGAAGGTGCTGGAAAACTTGGTATTAATTGGGAGGGACCCTATATTATTACCGAGGTGGTTCGAAACGGCGTTTATAGGTTAAAAGACCTAGAGGACAATCCAGTCAAGCGACCTTGGAATGTGATCAACTTAAAGAAGTTTTATGTTTAGAAGCTACATGCATTGTTTATGTACATGAACTACGATTTGGCTTGATCCCGGAATGGGTACGTAGGCAGCTCGAAAACGAGTTCAGCTATTAATAAATTTTTGTTTTATTTCTTTATTAAAGGAAGAAGGTTCGGCTATGCGAACATACAAGAGATTGGAAATAAAGCGGTTTATTCAAAAAAAAAGGGGTGAAGTGTCCCTCATCGTACACTTTGAACTACGAAATCCTCGTTGACGAGCAGAACACTTCAATTCCTTGACCAGCAAGATCGAGGATTGGCATCATGCAGTCCGGAATTCGAGCAAAGTCAGAGATTCCAAGCTCAATCCACTCTCCGGGGTGAGATTCAAGGATGTGAAGATTTCTTGACACCATAGTAAGCCTGCGTTGCATCCGGTTAATCCTCTTCCGGAGCCTCCTCTTTTCCGACGTAAGCTTCCGGTGTTGAAGTTCAAGTGCCTCTATGAATGCCGTCGCTGTTCCTTGGTCTCTGGTAGGTAGATCCCTGATCAAAGCACATGGGGCTCGGATTTGAGATCTCAGGAAGCCGCGAAGTGGAGGAGGCTGCCTGTTGGGCTCACTTGGAACATCTTCATTCATCATTCCGATTCTGGAGAAGTCGGGCATAGATTCTGAACAGCGTAGATTGAACTCCATGCCTGCTAAAATAAAAAAAATGGTGAGGAGTAAAGGGGAGTTGAACCTATAATTTATAGGAACCCCATATCCCTAGCAAGCTACGGATTCTATCCAAGGAATGGAATGATTCGCGGAGAGATTTATGCCCTCGAACGGATCCTGCATTAAAATACGCATCTCGAAGGATATTTGGAAAAGAAGGAAAGTAGCAAATATTTCCATAAATAAAAAGGGCCGAAGCCCATTACGAGTTTTTGTTTTTAAAAAAAAAGAGAAAGAGAAGTGAAGAAATTGGAGAACATTTATGGGAGAGGCTCAGGAACAGGCTCCTTCATCGCCGGTTTAGTCCTCGAAGTGGACGCCTTGTTTTTGGCATCCACTTCGGAACGATCCCGAAGGCGTTTCCGGCAGTCGCTGGCCTCCTCCTCCAAGTCCTCTTCCTCTTCATCGTCGGATGGAACGGCGAAGACGGGGGCGTTCACGGGACCCGGGACTCCTCTAGCGCGGAGATACATCCGAAGCATCTTCGGGATCTCAGCGACGGAGTCGAAGTTCCGCCACTCCCATTGAAAGGGATCACTCTCCAAGGCCCTTATCTTCCTTTCCACCCGAGCGACGCGAGCCTCGAGCGTCTGCCTTTTGAGTCCCAGCCGCTGCCTCTCTTCACACAAGCGACGGTGCTTGTCGGCGACCTAGCATAAAAATAAGTGAATAAGACGAAACAAGAAGTTTTAAAACAAAAACTTTAACGTTTACCTTGTCAATGAAATCGCAGGCCTCTTTCTTCTCCTTCGGAGGAAAGTAAAAGACGGCGTGAGGAAAGAGAACGCCGGCCGGTTCAAAGCCGTCGCCGGATAAGAAAAGTGGACTGCCGGGATCAACGGGGGCTACTTCTTCGTTTTCCATTCTTAAAATATTTCTCAAGAGAGATTCTATAGTCATGTTTAATAAAGCCTAGAGGTAGGTAAGCCTTTATTTATAATGATTTAGGGTTTGTCTTGGAGGCATAAACTCATTAATGGTAGCGTGCCCAAGTGGTTTAAACCATTTTTGGAAAATCGAGAAAAGGCAATTATTGCATTAAAAGACGAGCTGTTTTCCTTGAGAAAGGAAAAGGCAACCGTCGCATTAACTATAAAAGTTTCTAAGGCCCAAGCCTAAACAAGTTTACCGAGTTGACTAAACCCGAAGTGGGGAACTCGCGTTAAGCCGAGCTCAGCTCTCGCATTCTAAAGAGAAAGGTCTGATCAGCCTATAAAAATCTCGAAAGCATTGCCACAAGGCCACAAAAGGTTAAAAACGGACTTTGCAAACCCGTATATAATTTTAACCAAACCCCCTTGGGTCACAACCTAGAAAGGTTTAAAAGCCTCCTCAGGCAAATATCTTGTTCAAAAGAAAATAAAGCCTCCTTAGGCCAAAAACAATAACGCCTCCTTAGGCCAAAAATAAAGTAAGTCTTAAAGTTAAAGGGACAATCCCCAATTTAAAGTGGACGCAGCCACTACGGAGTGATCTCCACCCCGGACTCCGGCTCAGTAACCAAAGTTTCATTCACCTCCTTGACTGGTGCTTGATCAGATGAAGCTCCCTGATCACCCTCCGCGGTACAACCAACCTCCGGAGTGACCTCTGGTACCATAGGAGCTGCGGGCGGGACAACGTCTTCCGTCTCACTTGAACCTAGAAATAATGATTCCAATCAATCAAAGGTACAAGGTAAAAAAAAAGGTAAGCCACAGGAGCCAAGCGTTACCTGCCCAGTCTAAACCCGATTCACTGATAGGAGGTGATTCAGTAAAGAATGCCTCGAAGTCAAGTGGGTTGAAGGCCGAAGTGGGAAGAGCTGCTAAGCGACTCCGTTTTTCAGAAAGGTTAGTCGACAGCTCGGTCCTTTCTTGCTCCTCGGAGAAATCTGCTTCATGGATTTGGTCCAGCAGAATCAAGTTGCTTTCGTGCTCCTTGATGTCTGACTCCAAGTCCGACCTAGCCTTCTCAGTCTGCATGAATCGGATGGCCCCTTGGATCAACTCCATCCCGCGTCCCTTAACCTCTTTTCTGGCTTTTGATGCCGGCCTCGCCAACTCGGAGTCACGCAATTTGGCAATCGCCTTGCACTTCGCGTTAAGCTCGATGAGTTGGTTGTTCAGGGAATCAGCGTTTGATTCGGACTCTTGAAGCCTACCCTGAACACCAGAAAACTCTTCCTGGAGCTTGAAGTTCTGGTCGTACTGACCCTGCAGCTCCCCCTTTATCTGCGCAAGCTCGGATGTTAAACTGTCGACCTTGTCCTCCAGATCATGCTTGGAGCCAGCAGAAGAATTAAGTTCAGCCTCAAGAGCTGAGAATTTCTTCTTCCACATATCGATCTCCTTCTCCCGTCCGATGATCAACCCTTCGTAATGTTCGATCATGTCGTTAAATTCGCTCTGGGCCTGACATTATACATGAACCAAGGATGGTGAGTCAGTTCGCAGAATGGCAATGCAAAAAAAAAAAAAAGAAGAAAAGAAAACGGAACTAACCCGAGATGAGTGGTAAGCGTGAAGCAAATAGCGTTCACGAATTGCAGGGCGCCATTTGTTGAAATCTGGCAAGATCGAACCCGAACGGGTCTTGAAGCATCGGAAGACGCTGCCTTCTGTCTCCATAGCTGCGAGGAAGGAAGAATTGTAAAAATTGGAATTTTAATAAAGACAAAAAGTTGAAGTATGTAAATCACCAAACCTGAAAGCGATTTGACTTGAGGGACAAGAGCAGGCTTCAGTCTCGAGGGAGCATCTCGAGATTCAGAATCTCCACTTTTAGGGGATGCACTCCGAGCAGTCTTTTCACTGACGGGCTTGGAAGAAGAAGACATGTCGACAGGTCGGGGAGGACCCATTGGTTCAGCAGAAGGGGATGATCGAGGTGAACGGTCAGTCCGGGCCCTTGATTTCTCCCTTCGCGGAGACGAGTCATCACGGGACGACTTGTCCCTCTTCTTACGAACCAAATTCTTAAGTGGTTCGTTGCTGAAATCGTCTCGGGGAGGACGAGGAGAATCACGACGGGGAGACCGCTCCCTCCGAGGAGAACGCTCGTCGCGACGCTCGCGACGAGGCGTTAACCTATAAGCAGCAACGGATCTGGCTCCCTCGGAGCTATTGTCATCAACCAGCAGGGTCCTGCTGTAATCTTTTTTGTCAATGGCGGTTGCAAGGAACGCCTTGTTTTCATCACAAGCCTCTGCTATCGGCTTGGAGAGCTTCTTACGCTGGGCAGCGAGGGCCCGAGCTGACATTCCCTGAGTTGAGGGAGGAGGCGGAAGACGATGAAGTAGATTGGGAGGACTCATCCTGAGTTTCCGATTGGCCTCGACAAATCGGTCGAGGGTAAAAGAATTCCAAAGGGTTTCCCCTTCAAGGATTGTTTTGAAGAACTTGACAAATTCTTCAGTCGGGAGAGTTGAAGCGATGAAAGCTGCAAAATGAAACAACGAATTCGGTTAGTAAAAAATAATAATAAACAATACAGGAATATACGACCTAGTCTCTACCAGGTTTCGCAGACCACTTCGATGGGAGTACATCGGAAAGATTCCCAATCGAAGCAGGAGTTTTCTTAATCAGAAACCAAGGATGGTGCCAGTTCTCATCCTTATTCGGGAGGTGCGAGATGACGTTTCTATTGGCATTTGGATACGCCGAGAAGTACCCAGTTTTCTTTGATGAACTCCTCACGCTTAGGAGTTCATTCAGCTCGGGGACTCCGATGACGTAGCCAGCCTCCGCCGCAACGGTTATAATCCCGAGGATGGTTCGGAGGAGATTGGGGGTTAATTGAGGCAAGGCGATCTCAAGAGCCGCCAAGAATCGAACTAGGGCTTCGGGAAGGGGGAAGGTCAATCCGCAGCCCTTGAAGTAAATTTCGTAAACACAGAAGTAGCCGGCACGGTGGTTCTCGGGAGATTCCGTAGGGTCGGCTATTTGCGCCTCCGCTATAATTCCAGGAGAAATTTGACAAAGCCCCTTCAACCGCTCAAGGGATTGAAGAGTACAGGTGGATTTGTAATGGGGACCGGCGATGTCGTTAGGGCGAGTGCATTCGTCATTACTAGAACGCTTCTCGTCATAAGACGGAGATTCGGGTCTTTCAGAATCAGAAGTCATCGGATAAAAATGAAAAATTTAAAGTTCCGGCGAAGAGAGGTTTTGTGAAGAAGGAGAAGAGAGAGGTTTCGATTAAAATATAACAGTAAAAGAAGAGAGTAATGGTGAAAAGAAGTTACCTCAAGCTAATGATGAAACCGCCTCGAAAGTTGTGTGGGAAGTGGGAAGGTTTTTCCCGTTTTAATAGTAATTAATCAATATACGGTCATAATGATGACAGATGTCATTCGGTTAAAAATGGCTAGTGCCGAAATTAAAGGAGTGATGAGATTTTCGGCGGGAAATCAGAAAGATTCTCGAGCGCAATCTTTGGCAACTTGAGCATTTAAAGTCCTCCGAATTGGAATAGCACTTCGAAGAACTTGGGGGGCTAATTGTTGGTGTCGGATCCCGCACCAGAAGTACGAGACCAACCAAAGATTGCCACGTAGTCAAAATAATAGCCCAATAAAGGATGAAGCCCATTGGACCCGTGAACCGAAGAGACGGTCGAAGTGGTTGTCACCACTTCGAGAGTCCGAAGTGAATGTACTGGGACACGAGTTCGGTGTAGAAGACACGGGTAAGTCGGTTCAAGGACGCTTGGGCCAGAAAAGGCGAGGCCCATGAAGATCAGAGTCAACTCAAATTCAAACGTTGAGCATTAAAGTCGAAGAATCAAAACGGACACATTTAAGAAGGAATAATTGTACTTAATTATTCATTTTTAATGTCATTTCTCTATGTATAAATATAAAGGCCAATGGCCATGTAAAGGGATCTTCCTCTCAAGAGAGAAATAATATAGCAATTTTCGTATCAATTTTCAAGTTCTTACGTGTTCATTTTTGTCCCTCAAGAATAATCTTTCCCACTTAACAAAATACTTGAGTGTGTGAATCCGACATCCACACTCAGGATTCACAAATGCACTAAGTACCCTTCGAATCACTAAAGTTTCCCCACTGTCTGGATACTCAATGTCATCACTTTGCTCAATGGTCTCATCATCTAGCTCGTCTTGTGACTCATACTCGCCATTATTAGTTATGATCATGGCTCTCTGGTTGGGACAGTCTCTTGCGTAATGTCCTCTTCCCTGACACTTAAAACAAGTTATATCACGAGCTCTTGAGTTATTATTGGGAAACTTACCTTGCTCAGGTCTGTTGGTTTTGGATGTCTCAGCATTGTTCTTCTTGAACCGAGACTCAATTTCCACGTTCTTCCCTTTATCTACAGGCTTTGAGCTGCTAGACGCCCATGTTTGAGATGTTTTGTTGCGACTGGTGAAGTTCGTCTTACGCTTTATCTGTTGTTCTACTTGGGCAGCTAGATGCAACAGCTCATGCAACCCACTATACTACGCTCTCTCTACCTTCCTTTGAATTCTTTCTTGCAGGCCGTCTATGAATTGGGCCATCAATGCTTCCTCAGACTCCTCTAGCTCTAGGGAGTTCATAAGCTTCTCAAATTCCTCAAAGTACTCATCTACGCTTCTGGTTCCCTGAGACAACTTACGAAAACGTTTTTGTAAGTCTCTATGGTAGTGTTCAGGAACATACCTAAGCCGTAGAAGGTATTTCATGTCACTCCATGTCACTACTGGTCCAAAACGTTGCCTCCTTCTCTCAGCCACGTTTCTGTCCCACCATGCGAGTGCATTGTCAGTGAGCTGCGCGGCTACAACAGCTACTTTCCTGCGTTCTCCATAGCTATAACACTCAAATATATGCTCTAGACGTCTCTCCCAATCCATGTAGACCTCTGGATCAGATTTTCCTGCAAAAGTAGGTGGTGTTAGTTTCAGGTCTTTGTAAGTGTCACGAGGTTCTACTCGTCTAGCTTGATTCATTCTCAGAGGGTCTTCTCTTCGCTGGTGTTGGCGCAACAAAGGATCAGGGGGTATGTCATCTTCCTCCACGTCCAGAATCTCATCATCCTCTTCACGGATGTTTCTCCTAGCTTGAACATTCCTCTCTCCAGCTCTAGGCTGAGGTGGTGGAGGTTGTTCCAATCTTCCAACCCGGTCTCCAATT
The DNA here is from genome assembly GCF_000004255.2 of Arabidopsis lyrata subsp. lyrata. Classification (NCBI taxonomy): domain Eukaryota; kingdom Viridiplantae; phylum Streptophyta; class Magnoliopsida; order Brassicales; family Brassicaceae; genus Arabidopsis; species Arabidopsis lyrata. The sequence goes on from NW_003302553.1 coordinate 24,160,222, forward strand.
CCTCTCATCTCCTCTCTCATAGCTGTGAGCATTTGCATGATAGCATCCTGGGGGACTTCATCTCCGTCAGCCATAGTACTCCTTAGGTGTTGTTGTCACTTGCACTCAACAAAAACAACAAGAAATTAAAGGTACCACAGAATTGAAAAGTGCTAAATGCAAACAGAAACAAATAAAACAAAACAAGAACAAGTAAACAATTTCTTTTGATTTTTTTTTTTGGTTTTAATAAAAAAAAAGACTTGAAACAGACACTAATCAAAACTAACAACCTAGAAATCAGAATCAAGCGAAACTTTTTATGGGGTTTTTCTTTTTATAATGAAACAGAAGCAGAAACAAGCAACAAGAATTTTAAAACAAGCTAATTGAATTCTAAGGGATAGAATGGATAGAACCTGAGGTAGGAACCTTAGGCTCTGATACCAAAATGATATAAGACTCGGTTAGGAGACTTATAAGGGCGCAGAAACTGACTCGAGTGGCAGGCTCGACCGACTAACTCGACGTGAGGTCGAGATGAATGTTTTGAAGCGTGGACGAGTGAATACGAGGCGGATCGATGGGAAACTTAAGCTGGCTGTAGCGCACTCTCTTAAGCTTCAGTGGGTGAGTTTATACGACAAGACTCAAAGGGATGAGGCCTGAAGTCGATGCGGAATCAAACAAGCTGGCTGTGACGCTCTCTCTTGTGAGATCAAAAGGATGGATGTGAAGTGGATCGATGGCACCACAGAGATGATGGAAAGATCTCTGATACAGCAAGGCACTCGAGCTTAGGTGAATCACACAACCTAAGAACAAGCAAAAGTCTCTACAAGGCGGCGGCTTGAGAGGAAGAAAGTTCTACTTTATTGATATGAGAAAAAGCGTGAATGTTACAAAGCTGCAGGGGAACCTTATAAAGGGGTTCGTCAGCTAGCCCTAGGGCGACTCAAATAACCAAAAACGACACAGCAACAGGACTTAATGGAAATTAAAAGAAAAAGGAAAAAGTACTTAAACAACAAAAATGGAAAATAAGCAAAAATAAGCTAACTACGTTGCTCACTTGCTGGGGCTCGTTCCCTGGTCTCTTGGGATGCTTAAGCCACTAGGAGAACTCATTCTTACCTGCACAAATCATAAATATTGAAAATACCTGATTTTGGCTTGAAGTGAGCTTGCTTGAGACTGAAGTGGTCTTGTCTGGGTCTGGTCCGTCCAGCTTGATTTCCTTGATGGTTTCCTCCTCTTGGAGTTCTTTGAGCTCTAATTGATGAAGATCTTCAAGAGTTTCCACGTGATTACCTTCAAACTTGTCTTCTTGTTCTACTTGAAGCTTGTTGGATCCATTGCTTGTCTTGGACGTATCTTGCAGCTCTGAAGTGTTCTTTGTTGAGATCTTGATGTTTTTAGCTCCTACACCTGCCAATGAAATAGACTTACAATGGGTTTCGGTTGGAGTTGCTTCCTTGAGGCTGAGACGTGCAAAGTCCTCTGTTAGGTCCAATTCGGGTGCACTTGAGCTTTCTGGAGAAGTCGTAGATACTTGAGTGTTTCTGGACATCTCTCCAAGTTCCATGGTGCTGAGTAGAGTCTCTACAGCCTTGTTAAACCCTTCCTTGAGCCTTCTTGCCTTAGAACGAGTCATTGGTCCATCCTTAACTTCGGGAATGTTTGGTTTGTCTTGGTTTGATTCACAGCTTAGGTCGATGACCTCATCACCTCCCTTGAGGATAACCGGAATGATTTTTGAGTGTAAAGAACTCATCTCATCATAGAATGAACTCATCGAACAAACTCAAAGAAAAGAGAGAGATTTGGTGCGGAAGTGAATGAGGTGGGTTGAATGAAGGATATGGAGCTTATGGCTCTGATACCATGTTAGATTATGGAGCTTTTAGGTTTCGATGGGACCTTAAGATGATCGGAAAAGATGAGACTCTAATCGGAAAAGGTAAGCTAAAGAGAGTAAAGAGATTTGAGAGATTTGAGAGATTGGAAAGATTATTTCTCTTTCTTACTAAAATGAGCAAATACTAGGTTGCCTTTTAAGGACCATACAAAAGGAATATCCCTAGGGATATGCTATATGTACAACGGCTAAGAGGAGAGAAGACGCGTCATAAAGTGTTCCTTGTCCTTTTCCTCTTTTGCGATTGCAACGGCTCTCTTGAGAAGAGTCGAGACTCTTCTAGATCCTTGGTGAAGCTTTGGGTAAACCTAGGAAGCTCATGAGACTCCCAATGGGCCGAACAGGACTTTGTACGGACGGCCTTATAAGAGATGGTACGGACGGCTTTGTGTGCGATCGTACGGACGAGGGTGAACCGTACGGACGAGAAGCACAAGATGGTTTCCTCGACCCGGATGCTTCCTCACTTGATTCTACTCGTGCCAAGATGGATCTTCTTCTTCATTTGGTTCAATAATAACCTGCCTGACTCAGCGCCATTTCGCTTCCTTCATGTTCTGGTCTATCTTCTCTCACAAAATTGGCATGACCGGTCCAAGCAGAGGCTGGAATCCTCTTGTTGATAATAGCAAAACTACGTGCAGCGTTTCTTGCAGCAATTTTCTTTCTTTCTTGGTCACTATCCATGGTGTTTCCTTCAAAAGAAGAACACAACGAGCAGAGTAGATCAAATGAGCAGAGAATAGAGTTTTTAAAAGAAGAGAAGTGAGTTTTAAACTTTGAAATCGAGTTTTAAAACCAAAGTTTGAGAACTTTAAAAGCTTTAAAACGCAAATGCAAAGGAGAAATGAGAGAACTAGAGCTTTAGGTGAAAAAAAAAAATGAGAGAATTTGAAGAAATGAGAGAGTGAGAGGGATGAGGAGTGCTTCTTCCCTTTTAAAGACGCCCAAGGAGACCAAAAGCAAGGATGGAGCGTGTGGGAGCAGGGATTGTCGGATCTGGGATTCAAATTTGAATTTTGAACGGTCTTGGCGTTGTCTCGACGTGTGGGCTCGACGTGTGGGGTCGAGTAGGACGCGGCGAGTTCGAATTTGAATTCTGGAAGATTCCTTGCGCAGACTCGAGGTGGTGGGCTCGACGTGGGGTCGAGTAGGGCACGTCGAGTCTGGCTTGTTTCTATTCCTCTGACTCCAATTCGAATAATTCCTGAAAATCACAGACACTAAAAAAAAAAAACACATTAAAAATAACAAGAGATAAAGAGCTATTTACAAAGATAAACATGGGAATTCCTCCCAAGTGAGCTTGTTTAAAGTCACTAAGCTTGACTTTACTACTCTTTTAGGCGAGTTGAGGTTCCTGAAGATGAACCGTAGATCCTTCAGGAATGACGCTATCCGCGAGATACTTCTTAAGCCGCTGACCATTCACCCTAAACTGACCCGTCCTTAGTAAATAGCGATACCGCACCAAATGGTAGAACCGCTTTGATAGTGAAAGGACCTGACCACCTAGACTTGAGCTTTCCGGGAAATAGCTTGAGTCTGGAGTTGAACAGTAATACTTGGTCTCCAGCCTTGAAGTCCTTTGGTGAAATCTTCTTGTCATGGAAAGCTTTTGTTCTTTCCTTGTACACCTTTGAACTCTCATAAGCTTCAAGCCTTATTTCCTCAAGTTCGTGCAAGTCAACCGATCTCTTCTCCTGAGCTTCTTTGATATCCAAGTTCAGCAACTTAGTAGCCCAGATCGCTTTGTACTCTACCTCAACTGGAAGGTGACATGACTTCCCATACAACATCTGAAATGGCGTCCTTCCTATTGGCGTCTTGTATGCAGTCCGGTATGCCCAGAGTGTATCATCTAACTTGGTAGACCAGTCTCTCTTTGAAACACCAACAACTCTAGCAAGTATGGCTTTGATCTGTCGGTTGGATACTTCCACTTGCCCGCTAGTCTGAGGGTGATAAGGAGTAGCTACCTTGTGCTTCACACCGTGTTTCTTTAACAGACTCTCAAAGACCTTGTTGATGAAATGAGAACCTCCATCACTGATCACAGCCTTAGGGATACCAAATCTGGGGAATATGATGCTCTTGAACAGCTTTAAAACCACCTTATGATCATTAGTTGGAGATGCAATGGCCTCAACCCATTTGGAGACGTAGTCAACAGCAACAAGGATGTACTTATTACCATAGGAAGCAGGATTGAATGGTCCCATGAAATCAATTCCCCAAACGTCAAAGACTTCAACTTCCAGGATCGGGGTCTGTGGCATTTCGTTCCTCCTAGTTATGTTCCCCATTCTCTGGCAGGGATCACATTTAGCAATGAATCCATGTGCATCTTTAAACATGGAAGGCCACCAAAGGCCGGCTTGGAGAACCTTCTGTACTGTCTTGAAGGTAGCAAAATGACCGCCATAAGCTGAACCATGACAGTGTTCCAGCACTCCTTGAACTTCCTCTTCAGCAATACACCTTCTAAATAGGCCATCAGTACCCTTCTTATACAAATAAGGTTCATCCCAGTAGTAGTGGTTGATGTCTCTAAAGAACTTCTTCTTCTGGTAAGCATCAAGGTATTTAGGGATTTCTCCGCAGATCAAGTAGTTTACAAAGTCAGCATACCATGGAAATTTCTCTTCTTCTACTGCCAATGCTTCATCGAATTCCTTCTTGTTGTACACCATTTTATAGCATTTGACGGCTAACAGTTGCTCTTCAGGCATTGAATCGTTTATAGGGATTTCATCTTCAATCCGCATTCTGGACAAGTGATCAGCTACTCCGTTCTCTATACCCTTCTTATCAACAATCTCCATATCAAACTCCTGAAGTAACAAAATCCATCTCAGCAGTCTAGGCTTGGTATCCTTCTTAGCATAGATGTGCCTCAAAGCTGCATGATCTGTATAGACAGTAACCTTAGATCCAACCAAATAGCTTCTAAACTTCTCAAATGCAAAGACTACAGCCAGCAACTCTTTCTCTGTTGTAGCATATCTCACTTGAGCATCATCCAAGGTTCTGCTTGCATAATAGATAACATGGAGCTTCTTATCTATCTTCTGACCCAGCACAGCCCCAACCGCGTAGTCTGAAGCATCACACATGATTTCAAAAGGATGATCCCAGTTTGGTGCTTGGACGATTGGAGCAGACACTAGAGCTTCTTTAATCAAGTTGAAAGCTCTCATACACTCTTCATCAAAGATGAATTCGGTCTCCTTACAGAGAAGTCGAGTAAGTGGTCTAGCAAACCTTGAGAAATCCTTGATGAATCTCCTGTAGAAGCCGGCATGACCCAGAAAACTTCTGATATCCTTCACGCTTTTTGGAGGCTGCAACTGCACCATGACGTCTATCTTGGCCTTATCAACCTCAATCCCTTTCTCTGATATCTTGTGTCCCAATACTATACCCTCTCTGACCATGAAGTGACACTTCTCCCAGTTCAGCACTAGATTGGTCTCCTCACACCTTGTTAGAACCCTGCATAGATTTAACAAACAAGAGGAGAAAGAGGAGCCATAGACAGAGAAATCGTCCATAAAGACTTCCACTGTCTCCTCAATTAAATCTGAGAATATTGAAGTCATACACCTCTGAAAAGTAGCAGGTGCATTACACAATCCGAAAGGCATTCTTCTATAAGCAAAGGTTCCATAAGGGCAAGTAAAAGTGGTTTTCTCTTGATCATTAGGGTGAATTGGTATTTGAAAGAAACCATTATATCCATCAAGAAAGCAGTAGTACTGGTGATTAGCTAACCTTTCAAGCATTTGATCAATAAATGGTAAAGGAAAGTGATCTTTTCTAGATGCAGCATTCAGCTTTCGATAATCAATGCACATTCTATGTCCTGTTATAGTTCTTGTAGGGATTAATTCATCTTTATCATTCTTTATAACTGTCATACCTCCTTTCTTAGGAACACAATGAACCGGAGATACCCAAGTGCTATCTGAAATAGGGTAGATTACACCCGCTTCCAATAGTTTAAGTATCTCCTTTTTAACTACTTCTTTCAGATTAGGATTCAATCTCCTTTGAGGTTCAATGCTAGAATGAGATTCATTTTCGAGATGGATCCTATGCATGCACAAACTAGGTGAGATTCCCTTTATCTCAGACAATGAATAACCAATTGCTCTTCTATACTTTTTAAGTTCAGACAACAGCAAATTCACTTCATCATCATTCAATGCAGCATTAATGATCACAGGATAAGTAGAGTTTGTTCCAAGAAATGCGTACCTTAGCCCTTGCGGAAGTGGTTTGAGGTCTACCTTAGGTGCGTTGAGCTCAGACCAGTCATCTGAGGTAGGAGAAGGCCATCTCGACGTGTGGTCGAGCTTGCAGGTCGAGTCTGCTTCCTTGACTTCTTCAGGAATTGGACTGGGAAAGCCTACTCGACGTGTGGTCGAGTAGGTAGGTCGAGACTGTTCTGAAATGTCTTCTTCCACTGTACTGACTTCTGCTACTGGCACCTCTAACCTCTCAAAGTATTCTGATGATTCTTCTTCCTTATGGGAGTCTAGCAGCTTCTTATACCCCAATGTCTCTAAGTGTAAGAACCCCTCTTCCCCGTCTTTGGTAAGAGCACTCTGTAGGTAGTCTTCTTCAGTAAGCTCTTCAAGTAGTTCGTCAGCTAAACGATCATTTCTTCTATGTAGAACACTTGTCCGTCAATGGTAGGTTTCTTCATCGTCTTAGTGATGTCGAATGTCATCTTGAAATTTTCACCGAGGTTTAAGTCGATCTTACCTCTTCTGACATCAATGAGAGCTCCAGCAGTAGCTAAGAAAGGTCTCCCTAATATGAGAGGGTCCTTTGGCTCTTCATCCATTTCTAAAACAACGAAGTCTGTAGGAATCTCTACCTTTCCTATTCTGACTGGTAGATCCTCTAACATACCATGAGGGACTCGTACGGATCTGTCGGCTAAGATTAGTTGGATTTGGCAGGACTTGTACTTGATGAAACCGAGTCTTCTTGCTACTGAGAGTGGCATCAAACTGACTGATGCACCTAAATCACATAGGCATTTGTCGAAGAACAAAGGGCCTAGTGAACATGGTAGAGTAAACGAGCCGGGATCCCCAAGCTTCTTTGGTATGATCTTCTTCTGTATGATAGCACTGCATTCATGGCTCAACACTACCATTCCTTGTACTTCCTGAATTCTCTCCATTATCATGTCCTTCAAGTACTTGTGAGAATCCGGAATCAGCATGAAAGCATCAATGAGAGGCATCCTCAATTCAATCTCCTTGATGTGTTTAGCAAACATGGCTCTGTACTTCTCAATGATATCCCTCTTGAATCTTCCTGGGAATGGTATTTTGGGCTTGTAGGGTGGTGGAACGAAAGCTTTCTTCTTACCCTTATCAACAGTTGGTTTTTCGAATTGGGGACTCTTAGCTTGATCCCTAGGTACAGCATCTTGGTCAAGCTTAGTGGTGTCTTCTACTTGAGTCTCATTCTGAATAGAATCCTCCCCTTCTTGAATCTCACTGTCCTCAGTGACAGGAGCTTGGTTAGGTCGAGCACGCAGCTCTCGACCACTGCGGAGTTGAATAGCATGAGCATACTCTTTCGGATTCTGAATAGCTTTCCCTGGTAGTTGTCCGGGGTGTGTAGGTGCAGAAGTAGAAGCAGCTTGGCTTTCCATGTATTTCACCTTGGAGTTTAGAGCCTCAATCTTGATTTAAATCTCAGCCATCTTCTTATTATTGAACCAATTAATCAAGAGAAGTCATCCGGGTCAAGAAGGATCATGATGAAAGTGTTCTATCTAGACTCGACATAAAGTCGAGACCGTCCGTACACATGAAGTCGAGACTGTCCGTACAAGACAAGGAGAGGCCGTCCGTACGAAGTTGTGCTCGGCCCATTGGGATCCTCATAAGCCTCTTAGGCTTACCCAAATGGTTCATCTCCAAGAGTCTTCTAGAAGCATCCGGATCCTTCTCCATGGAGCCGTTGAGCGTTCAAAAGAAAGAAGAGGACGCGGTTTACTTTTGACGTGGAGGATTGCTTTTACTTTATGACCGTTGTACACATACCAAAAGTAGCATATCCTTAGAGCATATTCTTTTTGTAAAGCCCTTTAAAAGGGAACCTAGTATTTACCAAATTAAGTAAGAAGAGATAATCTCTCTCTTTCTCATCATCAAATCTCTTTCTCTCAAATCTCTCAATCTCATTTCCGCATACTAGTCCCATTCTCGCAACCTAAACTCCACAATCTTTCATGGTATCAGAGCCATAAAGCTCCACATACTCTATTCTCCGAAACTCTCCTTGCAAACCTTCTTCTTCTTCTTCAATCTCCATTCTCTTTTCGATTCAGTCTTTGCTCACCATGGAGAACACCAAGATTCGTGCTCCAGTCACCCTCAAAGGAGGAAACTACTTGCTTTGGGCAAGAACCATGAAGACCATCTTGTGCGGTCGTGGATTCTGGCCTCACATCATCAAGAGTGAAGCGCCAAGAGAGACAACCACGAACGAAGATGGCTTGGAGATCGCCCTTGTTGATGAAGACAAGTGGTTCCAAGAAGACCAAATGGTCTTATCCGTTCTCCAAAACTCGCTTGAAGCATCAATCCTTGAAGGATACTCCTATTGTGAGACTCCCAAGGATCTTTGGGAAACTTTGCAAAACGTCTTTGGAAACCAATCCAACCTAAGCCGGGTTTTTGAGATCAAGAAAGCCATCAACGAGCTGACCCAAGGAGACATGGAGTTCACTCAACACTTTGGGAAGTTTCGGTCTCTTTGGGCCGAGCTTGAGATGTTGAGACCCAACACCCTTGATCCGGCGGTCATCAACGAGAGGCGTGAGCAAGACAAGGTCTTTGGTCTACTCTTCACCTTGAGTCCGGCGTACAACGACCTCATCAAGCATCTCCTCCGTGCCGACAAGCTCCAAAACCTTGAAGAAGTGTGTTCTCAAATCCAAAAGGAGCAAGGATCTCTCGGGTTGTTTGGTAGCAAAGGAGAACTTGTCTCGGGCAACTCAAGTGAGCTTGCATCCGCCAACCGTGGGAACTTCAACGCCAACCGCGGGAAAGCTCCATGGTGTGATCATTGCAAACGGAGTGGACATGCCAAAGAGAAGTGCTGGATTCTTCACCCTCACCTCAAACCAGCAAGGAGGGAGCCAAGAGCTAACCAAGCTACCGGAGGGAACCTTGGAGGCCAAGAGCAAGCCGGAGCATCAAGTCAAGCCTTGGGAGGAAATGGAGCTGCAATGATGGCTTCTTCCGACCTAGTGAGACGCTCCGACCTCGATGCACTCATCAAGGCTCTCAAAGAGTCTTCCGGTAACGCTTATCATGCTCTTAGTGCTTTAAAACCTCTCATTGTTGATTCGGGAGCATCTCACCACATGATTAGTGACTCTAAATTGATGAACAACATTGAACCGGCTTTAGGAAATGTCATAATTGCTAATGGTGATAAGATTCCGGTCAAAGGAGTAGGAGACTTAGAATTGTTTAGCAAAAAGTCTAAAGCTTTCTATATGCCTACTTTCACTTCGAACTTGTTATCCGTTAAGAAAGCTACTACCGATCTTAATTGCTATGCTATCTTTGGTCCTAATGATGTTCATTTTCAGGATATTGAGACTAGTAGAGTGCTTGGTCATGGAGGTACAAAGGATGGTCTTTATGTTCTTGAAGATACAAAGCTTTCTACTCCTCTATCTTCTCACTTTAGCTCAATTCTTGTTAATGCGAATAATGCTATTTGGCATGCTAGATTAGGTCATCCTCATTCTCGTGCTTTAGGTCTTTTGTTACCAAGTATTTCCTTTAAAAATAATGAATGTGAGGCTTGTATTCTTGGTAAACATTGCAAATCCGTATTTCCCAAGTCTAGTACTATTTATGAAAATTGTTTTGATTTGATTCATTCGGATGTTTGGACTTCACCTTGTTTATCTAGAGAAAATCAGAAATACTATGTCACATTCATTGATGAGAAGTCTAAATATACTTGGTTAACTTTGTTACCTTCTAAAGATAGAGTTCTTGAGGCTTTTATCAACTTTCAAAACTATGTCACTAACCATTACAATGCCAAGATCAAAATCTTTAGGTCCGATAATGGTGGTGAATATACAAGTCATGCCTTCAAGCAACATTTGGCCAAGCACGGGATAATTCATCAAACAAGCTGTCCTTATACACCACAACAAAACGGAGTAGCGGAAAGGAAGAATAGGCATCTCATGGAAGTGGCAAGATCGATGATGTTCCACACCAATGTTCCTAAACGCTTTTGGAGTGATGCGGTGGTCCTAGCTTGCTACTTGATCAACCGGACCCCAACCAAGATCCTACAAGATTCCTCTCCCTTTGAGGTACTTAACAAGAATAAACCGTCTATCAATCACTTACGTGTGTTTGGTTGTGTTTGCTTTGTCCTTGTAGGTGAACAAAGAAACAAACTCAAACCTAAGAGTGTCAAGGGCATGTTTATCGGGTACTCAATCACACAAAAAGGATACAAGTGCTATATACCGGAAACAAGGAAAGTTCTTGTTTCAAGAGATGTGAAGTTTGTTGAGGGTAAAGGTTACTATGAAGAAAAGAATTGGGAAGACATTCAAGATCTCACCCATTCACCTTCGGATAGAGCTAGCAACCTCCGAATTATCTTGGAAAGACTTGGTGTAAGCAACTCTCAAAGTCACACCAACTCACCAAATCCTAATCCGGAGCCTACTCAACAACAAGAAACATCACAAAATGAGGAAGAAGAACATTTACAAGAAGAAGAAAATATTCAAGAAGACAATCTTGAAGAGGGAGAGATTCCAAGTGATCATGAGGAAGAGACTACTTTATCCGAAGAGGAGAATTTGTCTACATCGGATCATAATGAAGGCTCTACATCCCAAGAAGCTCCTAATGAAGGCTCTACATCCCAAGAAGCGCCTATAGCCCTAAGAAGAAGTCAAAGACAGAAGTTCCCTCCATCAAATTGGAAGAACACTCGGGTTTACTACAATAGTCAAGCCGTGGCTCATCCTATTCAAGCCGTGTGTACCATTGCTCATTTTCCCGAAGAACATCAAGTCTTCCTTGGACAAATTGACCAACATTGGATTCCTCAAACCTATGAAGATGCTATCCAACATCAAGTATGGAGAGAAGCTATAGCCGCCGAAAGACAAGCTATGGAACATAATCATACTTGGGAAGAAGGAGAGTTACCTAAAGGCAAGAGAGCTGTGACATCCAAGTGGGTCTTCACTATCAAGTACAAGAGTAATGGGGACATTGAACGCTACAAAGCTAGGCTTGTTGCAAGAGGGTTCACTCAAACGTATGGGGTGGATTACTTGGATACGTTTGCCCCGGTTGCAAAGCTTCATACGGTTAGAGTGGTTCTCTCTCTAGCTACCAACTTGGAGTGGGAACTATGGCAAATGGATGTTAAGAATGCCTTCCTTCAAGGAGAACTTGAAGAAGAAGTCTACATGAAGCCACCACCGGGTCTTGAAGATCATAATGCACCCGGGAAGGTCTTTAAACTCAAGAAAGCCATCTATGGTTTGAAGCAATCTCCGAGAGCTTGGTACCACAAGCTTAGCACAACCTTGCTGGAAAGAGGATTCAAGAAGTCGGAAGCCGACAACACTCTCTTCACTCTCCCAAGCAAGGAAGGTATAGTAGTCATTCTCGTTTATGTAGATGATATTATCATCTCCGGGAATGACAAGGTAGGGATTCAAGAGACTAAAACCTTTCTTAAGAGTGTTTTTGATATAAAAGACCTTGGTGAACTAAAGTACTTCCTTGGGATAGAAGTTTGTAGATCAAAGGAAGGTCTCTTCTTATCTCAAAGGAAGTACACCCTTGATCTTCTTAGTCAAGTAGGTAAGCTTGGAGCAAAACCGGCTAAGACTCCCTTGGAAGATGACTACAAGGCCAATCGTAAGGGGGAGCTTGACAACAAGCCTTTCGAAGATGTCACACAATATCGAAGACTTGTAGGTAAGCTCATTTATTTAACCATTACTAGGCCTGACATTTGCTTTGCTGTGAATGTAGTAAGTCAACACATGCAAGCTCCCACGCTACATCATTGGAACATGGTGAACCGCATCCTCAAATATCTCAAAGGAGCTCCGGGTCAAGGCATTTGGATGGGATGCAACAACAACACGGAGCTGGTGGGATATTGTGATGCGGACTATGCTGGAGACAAGAAGGATAGGAGGTCAACCACCGGCTATTGCACATTCATTGGTGGCAACCTAGTTACTTGGAGAAGCAAGAAGCAAAAGGTGGTCTCCCTTTCAAGTTGTGAAGCCGAGTACCGGGCCATGAGAAAGCTCACAACTGAACTTATGTGGTTGAAACCTCTCCTCAAAGACTTCGGAATTGACACACCAAAGCCAATCACCATGCATTGCGACAATCAAGCCGCCATTCACATCGCCTCAAATTCAGTGTTCCATGAAAGAACGAAGCACATTGAGGTGGATTGTCACAAGGTCAGAGAACAAGTTCAACTTGGAGTAATCCTACCTTGCTACACCGATACTGAAGAACAATTGGCCAACATCTTCACCAAAGGAGCTAGCACCAAAGTTTGTGAGTACATTCATCACAAACTTGGCCTCGTTGACATCTCTCGGCCATGATCCTCTTAGCCAAATATCCCATACTCTTTTTCCCTAAGTGTGGTTTTATCCCATGAGGTTTTCTACACTTAGGTTTTTAATGAGGTGGTTGAATTTGGATCCAAGTCTAACCTCCATTCTTCTCCGGTTAGACTTGAGGGGGAGTATTGAACCAAATAATCAAGAGAAGTCATTCGGGTCAAGTAGAATCAAGAAAGGAAGTGTTTGGGACGCGAGCCGTTCAAGAAGGAGGATTCTGACCGTACCGCGGGACGATCCGGCTAACCCGCGGTTCAACAAGCTCCGTACGAGTAAGATTGGAGCTGTCCGTACAAGAGGAGATTGGGT
>NW_003302553.1:24173214-24305714 GCF_000004255.2 Arabidopsis lyrata subsp. lyrata
CACACAAAAAGTAACTGTCAATATTTTAACGAAGAGTTGCGATAAAAAGACATAACCGAGAAAAAATAACCGTCGATATTTTAACAAAAAGTTGCGATAAAAAACACAACAGAGAAAAAATAACTGTCAATATTTTTTGGTATAACGATCATAGGAAGGGTTCGGGGTAAAACATGAGAAGCATCATAGCATGAGCATGATTTCCGAGTGTTAAATCCTAGAATACTTATGTCTCGTTGATTTCAGGAAAAGAAAAGGATTGCGGGAAGGACTTGGCTTAGGCGCGGAAGACGTGTTGTCCGGGAAGATGGGTGGTGTAAATAATGTACATAAGTTTGGATCTGTAGGATCGAACGATTGTAATAGCCTATAGTGCAAACTCTAATGTTGTTCGAAACCGTTATAAATAAATAAAGTCCAGCTTAATTCCGTTATTTAAATGCATATCGACTCTTTTGTTAATGAATCTCAGAATATTCACGATCTAATTTTATTAAGTATAAAACGGAAGTAAGTCTCGGTAACACTTAGTGTTTCCGGATGGGGACAACCTCTTTGGATTTAGAGTCCGGGGATGGGATGTCTCACTTATTCCATTCGTACAACGATTCTTAACCAATCGTGTATTGATGGATCGATCTCTATCGTTACTTGGCCATACATCCAACCAACCCCACTTGTCTAAGTCCCACGATAGAGATTAGGGATCGTACGTTTCCCTCCGTTCACGGTGGGCGAATCAAGCTCTTGGCTCATTGGTCCATCCGTCCTCCAAACGTATGCCCCTTCGGTTTTCATGGTGGACGATCAAGCCCTCTGCTTATCGAACCACCTATGTTTCTGATCCGGTCGTTTATCACTACGACTGCCAACGGTTTACGAACCGTTTACCCGCCCGGTCTATGGTGGTCTGTAAAGCCTTCGGCTTATCGATCCATCCATGCGACCCCATCATGTTAACCAAGTCTACTTGGTTTTTAAATGCAATGTCCCCATCATGTTAACCAAGTCTACTTGGTTTTTCTCCGCTTCAACATCAAAACGCCTCCTACTCAAGGCATCGGCGACTTGGTTTGCCTTTCCCGGGTGATAGGCAATATCTAAGTCGTAATCCGCAACAAACTCCATCTACCTTCTTTGCCTTAGGTTTAACTCCGGCTGGGTGAATATGTACTTAAGACTCTTGTGGTCCGTGAAGATTTGGACCTTGGCTCCATAGAGATACGATCGCCAAATCTTCAAGGCAAACACCACCGCGGCCATTTCCAAGTCATGCGTAGGGTAATTTCCCTCGTCTTTACGCAATTGCCTTGAAGCATAAGCGATTACACTACCCTTTTGCATCAATACGCATCCTAGTCCCGTGATCGATGCATCCGTATAAACTATATAAGGTTCACCTTCTTCTGGTAACACCAATACCGGAGCGCTTGTTAACATGGCCTTTTGATGCGTGTTTTATTTCGCCTCAAAGTTTTCCCTTAGAGACTACACGAAATACTGCAAGTGCACAGTTAATCGGTTGTAGTATTTAAGGGTCGATCCCACAGAGACTTATAAGTACGGTACGAATTCAATGGAAAGGAATATGTCTAAGACAAACAAAAGAGAGGGGTTTGGTTTTTGGGTTGTCACGAAACTAAACAGAAAATAAAAGCTAATTAAACGATGAAAGATATCAATAAAGGAGAAGTTGGGTTTCAGGGAATTCTCAGTGTATCACGGATCGGGTTATTCTAAGGTTTTAAACAAAGGTAAACCTATGCTTTTTAAACAGTTCATGAACTATGAAACACTTATATAAAACCGTTTAGTTTATGATCAAACGATTATCTAAGTCTAACAACTCTGTTACTAAACTAACGCATGCAACGACGAGATTAAACCAACATGACTAACGAGTTCGATTATAGTTCGTAAAGCCCTATAACTAAGTGGTGTGTGCTTGTTATAACACGATACTCACATCTAGGCTAGTGAACGCGGATCTATACACTATGGATGCATAAAACCACCTAAGATCAATTGCAAGTTAATTACTCAAGCAATATGCATTAAGAACAAACCTAGAACGCAGAACAAAGTGACCTAAATATAGATCTAAGAAACCCTAGAAAACAGATCCATGAATCCCCTTTGAAGACCCTTATACCCAACAAGAGATCTACTCACACAAATTCAAAGAACATAACATCATATGAATAAGAGATTGCATAAAAGAGTATGAGTATAGAAAAAGGGTTTAGAAAGCTTCTCTGGGAATCCAGAGTTTAGGATTCTTCTTCCTTAAACAAGTAGAGAACATAGAAAAGAGATGAAGAGAAAGGTTAGTGCGATCCGGCGGTGAACGGCGGCAAGAGAGGCGATCAGAGAGCTTTCGGAGGCTGCTGGTCGTCTTCTCCTTTGGAGGCTGCGAGATTATGAGAGGCACAGAAGGCACACCCTAATTTAGGGTTTACAACTTGTATTTATAGGCTGATACTAGGTTTTTACTATCAATCACCCTAATATACTTTCATGTTAATGCAGTATAAGAGGTTATCAATCCAATCAGGTGCTCTCACTATCAATCAAGATATGATCAGAAACAACTAAGCGATCATGCATAAACGATAAAACTTTAGAACAAGAGTGATCATGCATAAAAGGAAATAACTATAATTACTAAACAACAATAAGCAAGCAAGCAACAGGTAAAGAGATAAGTAAACAAATGAGATAAAAGGTCGTGAGGATAAGGTAATTGATTATAGCAGTCTCCTTAATCTACTTAGGTGGTTAACAATCCAAACAGGCTATCCCTAGACAATAGATTAAAGTGCAAATCAATCCACTCTCGTGACAGAGATCCTCAAGCTAAGTCACTTTCAAACTCAACTCTCATTGATGAAATATAACCTAGCAGGCATTAAGATTCAATCTAATAAAGTCAATGAACATTCTAATCATCCAATATCTTGGGCTAGAGTATGTAAATCTCTGGAATAGTTTGTTCAGACATTTCATCAAACACCTTGTGGGTGTGGAAATATCTGAGATCAACTTCCAATTGATCAGAGAGGAAACATCATTAGGAACTACTAAACCAAAAGGGATTCAAGCAATTCTACACTTAACCACCTAAATAAACTAAGGATACCACACCTAATCTATCCCATCCTTAAGAACCCTAATCCACTACTCAGACATGCTCAAGAACACAAACCCAGAAAAATGCAAAAAACCCAGAATTCATTGAAAATCAAGTATGCTATAGATAAGAGAGAGATCTACAACTTTGATGAAGAAAGTAATTGCAAAACTCAAGGATTCAACAGGAAAAACGATTACAAAATCTAGGGTTTAGAGAGAACAGCGGAAAAACCAGTGGGTAAAACAAATATCCTCTGGATAATAGGGTGAACCCCTATTTATAGAAAATACTAGGTTGCCCTAATTAGCAAAACGACAAAATAAAAGGTCGGCGGAGACCCTACTCGACGTCAGGTCGAGCAGATACGTTGAGTAGGTGTGTTCTTCAAAGTTTGCTCCTTTTTGGTGTCCTACTCGACCTGTCGAGTCCAGCACGTCGAGTTGAACTTGTCTATTTCACAGGGTCACCTGCTCTACGTCAGGTCGAGTCCAGCACGTCGAGTTCAACTCTCAGGTAGCTTCATGACGTCCTGCTCTACGTCAGGTCGAGTCCATCTGGTCGAGTCCACTCTTACACTTCTTGAATGACTTTCTTCATTCTAACTCGACCCCAAGTCGAGCTCCAACTCCTCATTATACCATTAAGTCCCAAATAAGCTCCAAAGTACCTGAAATACATTCGATATGCAATATGCTATGCGATGCAATGCAAATCGAGCTAAGTGATGAAAATAGTATGAAAAGGACTATGAATGCAATGAGTAGGAGAGGAATACTAAGCTAAATGCATAAGAAATGTATGCTAAAAAGAGATAAAATACAGAGATATCAAAAAACACAGTAGACACTAGTAAAACATTACAAGACTGAATAATCCCACAAAACGGCATACAAGGCTTTGAAAGTTTTTTTATTGAATTCCGAATTTCTGACTCGACATAAGCATTAGAATCTGGCATCACACGGGTTCTGTCGCAGCAGAAGTGAGATCAGACTCTCACACGTCACGGTGGCTAAACAATATGATCACTCGAAAAAAAAGTTCATGTTGTCTCCCGAAATCTAGTCTAATTTTAATTACTACTACTATTCATGAGAATGACTTATAAATAAGACACGTGTAGTTCGTGGAATTACGAAAACATATTTTATATAGACTTGAGGTCGTTAAAAACACAGTAGACACTAGTAAAACATTGCAAGAGTGAATAATCCCACAAAACGGCATACAAGGCTTTGAAGGTTTTTTTTATTGAATTCCAAATTTCTGACTCGACATAAGCGTTAGAATCTGGCATCACACGGGTTCTGTCGGAGCAGAATTGAGATCAGACTCTCATACGTCACGGTGGCTAAACAATATGATCACTCGAAAAAAAAGTTCATGTCGTCTCCCGAATTCTTTGAAAGTTTTAATTACTACTACTATTCATGAGAAAGACTTATAAATAAGACACGTTTAGTCTGTGGAATTACAAAAACATATTTTATATACACTTGAGGTTGTTAAAAACACAGTAGACACTAGTAAAACATTGCAAGAGTGAATAATCCCACAAAACGGCATACAAGGCTTTGAAAGTTTTGTTTTATTGAATTCTGAATTTCTGACTGGACATAAGTGTTAGAATCTGACATCACACGGGTTCTGTCGCAGCAGAATTGAGATCAGACTCTCACACGTCACGGTGGCTAAATAATATGATCACTCGAAAAAAAAAGTTCATGTCGTCTCCAGAATTCTAGTCTAATTTTATTTACTACTACTATTCATGAGAATGGCTTATAAATAAGACACGTGTAGTTCGTGGAATTACGAAAACATATTTTATATAGACTTGAGGTCGTTAAAAACACAGTAGACACTAGTAAAACATTGCAAGAGTGAATAATCCCACAAAACGGCATACAAGGCTTTGAAGGTTTTTTTTATTGAATTCCAAATTTCTGACTCGACATAAGCGTTAGAATCTGGCATCACACGGGTTCTGTCGGAGCAGAATTGAGATCAGACTCTCATACGTCACGGTGGCTAAACAATATGATCACTCGAAAAAAAAGTTCATGTCGTCTCCCGAATTCTTTGAAAGTTTTAATTACTACTACTATTCATGAGAAAGACTTATAAATAAGACACGTTTAGTCTGTGGAATTACAAAAACATATTTTATATACACTTGAGGTTGTTAAAAACACAGTAGACACTAGTAAAACATTGCAAGAGTGAATAATCCCACAAAACGGCATACAAGGCTTTGAAAGTTTTGTTTTATTGAATTCTGAATTTCTGACTGGACATAAGTGTTAGAATCTGACATCACACGGGTTCTGTCGCAGCAGAATTGAGATCAGACTCTCACACGTCACGGTGGCTAAATAATATGATCACTCGAAAAAAAAAGTTCATGTCGTCTCCAGAATTCTAGTCTAATTTTATTTACTACTACTATTCATGAGAATGGCTTATAAATAAGACACGTGTAGTTCGTGGAATTACGAAAACATATTTTATATAGACTTGAGGTCGTTAAACACACAGTAGACAGTAAAACATTGCAAGAGTGAACAATCCCACAAAACGGCATACAATGCTTTGAAAGTTTTTTTTATTGTATTCCAATTTTCTGACTCGACATAAGCGTTAGAATCTAGCATCACACGGCTTCTGTCGCAGAAGAATTGAGATCAGACCTCACACGTCACGGTGACTAAACAATATGATCACTCGACAAAAAAGTTCATGTCGTCTCCCGAATTCTTTGAAAGTTTTAATTACTACTACTATTCATGAGAAAGACTTATAAATAAGACACGTGTAGTTCGTGGAATTACAAAAACATATTTTTTATACACTTGAGGTCGTTAAAAACACAGTAGACACTAGTAAAACATTGCAAGAGTGAATAATCTCACAAAACGGCATACAAGGCTTTGAAAGTTTTTTTTTATGAATTCCAAATTTCTGACTCCACATAAGCTTTAGAATCTGGCATCACACGGGTTCTGTCGCAGCAGAATTGAGATCAGACTCTCACACGTCACGGTGGCTAACAATATGATCACTCGAAAAAAAGTTCATGTCGTCTCTCGAATTCTAGTCTAATTTTAATTACTACTACTATTCATGAGAAAGACTTATAAATAAGCACATGTAGTTCGTGGAATTACAAAAACATATTTTATATACACTTGAGGTCGTTAAAAACACAGTAGACACTAGTAAAACATTGCAAGAGTGAATAATCCCACAAAACGGCATACAAGGCTTTGAAGGTTTTTTTTATTGAATTCAGAATTTCTGACTCGACATAAGCGTTAGAATCTGGCATCACACGGGTTCTGTCGCAGCAGAATTGAGATCAGACTCTCACACGTCACGGTGGCTAAACAATATGATCACTCGAAAAAAAGTTCATGTCGTCTCCCGAATTCTTTGAAAGTTTTAATTACTACTACTATTCATGAGAAAGACTTATAAATAAGACACGTGTAGTTCGTGGAATTACAAAAACATATTTTATATACACTTGAGGTCGTTAAAAACACAGTAGACACTAGTAAAACATTGCAAGAGTGAATAATCCCATAAAACGACATACAAGGCTTTGAAAGTTTTGTTTTATTGAATTCCAAATTTCTGAATCGACATAAGCGTTAGAATCTGGCATCACACGGGTTCTGTCGCAGCAGAATTGAGATCAGACTCTCACACGTCACGGTGGCTAAACAATATGATCACTCAAAAAAAAAGTTCATGTCTGTGGATGTCGGATTCACAGACTCAAGATTTGTTTATTTAGTGAGAAAGATTATTCTTGAGGACAAAAATTGATGTAAAAAAGTTATGAATTGATATGAAAATGGCTATAGTATATTTGCTAGAAAAATTGTGTGTCCTTTACATGGCCCTTGGCCCTCTAAGCAGCCTTCTGATTATATACTTTTCTATCAATCGATAAGCACGGGTGGGTCTTCATTATACTAACAAACGACATTTAACTCCTAATTAAATACAATTATTCTCTCTTAAATATGTCCGTTTCAGTCTTTGAGTTTAAGGCTCAAACGTTCGAATTTGAATTGATTCCGATCTTCATGGGCCTCACCTTTCAGCCCAAATAATCTCGAACCGAACTATCCGTGACTACGACTCCTCTGCTTATGTGGCAATCTTTGGTTGGTCCCGGACTACTGGTGCGGGATCCAACACTAACAATTAGCCTCCCAAGTCTTCTGAAGTGTTATTTTAGTTTGGAGGATTTTAATGCTTTAATGACCAAAGATTGCGCTTGAGAATCTTCTGATTTCCCGCCAAAAATCCCATCACTCCTTTAATTTCGGCACTATCAATTTTTAACTGTATGACATCATTTAGCTTGCGTGAGGTAACTTCTTTCATTTTTTACTTTAACTCTTCTCCTTTAATCGAAATTTCTCTCTGCTTTTCTTCGCCAAATTTCTCTTCCCCGAACCTTGAATCTTCCATCTTTCCCGATGACTTCCGATTCCGACAGACCCGAGTCTCCGACTTACGATGAGAGACGTTCCAGCAACGACGAATACACTCGTCCTAGTGACATCGCTGGTCCTCATTACAGATCCACCTGTACTCTTCAATATCTCGAGCGATTGAAAGAGCTTTGCCGGATTCCGCCTGGAATCATGGCGGAATCGCAAGTGGCCGGTCCTACGGAGTCCCCAGAAAACCACCGTGACGGCTACTTTTGCGTGTACAAGATCTATTTCAAGGGCTGCGGATTAACCATTCCCTTCCTGAAGCCCTAGTCCGATACTTAGCAGCTCTTGAGATTGCTTTACCTCAATTAACCCCCAATCTTCTCCGAACCATCCTTGGGATTATAACCGTTGCGGCGGAGGCCGGATATATTACCGGAGTCCCCGAACTGAACGAGCATCTAAGCATGAGAAGTTCATCGAAGAAAACAGGGTACTTTTCTGCGTACCCGAACGCCAACAGAAATCTCATCTCACATCTTCCGAACAAGGATGAGAATTTGCATCATTCTTGGTTTTTTGGTTAAGAAAACCCCCGCTTTGATTGGAAATGTAACACCCACGATCCTTAATAGCTAGGATCGCCGGGGAAGACTTGGTTCGAGGAGGAGTAGAAATCTTGGACTAAAGTCTAAGGGAAGTGGATAAAATGGCTTCCGAAGTGTGTAACGAGCTGAAACGAGCTAAAAGTGTTGAGCTAACCAGCTCGACTAGCTGGACCAGCTGCTCGGTAGCTCACCTAAGCTGGACGGAGTGAAGGTCAGCTGGTCGAGTGACAGTCTAGCTGGGTCAGCTGGTCGGGTGGTAAGGTAGTGAGGCAGTTGGGTTGACGGTTACATCTGCTGGCCGAAGAGACACGGATGAACGGTTTGGTCGAACAGGTGTGAATGAGCGGTTTTGGCGAATACATACGAACGAGCATTTCTCACCGAACGGGCACCATTGGGGGTAAAACGGTTTTATCCGAAAAACTATAAATAGAAGGCGTTTTCGTTCATTTCTACACACGCGCAAACACCTAAAAATCCAGAGAAAACTCTAAGGCAATTGCCGAGAGAAACACGGTCAAAAGGAGAGTTTGCGGAGCCGAACGTTTTATCGGCGATTGAGAGAGGCGACACGGATCATTCACCAAACGAATCCGTGTAGTCAAGGTGGGTGTAAAGCCGTGGTAATGTATCGGAGATTATGATCTTCGGATATGCGGATGATTTAAGGGTTATAATATTGCGTGGTGTTTGATTAGTTCGTTGATCGGCTTAGTCATTCATGAGCATATTCATTATGTGCATACTTTGTATGGAGTAACGGTTTGGTTGAGACGGGGATGCGGCTCGGCAAGGAATTGGCGGATCCGCAAGGATCTACCGATTCTAGGCCAAACCGATGCGCTTACTTCCTCTCTCCGATCTGTTTTCCGGACTAAAGGATTGCATGGACTTGCATCCACTAAGTAAAAGTCGATTACTTATGCCTTGTTGGTTTTCAGGAAAGGATGGTGATCGTGGGAAGGATTTGGCTTAGGCGCGAGAGTCTCATGGCCGGGAAGATGAGTGGTGATGAATCGGGTAGAAGAGGATCGAATATATAACTTGTAATAGCTTATATGCAAACTCATAAGTTGTATCGAATCCTTTACTTATCTAATAAAGTATCCGATTGTTTGTTTTACTCTAATGTTACATAACGACTCTAAGTAATGAATCACAGAATGGAATAAATGGATTGTCTTAAAGAATGAACCCTAAAATTTGGCTAAGGATCGGACCACTTAGTGATCCGTTCGGAGAGATTCTATTCGGACTTAGGCAGTCTAGATCGGGGTCTTTCAAGTTGGTATCAGAGCAATCACGGTTCTAGGACTATGAGTTTGGGTTTGGGAATCACCACTCATCGGCTTAATGGGATCTCGGGTAGATGTTCTTTCTCTCTAACAATTACTTTTGAGTTATATGACTAACTTGTGAGTTTTCATAGATGGGTAAGAGAGACAAGAAGGGAAATAGTAAGAAGGATAAGGATGTTGTTGAGGAGACCTTGATTGCCGAGGAGACGCGAGTCGCTGATGAAACAAGGGTCGAAACAACGATGGATGGAATGAATCCGGCCGGACCTGAGGCTGGACAGAAACTTCCGGTTCATGAAACTCCAGAGAGTAGTGGTGCAACAGAGGAAAAAGAGATACCAAATGCACCTCCATCGGCTCAAGAGCAATGGGATACGATGAAGTCAATGATGGCACAAATGGCCGTGTTGACAAAAGCCCTTGTACCGGCTCCTGTGGTACAAGTGGAGGAAAATCCAAAAGATGGTGAATCGGAAGTATTGGATGTTAATCCGCGCGAGAGTCTCATGGCCGGGAAGATGGGTGGTGATGAATCGGGTAGAATAGGATAGAATATATAACTTGTAATAGCTTATATGCAAACTCATAAGTTGTATCGAATCCTTTACTTATCTAATAAAGTATCCGATTGTTTGTTTTACTCTAATGTTACATAACGACTCTAAGTAATGAATCACGGAATGGAATAAATGGATTGTCTTAAAGAATGAACCCTAAAATTCAGCTAAGGATCAGACCACTTAGTGATCCGTTCGGAGAGATTCTATTTGGACTTAGGAAGTCCGGATCGAGGTCTTTCAGGAAATCTTTCCGAAGTACTCCCATCGTAGTGGTCTGTGAAGCCTGGTAGAAATTAGGTCACATATACTTTTTTCGATCATTTCGTTATTATTATTATTTTTTTTTTTGGAGACTAAATTCGTTGTTTCACTTCGCAGCTTTCATCACTCCGACTCTCCCGACTGAAGACTTCATCGGGATCTTCAAGATAATCCTCGAAGGGGAAACCCTTTGGAATTCCTTCACCCTTGATCGGTTCATAGAAGCCAATCGAAAAATTAGGGTGAGCCCTCCCGATCAACTTCATCGTCTTCTGCCTCTTCCCTCAACTTAGGGAATTTCAGCTCGGGCCTTCACTGCCCAGCGTAAGATGCTCTCCAAGCCGATAATTGAGGCTTGCGAGGAGAACAAAGAGTTTCTTGCGACTGCTATTGACAAGAAGGACTACAGCAGGACCTTACTGGTTGATGATGGTAGCGCCCTAAGGGGCCAGATCTGCTGGTGCTTACAGGCTAACGCCTTGCCGAGAACACCGTGGTGACCATTCTCCTCATCGTGACTCTCCTCGTCCTTCCTCCCGAGATGAATTTAGTAGCAAACCGCTTATAAATTTGATTCGTCAAAAGAGAGACAGGACGTCCCGCAGTAGCTCTTCTCCGTGAAGGGAGAAGTCAAGGGCCCGGACTGGCCGTTCACCTCGATCATCTCCTCCTTCTCGAACAATGGCTCCCCCTCATCCTGTTGCCACGCCTTCCTCTTCTCAACCTGGCGGCGAGAAGACAGAACAGGGCGTGATTCCACCAAAGGAAGGTGCTGAGCCTCGAGATGCTCCTGATACTAGGATTTTACTATCAATTACCCTAATATACTTTCATGTCATTGCAGTATAAGAGGTTATCAATCCAATCAGGTGCTCTTACTATCAATCAAGATGTGATCAGAGAATACTAAGTCAAGCCAAGCAGAATAGAGGTTTGTTTATCTAACAATCCTAAGCGAACATGCATAAAAACGATAAAACTACAGAACAGGAACGATCATGCATAAAGAGAAAGAACTATCAATACTAAGCAGCAATAAGCAACAGGTAAAGAGACAAGTAAATCAAATGAGATAAAAGGTCCTGAGGATAGGGTAATTGATTATAGCAGTCTCCTTAATCTACTTAGGTGGTTAACAATCCAAACAGGCTATCCCTAGACAATAGATTCAACTACAGACCAATTCACTCTCATGACAGAGATCCTCAAGCAATACCAGTTCCAGACCTAATCATCATTAGCGAAATCTAGCAAAGCAGGCAATAAGATTCAATCTAATATAGTCAATAAACATTCTAAACATCCAATCTCTTGGGCTAGAGTATGTAAATCTCTGGAGTAGTTGGTTCAGACATTTCATCGAACACCTGGTGGGTGTGGAAATGTCTGGGTTCAAATCCCAGTTGATCAGAAAGGAATAAGCACTAAGTACTACTAATCCAGAAGGGATTCAAGCAATTCTACACTTAACCACCTAAATAAACTAAGGATTCCACACCTAATCTATCCCATCCTCAAGAACCCTAATCCACTACTCAGACATGCTCAAGAACACAAACCCAGAAAATTGCACAAACCCAGAAATCGCTAAAAACATCATATGTTATAGATCAAAGCAAGATAAACAACTTTGCAGAAGGAAATTATTGCAAAAACTCAAAGGATCCAAAGTAATTTGGATTACAAAAGTTTGCAGAAAATATTGCTCAGAGGCTAAAAACGAGATCCTTTGGGCAAAGCCCTAAGAGGTCTATTTATAGCAAAAGTAGAAAACCCTAGTACACAAAACGACAAAATAGAAAGTCGGTTTAGGGTCTACTCGAGCTGGTACTCGAGTGGCTTGGTCGAGTAGTCCATTCTTCAAAGGTTGCATCTTGCTCGGGTAAGTCTCTCAGGTCCAGTTCGAGTAGCCTGTTCGAGTAGGTTAGTCGAGTATGTCTTGGTCTTCTCTTCAGAAATCTGCTCGAGTACACTACTCTGGAACTGCTCTGGTACTGCTCTTGCACTGCTCTTGCTCTGCTCGAGTACACTGCTCTGGCTCTGCTCGAGTACACTGCTCGAGTACACTACTCTGGAACTGCTCTGGCACTGCTCTTGCACTGCTCTGGCTCTGCTCGAGTACACTGCTTTGGCTCTGCTCCTTAGTACCTGAATGTACCAGATACAACTCCAAAATGCAAGAATGCATGCTATGCTAATGTAGAATACTCTAAGTATGCAAAGTGATGCAAAATGACTACAAATGACAGTAAATAAGAGTGAATACTAAGCTAAATGCATAGCAAATGTATGCTAAAAAGAGGTAAAATACAGAGATATCAGCTCCCCCAAAGTTAAAGACCATACTCGTCGCTCAATCCAAATCACTTTCAGGTTTGATAAATAAAGAGTTTTTTTATTTAACTTCTTCCTTGTTCGTACTCTTAATTTTACAACTCTTCCTTTTCCGCCTTCACAGCCATGGAGAAAGAGGGTAAGGTTTTCCGATGCTTTAAAACCCGATCAGGTGCGATCCTGCCGAATTTTGACAAGTGGCGCTCTGCAATCCGTGAACGCTTCTTACTTCACGCGTATCACTCATCTCGGGTTAGTTCCACTTTATTTTTCTGGTTTTGCTATTACCCTCCGTACTGACTTACCATCCCGGGTTTATGCGCAATACCAGGCAAACAGCGAACTCAACGACATGGTTGAACACTATGAGGGATTGTTCCTCAATCGGGAACAGGAGATCGACACGTGGAAGGGCAAGTTTTCTTCTCTCGAGGCTGACCTCCGCTCCTCTTCCGGTTCTAAGCAAGAATTGGAATACTAAGTCGACAATCTCACATCCGAACTCGCGAAGATGAAAGGTGAGCTGCAAGACCAGTACGATCGGAATTACCCACTTCAGAATGAGCTTTCTGGCGTTAAGGGTAGACTTTCCGAATCTGAATTAACTGCTTACACCTGAACAATCAATTCGTTGAACTCGACGGGAGATACAAAGGGATCGTCAAGCTGCGGGATTCCGAGTTGGCTAAGTCGGCATCGAAGGCCAGAAAAGAGGTCAAGGGACATGGGATGGAATTGATCCAAGGGGCCATCCGCTTCATCCAAACTAAGAAGGCACGATCAGAACTGGAATCGGATATCAAGGAGCACGAGGGCAACCTACTCTTGTTGGACCAAATCCATGATAAGGATTTCTCCGAAGAGCTAGCAAGAAAGATCTGAGTTGACGGCTAATTTATCTGAAAAGCAAAGTTGCTTTGCAGCTCTTCCTGCTTCATCCTTCAACCCTCAGCACTTCAAGGAATTTTTCACCGAATCACCTCCCCTGAGTGAATCGGGTTTAGATTAGGCTGGTAAATTCTTGCTCTTGACACTCATTACTTTCATGCTTTACATTTTCGACTGATTGGAATTATCTCCCCCAGCTTCGAGCGAACCGAAGAATGCTGCTCCCTCCGAGGTTCCTGCCATACCGGTAGTCGTCCCGGACGACGATTGTGCTGTTGGGAATGAGCAGGGAACATCTTCTGAACACGTCCCAGCCAAGGAGACGAGTGAAACCTTGCCAACCGAAGTCGAGCCCGAGGTGGCTGCTGACCCGTAGTGGCTGCGTCCACTCTAAACTGGGGCTTGTCCAATTCATTTGAAAACTTAAAATTTATCTTTGGTCATGTTTTTGCCTAAAGAGGCTTCTCTTTTTTTTAAAAAAAAACAAGATATTTGCCTGAGGAGCCTTTTAAGCCTTTTCAAGTTATAATCCCTAGAGGGTTTGGTTAAAATAGTGTGCGGGTTTGCAAAGTCCGCTTTAAACACTTTTTGGCCTTGTGGCTATGTTTCGAGATTCTTAGGCTGATCAGACCTTTCTCTTAGAGTGCGAGAACTGAGCTCGGCTTAACGCGAGTTCCTGAAAGACCCCGATCCGGACTGCCTAAGTCCGGAGAGGTTCTCTCCGACCAAATCATTAAGTGATCCGATCCTTAGTCAAATTTTAGGGCCATTTCCTTAAGACAATCCGAATTACGATATTCTGAGATTCATTACTTAGAGTCAATATGCGATAATAGAGTAAACAAAGAATCGGATACTTTATTAGATACTTAAAAGGATTCGATACAACTTATGAGTTTGCATATAAGCTATTACAAGTCATATAATCGATCCTATTCTACCCGATTCATCACCACCCATCTTCCTGGCCTTGAGTCTCTCTCGCCTAAGCCAAGTCCTTCCCACGATCACCATCCTTTCCTGAAAGTCAAAGAGGCATAAGTATCCGTTTTACTTATTATATGCAAGTCCATGCAATGCTCTCTAGGCCTTTTAACCACCCGGAACGAAGAACAGATCGGAGAGTGGAAGTATGCGCATCAGTTCGGCCGATTCACGGTAGATCTTCACAGATCCGCCGATCCTCCGCCGAGCCGCATCCCCATTTCAGCCGATCCGCC
Source organism: Arabidopsis lyrata subsp. lyrata (assembly GCF_000004255.2). Classification (NCBI taxonomy): domain Eukaryota; kingdom Viridiplantae; phylum Streptophyta; class Magnoliopsida; order Brassicales; family Brassicaceae; genus Arabidopsis; species Arabidopsis lyrata. Next base: position 24,187,971 of record NW_003302553.1, read on the forward strand.
ATTCGAACCAAGTTTATGCATGATATGAATGATTCCCCGATACTACAATATCACCCTAATCGTTCCGGACTTCTTCTAAGTCATCACAACAATCCCTAGGCTAGATCGTACGTATCAAATCTCCTTAGGTTCGGACACAAAGTCTAGAACCGTCTCACCTTCGATCGCACCGATCGTAACTCTCTCCTAAGTGTTTTCTCTCAAGATGTTCTCCGAGAGTTTCTGTATTTTTCCCGAAGTTTTTCCGTGTCTGAAATCGTCCCAAACGCCTTGTATTTATAGAGTTTCGTTCAGAAACCGTTTCTCTAACCGTTCTCTAGAAGGCGCCCATTCGGTCCATAACCGCCCGTTGGTAACCGTCATCCGTAACCGCCCAACCGCTCTTCCGTAACCGCCCAACCGTCCTTCCGTAACCGCCTAACCGTCCAACCGTCGGACAGTTACCCAAGCTTAGCTGAGCTACCCGGCAGCTGGTCGAGCTAGCTGAGCTACTCGACAGTTACCCGAGCTTAGCTAAGCTACCCGGAAGTACTTCGAGCTTAGTTGAGCTATACGGGAGCTGGTTTGGCTACTTAACGTTCATTATTCTCTTTATCCGAGCTGATGGGCAGCTCCAATCTAGACTTGTCCGAGTTTCTCCTACTTTTCTCGGACCAAGTCTCATCCGACGATCCTATTGAGGATCGCGGGCGTTACAAGTCTCCCCCCCTTGAATGGGATTCGTCCCCGAATCCGACTCAAGTTGATCTTTACCCATCTCTCTAAACCACTTAGGAAAATCAGCCATCATTTTATTTTCGGTTTCCCAAGTAGTTTCTTCGCGGCCTCCACAATCCCATAACACTTTTATCATGCTTATCTTTTTCCGCCTTGTCCCCTTTTCCATTCGATCAACGATCCGAATTGGATTTGCTTCCACCGTTAAGTTTTCTTTTAACTCCGAAGGAACATCTTCTACTCGCTCCTCGTGTTCACTTAGGCATTTCCTTAGTTGTGAAACGTGGAAAACCTTGTGAAACGCATCTAACTTCGGTGGAAGTTTGAGTTTGTATGCCACAGCCCCTACTCGTTCGATCACCTTGTATGGGCCAACGTACCTTGGACTCAACTTTTTCCTTGTTGAAAATCGTCCTTTACCCTTATACGTTACGGCCTTAAGATACACCAAGTCTCCTACTTGGAATTCCAACTCCTTACGACGCTTATCCGCATAGCTTTTCTGTCGGTCTTGTGCTTCCTTTAGTTTGATCTTTAGGAACTTCATCTTTTCGGTGGTTTCATCCATAATCTTTGGACCGAACAACATGCGTTCGCCCACTGGTGTCCAATATAGCGGTGTCCGACATGCTCGTCCGTATAACACCTCGTAAGGTGACATACCAATACTAGCTTGATAGCTATTGTTATAGGCAAATTCCACCAACCTTAAGTACTTCTCCCAATTCCCACCCCAATCTAAGACACATGCACGCAACATGTCCTCAAGGGTTTGAATCGTCCGTTCAGATTGCCCATCCGTTTGCGGGTGGTAAGCAGTACTTAAGTTCACCCTCGTTCCTAAGGCTTTTTGAAAAGCCTTCCAGAAATGCGATGTGAACCGTGTATCACGATCCGACACAATGCTTACCGGCACTCCGTGTAATCATACTATCTCCTCGATATACCTTGCGGCTATATCTTCGGCTCCATCCGTTTCGGAAATTGCTATGAAGTGTGCGGACTTAGTCAATCTGTCCACCACCACCCAAACCGCATTGTGCTTAGACTTTATCCCCGTAGGCAACCCGGTAACAAAGTCCATCGTTACATGGTCCCATTTCCATTCGGGCATGGGTAAGTTTTGTACTAACCCACTTGGTACTTGATGTTCCGCCTTGACAAGTTGGCACGTCGAACACTTGGCAACCCATTCGGCTACATCCTTCTTCATTCCCACCCAATGGTAATACCTTTTTAGGTCTCGGTACATCTTATTGGACCCGGGGTGAATCGAGAACTTTGATTGGTGCGCTTCTTTAAGGATTTCCCCCTTCAAACCTTTGTCATTCGGCACACATACACGACCATTCACCACTATGGTACCATTGTTCGATGTTTGGTACTCCGTTTTATTGTTCTTTGCCCAAGTTTTCAACTCCGCGTCCTTCTCTTGGGCCAAACGAATTCTACTAAGTAAATCGGCTTGATCAGCCGCACCTAAACCCAATGGTTCAAGATCCTTGGATAACGCATTAACATGCAATGTCCCCATCATGTTAACCAAGTCCACTTGGTTTTTCTCCGCTTCTACGTCGAAACGTCTCCTACTTAAGGCATCGGCGACTTGATTTGCCTTTCCCGGATGATAGGCAATATCTAAGTCGTAATCCGCCACAAATTCCATCCACCTTCTTTGCCTTAGATTCAACTCCGGCTGAGTGAATATGTACTTAAGACTCTTGTGGTCCGTGAAGATTTGGACTTTGGCTCCATAAAGATATGATCGCCAAATCTTCAAGGCAAACACCACCGCGGCCATCTCCAAGTCATGCGTAGGGTAATTCCCTTCGTGTTTACGCAATTGCCTTGAAGCATAAGCGATTACACTACCCTTTTGCATCAATACGCATCCTAGTCCCGTGATCGATGCATCCGTATAGACCATGTAAGGTTCACCTTCTTCCGGCAATACCAATACCGGAGCGCTTGTTAGCATAGCCTTCAACTCGGAGAAACTCTTCTCACATTCCTCCGACCATTGAAACTTAGTATCTTTCCCGGTTAGTCGAGTCATCGGTTGGGACATACTCGCAAAGCCTTTTACGAACCTTCGATAATATCCCGCCAACCTGAGAAAACTCCTAATCTCCGTGGCATTCCTTGGTCGTGGCCAATCCTTGATGGATTTGATTTTCTCCGGATCTACGGACACTCCTTGTTCCGATACTATGTGTCCGAGGAATCCGATACTCCTTTGCCAAAATGAGCATTTGCTTAACTTTGCAAATAACTTCTGTTCCCTTAACCGTTCTAGCACCGCCCTTAGATGATTTTGATGAGTTTTCCAATCCTTGGAATAGACAAGTATGTCATCGATGAAGATGATCACAAACTCATCTAAGAATTCTCGGAAAACACTATTCATCATCTTCATAAAGGCTGCCGGTGCATTGGTTAGTCCGAATGGCATCACTACGAACTCATAGTGGCCATATCTCGTCCGGAAGGCCGTCTTCCGAATATCAGATGGTTCTATCGGAATTTGATGGTATCCCGACGCCAAGTCTATCTTTGAGAACCACCTAGCGCCTCCGAGTTGGTCCAACAACTCATCTATCCGGGGTAATGGATATTTGTTCTTAATCGTAACTTTATTCAATCCCCGATAGTCAATGCATAGCCTAAAGCTACCATCCTTTTTCTTTACAAACAAGACCGGTGCACCCCATGGTGAACTACTTGGTCTAATAAATCCTTTATCCAACAACTCCTCCAATTGTTTCTTTAGCTCCGCCATTTCTGCCGGTGCCATCCGGTATGGAGCTTTAGATATAGGAGTTGTTCCCGCTTCGAGTTCAATGGTGAATGGGTCAGACCGGTCGGGTGGCAAGCCACTTACGGCCTCAAACACATCCGAGAACTCTTTTGCGATCGGAATATCTTTCAACTCCGCACTTGCTCCAACTTCGTGGGTTGTGATCGTGGCTATGTATGCCTCACACCCTTTCTCAAGCATCCTTTCCGCTTGGGTTGCCGAGATTACTAAACTTCCCGAAGTTGTCCTTATTCCTTGGAATTTCAACATTCCTTCCTCCCTCTCAAATTGAATCCGTCCTCGGTGACAATCTATGTGTGCCTTATACTTTCCCAACCAGTCCATACCCAAAATGACATCGTGTTTCTTGAGTTGGACGACGATTAGGTCCGTTGGCATATTTACACCGTTGACTACAACCGAGATTTCCCGAACAACACCGGACGGATACATTACTTGTCCGCCGGCTGCTCTAACCATTCCATATTCGGTGATTGGTTCTTTCTTGAACCCACCTTTTTCAACCATCTCGGAACTCACAAAACAATGTGTAGCTCCGGAATCAAATAAGGTATGTGTTTCTACATCACCTATACACAAGGTCCCTACACATTCCCCTAGAATGCTGAGTACCCCAATCCGTTTATGCATGATGCGATGCAATTTACGAATTAACATAAAGATCACAAGGACTTACCAGTGATCGCCCTGAAGTTTCCGGCATTGTTAGCATCTTCCGACAGTTCGTAAACTCGTGGTGCTATGGCCTGCCTCTTAGGCGGAGGCGGTAATCCGTTTCCGCTCCGGTTCGCCTTTTGTGCGGCTTGCTTTTCCACTTCCAGCTTCGGACACTCCCTCTTAAAGTGTCCCGCTTTCCCACAATGGTAACAAGTCCTTGGTTCTTCAGCGAGATCTTTTGGTCGCCCCGAATCCATCCTTGGACAGTTTTGAATCCCGTGGTCCTTACTTCCACACCGGCCACATGCACCAATGGCCTTCCAGCAAATCCCACCATGATTCTTTCCACAAGTCAAGCATTCTCCGCGCTTAGCTCCCGACTTAGTGTCATCCACCTTGTCCCATTTCCTCTTCTTATCCGCGGACTTGCTTGGTTGGCTAGAACGATTCGGAAACTTCTCACGATTCACGAGTTTTTCTTCCTCAATTCCGATTTCGATCATAGCCGCCCTTTCCACCAATTCGGAGACCGAATTAAAGGTACGGATTAAGCAATGGTTACGGATCTCCACCCTTAACCCGCGGATGAAACGGCGCACTTGAGACTGCTCATCCTCGAGCTCTCTTCCCACGTATCGCCTAAGGCGATTGAACTCTTCATCGTATTCTCGCACCGTTCGGTTGCCTTGTATCAAATCCAAGTAGGCACACTCAAGCCGATCCCATGCCTCCGGAGGGAAAAACTTCTTGTTAAACTCCTCCTCAAAGTCCGAAAAGGTTTGGATTTGATCACCCTTACGTTTCTCCACGGTCAGCCACCAGTTATGCGCGTCTCCTTCCAAGAAGTGAATCGCAATGTCCTTCCGGTAATCCTCCGGGCACCGAGTGGAGTTAAAGTTTCTTTTGAGCCGAGTCCTCCACTCATCCGCCATGATCGGGTCGGAACTCCCCGTGAAGTGACTTGTTCCCAACTTCGAGACGTGCTGAAGTAAACTCAAGTAGTCTCCCCTCTTCTTTGAAGAGTTCGTAGGCAGATTGACCTCAACAATCCCCACATCTACATCCGCATCTACGTCCGTTTTGTTCTCCTTCACTTGCACCACAGGATCCGGTACAAGTGCCTTAGTCAATGCGGCCATTTGTACCATCATAGCCTTCATCGTTTCCCATTGCTCTTGGGCAGATGGAAGTGTGTTCGGATTCTCCTTCCCATCCGTTGCACAACTGTTCTCCGGAGTTTGATAAACCGAAGACTTTTGTCCAGCCATAGGTCCGGCCGGAATTGCCCCATCAAGCGTTGCTTCGACACTTGTTTCCTTGGTAACTTGTGTCTCCTCGGCAACCAACGTCTCCTCTACGACGTCCTTACCCTTATCCTTATCCTTCTTACTCTTTCCCGTTTTGTTGCTCTTACCCATCTGCGAATAACTTCAAAGTTAGTTACGGTAAGTCATAGTAAATCGCAAGAGAGTAAGAAACAACTACCGTGAGGACTCATAAGCCGATGAGTGGTGATTCCCAAAACCCGCACTAATGGTCCTAGAACCAAGCATGCTCTGATACCAACTTGAAAGACCCCGATCCGGACTGCCTAAGTCCGGAGAGGTTCTCTCCGACCAAATCATTAAGTGATCCGATCCTTAGTCAAATTTTAGGGCCATTTCCTTAAGACAATCCGAATTACGATATTCTGAGATTCATTACTTAGAGTCAATATGCGATAATAGAGTAAACAAAGAATCGGATACTTTATTAGATACTTAAAAGGATTCGATACAACTTATGAGTTTGCATATAAGCTATTACAAGTCATATAATCGATCCTATTCTACCCGATTCATCACCACCCATCTTCCCGGCCTTGAGTCTCTCACGCCTAAGCCAAGTCCTTCCCACGATCACCATCCTTTCCTGAAAGTCAAAGAGGCATAAGTATCCGTTTTACTTATTATATGCAAGTCCATGCAATGCTCTCTAGGCCTTTTAACCACCCGGAACGAAGAACAGATCGGAGAGTGGAAGTATGCGCATCAGTTCGGCCGATTCACGGTAGATCTTCACAGATCCGCCGATCCTCCGCCGAGCCGCATCCCCATTTCAGCCGATCCGCCATTCGAACCAAGTTTATGCATGATATGAATGATTCCCCGATACTACAATATCACCCTAATCGTTCCGGACTTCTTCTAAGTCATTGCAACAATCCCTAGGCTAGATCGTACGTATCAAATCTCCTTAGGTTCGGACACAAAGTCTAGAACCGTCTCACCTTCGATCGCACCGATCGTAACTCTCTCCTAAGTGTTTTCTCTCAAGATGTTCTCCGAGAGTTTCTGTATTTTTCCCGAAGTTTTTCCGTGTCTGAAATCGTCCCAAACGCCTTGTATTTATAGAGTTTCGTTCAGAAACCGTTTCTCTAACCGTTCTCTAGAAGGCGCCCATTCGGTCCATAACCGCCCGTTGGTAACCGTCATCCGTAACTGCCCAACCGCTCTTCCGTAACCGCCCAACCGTCCTTCCGTAACCGCCTAACCGTCCAACCGTCGGACAGTTACCCAAGCTTAGCTGAGCTACCCGGCAGCTGGTCGAGCTAGCTGAGCTACTCGACAGTTACCCGAGCTTAGCTAAGCTACCCGGAAGTACTTCGAGCTTAGTTGAGCTATACGGGAGCTGGTTTGGCTACTTAACGTTCATTATTCTCTTTATCCGAGCTGATGGGCAGCTCCAATCTAGACTTGTCCGAGTTTCTCCTCCTTTTCTCGGACCAAGTCTCATCCGACGATCCTATTGAGGATCGCGGGCGTTACAGTTCCCCACTTCGGGTTTAGTAAACTCGGTAAATTTGTTGGGCTTGGGCCTCAAAAGTTTTTTTGTACTTAATGGGCTTTTTGCCTTTAATGCGACGGTTGCTCTTTCCCTTCCCACTCCTTGGGAAATAGGAAAAGCTACACGTCTTTAAGGCAATAACTGCCTTTTCTCAATTTCCAATTGATGAGACCATGGCCACCACAACTGCACCACACGAACCCGAGGAGCAGCTTGTACCAGAGGAAGCACTAATCGTCCCGGCGGGTCCTCTAACTCGATCAAGATTCAAAAGGTTCAACCAAGCAATCAATGGACTACTTAGGGAGCTAGACAAGAAGCAAGAAGACGTGGCCCAAATCTCCCTTATGATGATCACGGCCCAAAGTGCTCGGTAAAGGGATAAGTGTTGCTTACGCACTCTTTTTCCCTTGTCAAGTTTTGTCCCAATGGGTTTTCTTGACAAAGTTTTTAATGAGGCCTAAGTAACACTTTCAAGCCTCCCTTTATCAGCCCAATTCGTGGTCCAAGGCCCATCACTTTGCCTTGGCCCATTATCTTATTTTTATGTTCAAACTTTGCATTTAATGCCTTTGTAATTTCCTAGATACTTTGCATGAGCTTGCATGAGTGTAGACTTGTGCATGCTCGTGCATGTTCTCCTTCTCCTCTCTTCTCCTTCATCCTCCTCTTCTTTATATTCTCTTTGTAGCTCTCATTTGCAAACCATCAAACATTTTATCAAAGATCTCTCTTTTACTTGTTTGATCCGAGAAGTGCGTAATATCTTCTCAACTTGTTTCCTTCTTAGTGTGTAATATCTAAGTTGTATTCAAACTCGTAGTCTAAGAGATTTCCACCTCTCTTGGAAGTACAAAACGTTCCACCTTCAATCCGCTGCAACCGTTCATCCGTTTGTCCGTTCATCTTCCACCTACGATCTCGCTCTTCTTCCATCCTTCATGTTCAAAACCAACAAAGTGTGTTCTTGGGAGTAGATCCTCATCTAGGAGTCTATCATGTGGTATCAGAGCCACTTTGTTACCAGGTTTTGATGTTCCAACCCTAAATTTTCTGTTTTTCTCGATTTCACCTTTTTTCCAGATTTCTGATCGCATCTTGTTTTAATTTTTAAAAATAATTGGCTCGTTGAAAAATTGTGAAACCAATTGCGTTCGAACTAGTAACGAGTCTAGTATTTTTGAAAAGTTATTTTCGAATTTTTGGAATCGTTTTGATATTTTTCCAGATCCGTTTAGATTTGTCTGTTTTTGGACTATTTACTTGTTAGATTTTCGATTTTTCAGGTACAATGGTGACATCTGAAGACGAAGAGTCATCCACCTCTAGCTTGGAGAGAAAAATCTTGAAATCCGTCACAGCTGCAATGGCAACAATGATCGGCGAGAAGCTTGGTGCTCTACACGAATCAAATCAATCCGGAACCAAATCAACGTCAAAGGCAGCAACAAGAGGAAAAAAGGCAATATGATGAAGCAAAAAATTACTATAGTCATGCCTCTTTTCACAATAGTCAATGTAGGCGGCAGCGAGAAAGACCCCCGCCTAGAGATCCTTTGGGAAAAATAAAACTCAAGATTCCCGCCTTTCACGGAACCAACAATCCGGACACTTACTTGGAGTGGGAGCAGAAAATTGAGTTTGTCTTTAATTGTCAAGAGTGTACCGAGGCCAACAAGGTTAAAGTTGCGGCTACGGAGTTCTACGACTATGCGCTAAGTTGGTGGGATCAACTTGTTACCAGCCGAAGACGTGCCGGAGACTATCCGATTGAAACATGGAACCAGTTGAAAACCATCATGCGAAAGAGATATGTGCCAAGTTATTACCATCGTGAACTACATCAGCGGCTGAGGAATTTGGTCCAAAGAAGCAAGACGGTCGAAGAGTACTTTAAAGAAATGGAAACGCTTATGCTAAGAGCCGATCTTCAAGAAGATGGAGAAGTCATCATGTCCCGATTCATGGGAGGCCTCAACCGAGAAATCCAAGATCGCCTAGAAACTCAACATTATGTGGAACTTGATGAGATGCTTCACAAAGCGGTCATGTTCGAACAGCAAATCAAAAGAAGAAATTCCCGATTAAGCTACGGCACCACCAAGACCAAATACAGCTCGGAAAAACCAAGTTATCAAAAGGAAGAGAAATCCATCTACCAAAAGGACTACAAGCCATTCGTCAAGCCGAAACCGCTAGATCCAGACCCGAAAGGAAAGGGTAAGGAAGTGACCACAAGGGCTAGAGATATTCGATGCTTTAAGTGTCAAGGACTTGGGCACTACGCGAGCGATTGTTCTAACAAAAAGATCATGGTCCTTAGAGACAATGGTGAAGTAGAATCCGAAGATGAACGTTTGGAAAACGATTCAATGGAAGAGAGTTTGGAAGCCCCAACTAAAGGAGAGTTGCTTGTTGCGAGAAGATCATTGAGTGTTCTAACTAAGGCCGAAGAGCAAGCGCAAAGGGAAAACTTGTTTCACACAAGATGTTTAGTCAAAGGTAAGGTATGTAGCTTGATTATTGACGAAGGAAGCTGTACCAATGTTGCGAGTAGAAGTATGGTTGAGAAGCTTGGTTTAGAAGTGCTTAAACACCCGAAACCATATTCGCTCCAATGGCTTAACAAAAATGGTGAGATGTCCGTCAACGAACAAGTCAAGGTTCCATTGTCAATCGGCAAGTATCAAGACGAGATCTTGTGTGATATACTACCAATGGATGCTAGTCACATTCTTCTTGGACGCCCATGGCAATCGGATCGACAAGTTCTCCACAATGGCTTCACCAACCGACACACCTTTGAACACAATGGCCGAAAAACGACTCTTATTCCGATGACTCCGCACGAAATCTATCTAGATCAGCTAAGTATGGAGCAACGGGCCATCAAACCAACCGAACCGATCGATACCAAGGGTAAGAACAAGGTAGGTCATAAAAATAGTTTACTCTTTGTTTTCAAAGAAACTCTTACTTGTTCAACTAATCCCGAACCGGTGCTACCGAGTAAGATCAAGTTGGTTTTGCAAGAGTTTAAGGACGTGTTTCCGGAAGATAATCCCATAGGTTTACCACCCATCCGAGGGATCGAGCATCAAATCGACTTTGTTCCGGGAGTCGCTTTACCAAACCGACCAGCTTATCACACCAACCCAACCGAAACAAAAGAACTCGAGAGACAAGTGAACGAGCTTATGGACAAAGGACATATCCGAGAAAGCATGAGTCCGTGTGCCATTCTGGTGTTACGAGTACCAAAGAAAGATGGGAGTTGGCGTATGTGCGTGGACTGCCGAGCCATCAACAATATTACGGTTAAGTATCGCCACCCTATCCCTCGTTTAGATGATATGCTTGATGAGTTGCATGGTTCTAGCATCTTTTCAAAAATTGATCTTAAAAGTGGTTATCATCAAATCCGGATGAAGGAAGGTGATGAATGGAAAACGGCTTTTAAAACTAAACAAGGATTGTACGAATGGTTAGTTATGCCGTTTGGGTTAACAAATGCACCTAGCACTTTCATGAGATTGATGAATCATGTCCTTAGGAAGCATATTGGAGTATTTGTTGTTGTTTATTTTGATGACATCTTGGTTTATAGTAAGAACTTAGAAGATCATGTCATGCATCTTAAACTCGTTTTGGACTTGCTTCGAAAGGAAAAGCTTTATGCGAACTTGAAGAAGTGCACCTTTTGCACGTATAATCTTGTTTTCCTAGGCTTTGTTGTATGTGCAGATCGAATCAAGGTAGATGAAGAAAAGGGGCGATTCGAGAATGGCCAAGCCCTAAGAATGTAAGTGAGGTAAGGAGCTTCCACGGTTTAGTGGGATTTTACCGACGATTTGTCAAGGATTTTAGCACCATTGCCGCACGATTTACGGAAGTTATCAAGAAGGACGTTGGATTTAAATGGGAAGCTGCCCAAGAAGACGCATTCCAAACCTTGAAAGAGAAGCTTACTAATTCTCCCGTTTTAATTCTTCCTAATTTTATGAAAACTTTTGAGATTGAGTGTGACGCCTCCAGGTTAGGTATTGGAGCTGTTTTGATGCAGGATCATAAGCCCATAACGTTCTTTAGTGAGAAGTTAGGAGGAGCAACACTCAACTATCCGACCTACGACAAAGAGCTTTACGCATTGGTCCGAGCACTACAAACGTGGCAACACTATTTATAGCCAAAAGAGTTCGTCATTCATACGGACCACGAGTCTCTCAAGCACTTAAAAGGTCAACAAAAGCTCAACAAACGTCATGCACGGTGGGTCGAATTCATAGAAACCTTTCCATACGTGATTAAGTACAAAAAAGGTAAAGATAATGTTGTAGCCGACGCATTATCTCGAAGGTATGTTTTGCTTACTTCTTTGGATGCAAGATTGTTGGGATTTGAACAAATAAAGGACTTGTATCCTAATGATTCTGATTTTAGCAAAATATTCCAATCTTGTGAAAAGTTTGCCTTTGGAAAATATTATCGGCATGATGGCTATTTGTTCTTTGAAAATCGACTGTGTGCGCCTCACTCTTCTTTGCGAGAATTATTTCTAAGGGAAGCTCATGGAGGTGGCTTAATGGGACACTTTGGAGTTGCTAAAATGTACAAGGTAATGCAAGAACACTTCCATTGGCCGCACATGAAGAGAGATGTCGAACGACTATGTGAACGGTGCGCGACTTGTAAGCAAGCGAAAGCTAAGGTTCAACCCCACGGTTTGTATACCCCTTTACCTATTCATTTGCATCCTTGGAATGATATATCTATGGACTTTGTGGTAGGATTGCCTAGGACTAGGACGGGTAAGGATTCTATCTTTGTGGTTGTTGATCGCTTTTCTAAAATGGCACATTTCATTCCATGTCATAAAACCGATGATACATCTAATGTTGCTAGCTTGTTCTTTAGAGAAGTTGTTCGTTTACATGGCATACCTAAGACCATAGTTTCCGATCGTGATACTAAGTTCCTTAGTTATTTTTGGAAAACTTTGTGGTCGAAATTAGGAACTAGATTACTTTTCTCTACTACATGTCATCCGCAATCCGATGGTCAAACTGAAGTTGTGAATCGAACCTTGTCTACTTTATTGCGTGTGCTCATTAAAAAGAACCTTAAGACTTGGGAAGATTGCTTACCGCATGTTGAATTTGCTTATAATCATTCGGTGCATTCCGCGACTAAGTTTTCTCCTTTTGAAATCGTTTACGGGTTCAAGCCCACTTCTCCTTTGGATCTAATGCCTTTACCTTTGAGTGAAAGATCAAGTTTAGATGGCAAGAAGAAAGCCGATTTAGTAAAACAGGTTCACAAGAAGGCTAAGGAAAATCCTGAAGCCCGAACGAAGCTTTACGAGAAGTATGCGAACAAAGGGCGAAGGGAAGTCATCTTCAACGAAGGCGATCAAGTGTGGGTTCATCTTAGGAAGGAACGTTTCCCGGAAGAACAATCGTCCAAACTAATGCCAAGAATCGATGGACCGTTCAAAGTGCTCAAGCGGATCAACAACAACGCCTACCAACTCGATCTCCAAGGTAAGTACACCGTGAGTAATAGCTTCAACGTTTCTGATCTTCTTCCTTATTTTGCAGATAATTCGGATTTGAGGTCAAATCCTTTTCAAGTGGGAGAGGATGATGAGACCATGGCCAACACAACCGCACCACACGAACCCGAGGAGAAGCTTGTACCGGAGGAAGCACTAATCGTCCCGGCGGGTCCTCTAACTCGATCAAGATTCAAAAGGTTCAACCAAGCAATCAATGGACTAATTAGGGAGCTAGACAAGAAGCAAGAAGACGTGGCCCAAATCTCCCTTATGATGATCACGGCCCAAAGTGCTCGGTAAAGGGATAAGTGTTGCTTACGCACTCTTTTTCCCTTGTCAAGTTTTGTCCCAATGGGTTTTCTTGACAAGGTTTTTAATGAGGCCTAAGTAACACTTTCAAGCCTCCCTTTATCAGCCCAATTCGTGGTCCAAGGCCCATCACTTTGCCTTGGCCCATTATCTTATTTTTATGTTCAAACTTTGCATTTAATGCCTTTGTAATTTCCTAGATACTTTGCATGAGCTTGCATGAGTGTGGACTTGTGCATGCTCATGCATGTTCTCCTTCTCCTCTCTTCTCCTTCATCCTCCTCTTCTTTATATTCTCTTTGTAGCTCTCATTTGCAAACCATCAAACATTTTAGCAAAAATCTCTCTTTTACTTGTTTGATCCGAGAAGTGTGTGATATCTTCTCAACTTGTTTCCTTCTTAGTGTGTAATATCTAAGTTGTATTCAAACTCGTAGTATAAGAGATTTCCACCTCTCTTGGAAGTACAAAACGTTCCACCTTTAATCCGCTGCAACCGTTCATCCGTTTGTCCGTTCATCTTCCACCTACGATCTCACTCTTCTTCCATTCCGCTGCATCCTTCATGTTCAAAACCAACAAAGTGTGTTCTTGGGAGTAGATCCTCATCTAGGAGTCTATCACCAATAACGGTTTAAACCACTCGGGCACGCCACCATTATTGGATTTACGGTTCCAAGACCAACCCTAAACCATTATAAATAAGGGCTTATCTACCTCTGAACTTTCTTCAAATACGATTTCAGAATCTTACTTGAGAAATATTACGAGAATGGAAAACAAAAATGTAACCCCCGTCGACCCTGGCAGCCCACTATTCTTGTCCGGTGATGGTTTCGAGCCGGCCGGTGTTCTCTTTCCCCACGCCGTATTTCACTTTCCTTCGAAGGAGTAGAAAGAGGCTTGTGACTTTATGGATAAGGTTAGTATTCGTCCTCTTTGGTCAAAACTTTCTGCCCCCCTTTTTTTTTAAATTTACCCGTCTCCATGCCAGGTCGTCGACAAACATCGCCGTTTGTGCGATCAGAGGCAGCAGCTAGGTCTTAAAAGGCAAACACTCGAGGCTCGCATTGCTCGTGTGGAGAGGAAAGTGAGGGCTCTGGAGAGCAATCCCTTTCAATGGGAGTGGGGGAACTTCGATTCTATTGCAGAGATCCCGAAGATGCTCCGGATGTATCTCCGTGCTAAAGGTCAAGTTCCAAGGCCTGTGAATGCCCCGGTCGAAATTGCTCTGTTCGACAGCGAAGAGGAGGATGAGGAGGAGGACGGCACCCGTCGGAAATGCGTTCGAAACGAACCCGAGGTGGACGATAAGAACAATGCGTCTACTTCGAATGTCGAACCGGCGGTGAAGGAGCCTGTTCCTGAGCCTCTTCCGTAAATGTTCCCTAACCCTGCTTTCTTTTTTTTTTACAACTTTTGAACTCGCAATGGGCTCCGACCCTTTTTATTTATGGAAACATTTGCTACTTTCCTTTTTCTCGAAATATTCTTGGAGATACGTCTTTAATGCAGGATTGTTCAAAGGGCATAAATCTTTCCGCGAATCACTCTGCTCCAGGATGGAAACCGCGTCCTATTAGGGATACGATGTCCCTATAAATTGTAGCTTCATTTCTTTATTCCTCATCGTTTTCTTTTCCTTTTGTAGATATGGAATTCAACCTTCGATGTTCAGAGTCTATGCCAGACTTCTCTAGGGTCGGAATGATGGATGAAGATGTTCCAAATGTGCCGAGTAGGCGGCCTTCTCCACCTCGCGGCTTCTTCAGATCCCAGATCCGAGCTCCGTGCGCGCTGAATAAATGTTATTTTGTTTCCAGTGCCTGTACGTTCGCATAGTCGAACTTTATTTGCCTTTAATGACAAAATAAAACAAATTTTTATTAGTAGCTGAACTCGTTTCCGAGCTGCCTACGTACCCATTTCGGGATCAAGCCACACCGTAGTTCTTGTACATAAAAAATACGTGTAACTTAAACATAAAACTTTTTTAAATTAACCACATTCCAAGGACGCTGGACTGGCCTGTCTTCTAAGTCTTTTAACCTATAAACACCATTCCGAACCACTTCGGTAATAATGTAAGGTCCTTCCCAATTAATGCCAAGTTTGCCTGCGCCGTCTTCCTTTTTATTGTCAAAGACTCGTTTCAGCACATAATCCCCTACAAAGAAAGGCCTACTTTTGATCTTAGCGTTGTAGTATCGGGCTGCTGCCTGCTGGTAATTTTGAATCCGTATTAAAGCTTGATCTCGCCTTTCATTTATGGTATCTAGCGAATCATCAAGCATTGCTAAGTTTTCTTCCTCAATTAATGGTGCTTCTGTTCGGCAAAGTCCGGGCACATTGAGTTCAGCTGGAACTACTACCTCCATGCCATAAACCAAAGAGAACGGAGTTTCCCCAGTAGACCGTCTAGGGGTTGTGCGATAGGCCCATAAGATGGGTTGGAGTTCGTCGTACCATCCTCCCTTTAGATGATTTGATAGACTCCTAGATGAGGATCTACTCCCAAGAACACACTTTGTTGGTTTTGAACATGAAGGATGAACGGACAAACGGATGAACGGTTGCAGCAGATTGAAGGTGGAACGTTTTGTACTTCCAAGAGAGGTGGAAATCTCTTAGACTACGAGCTTGAATACAACTTAGATATTACACACTAAGAAGGAAACAAGTTGAGAAGATATTACGCACTTCCCGGATCAAACAAGAAAAGAGAGATTTTTGATAAAAATGTTTGATAAGTTCTCATAAGAGAATACATAGAGAATATATAGAGGAGAAGGAGAGAAGAGAATGTAGAGAGACATGTCTTGGAACAAGCTCCAAGGCTGCCTAGAAACTTAACAAAATATTAAAGATAGAATTTGAATAGAAAAGACCCTTTGGCTTCAAATATGACTCTTAAACTCCTATTTTCGTCACTCCTCTTGACCAGCAAATTAAGCACTTGGTTTGGGCTGTTCTTGGACTTGTATTGGCCATAAAATGGGCTGGACTCCATATATATTCCATGGGGTAGACTTCCGAATGTTATTCCATGGGCTGGATCAACAAATGGGTGATTTGAATGTGAATCATTTGCCTCATTAAAAACCTTGTCAAGAAAACCCATTGGGACAAAACTTGACAAGGGAAAAAGAGTACAAATGAGATACATGCTCATTTGATGATCATGTATCAAAACCAATGAGGTTAAGATAACATCTTTTCCATACTCTTTCTCCGCTACAAGCTCATTCTTTAGTTCAAAACGCTCCTCAGGTTCAAGCTGCTCCTCTGCTTCAAGCTCTTCCTCGGCTACAAGCTCTTTATCAAGTTCAAAGTCCTTTGTGCTTTCCATGATCACATCATCCTCTCCCACTTGAAAAGGATTTGACCTCAAATCCAATTCACCTACAATGAAAAGAACCAAGTAAGAATCATTGAAATTGGAACTCACATTATACTTACCTTGCAGCTCAAGTTCATAAGCATTGTCGCTTTTTCTTCTTGTTCGGTTGAATGGGTAATCGATCTTTGGCATTAAAACAACTCCAATTCCAGTCCTCTCAAAGAGATTGGACGAGAGAAATTCTAAGTCTGGTGGCTCGTCTTTTATACCTGCAATGTTGTCAACACCTTTGGCAAAAAGCAAGTGCATTATCATAGTCATGGAATCACTATAAACAACTAAACAAGCCTCAACTTTGATCAATGCATTATCCTTGAAATGTTCATGTTTTACTTGTGTTCTAAGATAAGAATTTGGTTCCAAATTTTGTTTAAATAATTCTAACTCTTTCTCAAAGTTTCCTAAATGTGATAAACTCCTTGTAACAGTTCTTAAAACATGAGAAACAAATCGAGTTAAAGAGCTACTTACCTGAATAAGGTTCGTGGTGTCTTCGGTGCTTGATATCATCACGATTAATGGAAGTGGTGTTGGATCCGGGGGTTCTTCTTGGATCAAGGCATTGTTGGTGACAAACTCGTCCTCTTTAGAGGTATCTAAAAACTCTCCTGGTCGCCATTGATAGGTATGAAACGAACCAAGTGAAGAGAGATCCATTTTAGGCTCTTCGGAAAATATGTGAAGTAAAGTGATCAAAATCTCGTGTGGTGTAGGAATTGAACGTCCTAAATAGTCTCCTGGTCTCCAAACGTGGCTTTGAGATGCATCATTTATGGGTGGTAGTCCTATAGGTTTGTCCTTAAAGAGCATGTCGTCATAATCCTGCAAAAGAGACATCATCTCACTCGGGAGCACCGGTGTAGGGTTAGTGAAGCTCATGAGAGCTTCCTTATAATTAAACAACAATAAAGGGAGTTTTGATAACATCGGTTTCTTAACTTCACCAATGCTCACAAAGAAATTTGATTGATTGCCTATGCGTTCTTCTTTGTGCTTTAGCCAAAGTTGATTTTGATAATCTTCACGAGGATCTCTTGATTGACTCATATGATGAGTGCTTATCTCCCGATCATTAGTCTTCTTGATTGGCCTCCAAATTGTACAACCTTCACCAAGAGAAAGCAAATTAGCTTTCATTCATTTTTGGGAGTTTAGATAATTACCTCGGGTTTTAATTGGTGGTTTAGCATTTGGTGGTTTCTCCTTGATAACACTACTATATTCAGCTCTAGGTAATTGATTTTGGACCCGAACTTCTTCAGCTTGAGTTAATTCTCCAATCCTGCTCATGGTTCCTTGTTTGCGTTCTTTGCGGAGGGATTGAGGCAGATGCAATTCTGGTGGCTTTTCCTTGATTGTCAATATGTTCAATGCACCTTCAACTCCTTTCAAGTTTTCATGGCTTAGTAGTTGAACCTTTAATGAGTCTTTCCTTGATATCACTTCTCTTAAGTACTTATACTTCTCCACAGCTCCTGTTCCTTTTTGAGCACTCATGGGATAGAACAAATGCATCATACTTGAAATAGAGAATTTAAGAACATGATTATTAACACTTGTGTTGCAAAGCTCAATGAATGGATTTGATTCGCATGACACGTTTTTAAGCACATGTTTCAATTCAGAGAATGTTTTAACCAATGCATATTCATCTTTACTTTTAAACAGCTCAAATGCATTGCTACACAAAGAAATTCTCAAAGAAGAGTTAAATTCACAAAACTCATCAAATAGAAAACCTTTTTTCTTAAAGAACTCTTTAAGTGTAAATGCTTTAAAGGTTGGAATCATTTTATCAAAAGCAGATTTTGGAACATGAAATTCCTTCACATTTTCAAAACCAAAACGTTTTTCATCTTGAGCAGAAACCAACATAAACAAATTAGGTTCAGTTTTAACCAAATCAATTTCCTTACAGTGCTTTCTTGGGTAATGGCAAGGAAAGGGCATAAGAACTGGTTCTAGCACAAAGTGGATTGGCTTCTCAAAGTGATTAACAAAAGGCAAACACCTTTGTGTTTCTTTAGGTGATTCTTCTTCATGAGAATTTTCTTCAACAACCTGTGAAAAACAAAGTGTACTACTCGGTTGCACCGGTTTGCTAAGGATTAGTTTATCACAGGCTTGATCATTTTCAAGCACAAAATTAGGTTTCTCAAAAAGATCACATGTATCTTTCAAAAATTCTGAAGGAAGAGCAAACTTAGCTTTTTCTGAATTAGAAAGAAGAGAACACTTAGCTTTTGTGGGTTTGTTGTAAGTGTTGAGGATATTCAGAAGTTCATCCTTCAATTTTTCTTCTACTATGAGGTTGCTTTTATCAGTTTCCTTCCGTTCCTTGGGAGCTAAGCTCTGCTTGTGACGATCTGATCTCTCCTTAGTAACAAAATATTGACATGAGGCTGGTTTCTTTTCTTGAACTGCTAACCCTTGGCATTGGCTTGTGGAGCACGGTTTGGTGTTTGCGGAGCATACTTATTCCTAAGTAGTTCCTTAAAATCTCTCCACGAGGTGATACTTGGCTCCTTGTAATACCAGCGATTATCAACTTCTTGTACCCACCATTTGTAAGCGTTTCCAGTGAGTTAGCTAATTGCATAACCTAATCTCTTCTCTCTCAGAATGTGGTGGTCGTGAAACCACTCTTCCATGTTTTTCTCCCACTCTATGTAGTCTCTTTTTCCTGAAAATTTAAAGAGTGCGTTAGTCGGTTGATAATCAGAATAAAACATAGAGTTGGATTTGAAAGTGTGAGAGATTTTTTTGTGGGCTGCTCCGTGTTTTTCTCAATGTGTGGTCTGGTGGCTTGGGTTTAAGCTCTTGTTTCTTCCTTTTTTGGTAAACCTCTGATATCTCTGTATTTTACCTCTTTTTAGCACGCATTTCTTATGCATTTAGCTTAGTTTCCTCTCTGTTTCACTGCATTAATAGTCCCTTTTTATAAGATCTACATCACTTAGTACGATTTGCATTGCATGGCATAGCATGTTGCATATTGGATGAGTTTTAGGTACTTTGGAGCTTATTTGGGACTTAATGGAGCAAGGAGGAACCAACACGACCTTGGAGCTAGACTTGGGATCGAATTGGAGAGGAATGAAGTCGTTCAAGATCACCTGGGAGCAGACTCGACGTCATGGCTCGACGACACGTCGAGTAGGACGCCAGGAAGCCAACTGAGAGCAGTCTCGACGTGGCAGGCTCGACGACACGTCGAGATGGACATCAAGGCGCCACCTTTGAGAATCACATGGTCTCGACGTGGCAGGCTCGACGACACGTCGAGTTGGCCTCCACCGACTCTCTATTTTGTCCTGTAGCCAATTAGGGCAACCTAGTATTTCCTATAAATAGGGGTACATGCTATTGTCCAGCGGATATTCCTTTTACCCAGCAGATATTCCTTTGTTCTCTCATAAACCCTAGTTTTTGTAATCGTTTTTCCTGTTGAATCTTTGAGTTTTTGCATTTCTTTTCTTCATCAAAGTTGTAGATCTGTCTCTTATCTATAACATACTTGCTTTTCAATGATTTCTGGGTTTAAAACGTTTTCTGGGTTTTTATGCATGATGTTCTTCAGTGTTCTTGAGTAGTGGATTAGGGTTCTTGAGGATGGGATAGATTAGGTGTGGAATCCTTAGTATATTTAGGTGGTTAAGTGTAGAATTGCTTGATTTCCCTTCTGGTTTAGTAGATCTTAATGCTATTTCCTCTCTGATCAATTGGAAGTTGATCTCAGACATTTCCACACCCAAAAGGTGTTTGATGAAATGTCTGAACCAACTATTCCAGAGATTTGCATACTCTAGCCCAAGAGATTGGATGTTTAGAATGCTTATTGACTTTATTAGATTGAATCATAATGCCTGCTAAGTTATATTTCTTCAATGAGAATTGAGTATGAAAGTGATTTAGCTTGAGAATCTCTGTCACGAGAGTGGATTGATTTGTATTCGAATCTATTGTCTAGGGATAGCTTGATTGAGTTTGTTAACCACCTAGGTAGACTAAGGAGACTGCCATAATCGATTACCCCATTCCTCAGGACCTTTTCTCTCTATTGATTGTTTAAATCTTGTTTCTGTTAGTTTGTGTTCTACTCGACCTGTTAGGCCTAGATCGTTTCTCTGCATTGTTAGGTTGCTAGTTTCTTTTCCAAAGCTTATGCATGATAGTTTCTGGTCTTTAGTTTACTTCTTGTTCTTGTTTACTTGCTGTTTAGTTCTCTTTTTATGCTTTTAAATTTGGTATTTGCATGTTAAATTGGTTGCAAGGATCAATAGAAACACACAAAACCCTTTCATAATTGGCTTGACTTATTTGCTTTCTGTTTCATATCTTGAATGCTTGCAGTCACACTGAGATTGGATTGATAACCTAATATACTACAATGGCATGTGTATTAGGGATTGATACATGTTAGATAGACGAAATCTTAGTATCAATTTGGCGCCGTTGCCAGTCTTGTGTTGCATTGTTCCATTTAAGATTTCAGAAACGTTTAAGATCAAGTTCTTTCTTTACCTTGGTTACTAACTCTTCATTTCATCTACTTGTTTTTGTGCTCCAGGTACCATCTCGACGACACGTCGAGACTGCCACATCGAGTCTGCCACTCTGCATTGTTAGGGACCATCTCGACCTCACGTCGAGACTGCCACATCGAGTCTGATCACTCTGCATGCAAACTCGATCTAAAGGCTCCAACAACCTCATCAGCTACAAAGACAACATCAACCAGTTAGCTCGTGAGTTAAGAGAAGGTAGAGCCCGAGACTACTGTGAACCGCACAATCCAGTCGCCATGGAACCACAAGATCACGATAATCAAGGAGTTGGTATACCACGGAACATTGGTGCTGGGGATGCACCAAGAAGCCATCAACAGAGACAGGGCATAGTTCCACCTCCTGTCCAGAACAACAATTTCGAGATCAAGAGTGGATTGATCTCAATGATACAAGGAAACAAGTTTCATGGGTTGCCTATGGAGGATCCCTTAGACCACTTGGATAACTTTGACAGGCTCTGCAGCCTCACCAAGATAAATGGTGTTAGTGAAGACGGTTTCAAGCTGCGTCTGTTTCCCTTCTCGCTGGGAGACAAAGCACACCAATGGGAGAAGACACTACCTCCTGACTCCATAACATCTTGGGACGATTGTAAGACGGCCTTCTTGACAAAGTTCTTCTCAAATTCAAGAACTGCAAGGCTAAGGAATGAAATCTCCAGTTTCACCCAGAAACAGTCTGAATCCTTTTGTGAGGCCTGGGAGAGATTCAAAGGCTACACTACACAATGTCCACATCACGGTTTCAAGAAAGCTTCTTTGCTCAGTACACTCTACAGAGGAGCTCTGCCCAAGTTCAGAATGGTCCTGGACACTGCTTCAAATGGGAATTTCTTGAATAAGGATGTTGAAGAAGGTTGGGAATTGGTTGAGAACTTAGCTCAGTCCGACGGTAATTATAATGAAGATTTTGATCGCTCCAACAGAGGTATTGGAGATCCGGATGCAAAGCATACTAAGGAGATGATTCATGCTCTCAACGAAAAGCTGGATAAATTACTGCTTACTCAACAGAAGCCAGTCCACTATATCACTGAAGAAGAGCACTATCAAATCCAAGATGGGGAGAATACTCATGCTGCAGAAGTCAGCTACATTCAGAACCAAGGTGGCTACAACAAAGGCTACAACCCCTACATGCCTGCTCATCCTAATCTATCTTACCGGAGCACGAATGTTGCAAACCCTCAAGATCAGGTTTACCCTCAGCTACAACAGAACCAGTCCAAGCCATTCATACCATACAATCAAGGCTTTGTCCCAAAGCAGCAGTTTAGTGGCGGTTATCAACAATATAATCCACCACCCGGTTTTGCACAGCAACCCCAGCCAGCTCCACCTGCACAAGATCAAGAGATGAAACAAATGCTTCAGCAGATTCTACAAGGTCAAGCATCTGGTGCTATAGCTCTTGATAAGAAAATGGCTGAGATTCACAACAAAGTAGACTGCTCCTTCAATGATCTCAATATCAAGTTTGAGGCTCTAAACTCCAGGTTGAAGTACGTGGAGAGCAAAATTGCTTCTACTTCTGCGCCTACGAATCCAGGGCAACTGCCAGGGAAAGCTATTCACAATCAGAAAGGTCATGTTAATGCTATTCACCTTCGCAGTGGTCGAGAGCTGCAAACTCGACCTAACATAGCTCCTGTCACTGAGGACAGTGAGATTCAAGAGGGGGAGGATTCTATTCAGAATGAAACCCAAGTAGAAGACACCACTAAGCTTGACCAAGAGGCTGCACCTAGTGATCAAGCTAAGAGCCCCCAAATCAAAGAACGAGTTGTTGATAAGAGTAAGAAGAAAGCTTTTATCCCACCACCCTACAAGCCCAAAATACCATTCCCAGGAAGATTCAAGAGGGATATCATTGAGAAGTACAGAGCCATGTTTGCTAAACACATCAAGGAGATTGAATTAAGGATGCCTCTCATTGATGCTTTCATGCTGATTCCGGATTCTCACAAGTACTTCAAAGACATGGTAATGGAGAGAATTAAGGAAGTGCAAGGGATGGAGAGTCATGAGTGTAGTGAAATCATCCAAACGAAAGTTATTCCCAAGAAATTGGGAGATCCTGGTTCGTTTACTCTCCCTTGCTCTCTAGGCACTTTAGCCTTCAGTAACTACCTCTGCGATCTAGGTGCTTTTAAAAGTCTCATGCCTCTCTCCGTGGCCAAGAGACTGGGTTTCAGCAAGTATAAACCTTGCAACATCTCCTTGATCCTGGCTGATGAGTCTGTCAGATTTCCTCATGGGTTATTAGAAGATTTGCCTATTAAGATTGGAAATGCTGAAATCCCTACAGACTTCATAGTGCTAGAAATGGATGAACCAAAAGATCCTTTAATCTTAGGAAGGCCCTTCTTAGCCACTGCTGGAGCTGTCATTGATGTTAAGAATGGGAAGATTGATCTTAATCTGGGAAATGATTTCACAATGAAGTTTGACATCAATGATGCCACGAGGAAGCCAACAATTGAAGGACAGACCTTCGTAGTTAAGGTAATGGATTGCCTAGCTGATGAACAGCTAGAGGAGGTTGCTGAGGAAGATCACCAAAAAACTTCTTTGACTAAGAGTGGTGAAGCAGGATATCTTCTCACTGAAACCTTGAGCTGTGGTAAGTCACTAGATTCACACAAGGAAGTAGTAGGGTCAGAGGTCTTTAAAGGCTTGATTGGGTCAAAAACAGAGGTTAAGGTGGCATATGAAGCAAGCTCAACACATGCTCAACCAACTGACTCGAGTATACATTTGAGTAAGCCTACAACTCGTCTGGAGAACTCTAGCTCGACCAAACATCGTGATAAGCTGCTAGAGTCTAGCAATTCTGCTCCAGATGGCTGGTTAGAACTCAAGGAGAGGTCCAAATGGCAGGATATAGCCATAAGGGAGCTAACAGGCACTGTGAGAGAGCTGAATGATCAAATCAAGAAGCTACATGGGATAGCCAACCAAAAACCACTCCCAATCAAGGACGTCCCAACTGATGAAGCATCCACTCTGGTCAGCAAAAAGGGGAGTGAATTCACTTCAGCATGGTCTATAGAAGAAGACTATCCAGTTGCTAAACAAGAAGCTTACTATGAGAAAATGGCCATTGAGTACTCAACTGCAGATTTATCAAGAGGGCGTGCTAAGTTTGATGATTCATCCACCTGCAGGACAGAGGAGACATCACTTGCTCTCTACAATCCACCCTAAGCTCATTCAGTGTGAGAAGTCAAGCTAAAGACTTTAAACAAGCTCACTTGGGAGGAAGTTCCATGTCTATCCTTGTGAATATTAGTTATTTCCTTGTTATTTTTGATGTTTTTGCTTAAGTGTCTCAGGATAAAGCATTTTAAGGAAGCCAAGGCGCAAAACAGAATGAGTTGCCTTGTCTCGATGTGCCCTACTCGACGTCACGTCGAGCTAGCCCAATGGACCAGTGGTACCTGCTCGATGAAGCCTACTCGACGTACCTGCTCGATGAGACGTCGAGCTAGCCTATGAAGCCCACCAGTACCAGGTTAATCACCTCTTTCTTCACCCATCCATGAGGTAACAACTCCAATTCACCATTGTATATACCGCATTTCATTTTGTTTCTCTGTTGGTTTGTCCTGAGTACTCTCTTCCAAATGCTTGTTACACAGAGGACTGTGTAATTTAAGTTTGGGGGAGGGCTCAGGGAGTATTTGACTTTGTGTTTTGTTTTCTTATCTCAAATTTTGCATCATTGCATCTAAGGCATAGAAAAACCATAAAAATTTGAAATTTTTCGAAAATGATTTCACAAAAACAGAGTGTTCATATAGCTTGCATTGTCATTTCAGGATTGTTTTAGTATGCTTTCACTTAGGGCTGTTGATAGTAGGATTTTAGCTAAGATCAATTATCCTTAAAGTACTATCATGTCATTGCAGTATTTAAGGTGTCAATCCAAATGGGTGTGATGCTAGCAATCAAGATGCAATCAGATATCACAGAGTCAAGCCAAGCAATAACAGGTTTTGGTGTTGTTAACAGCTCTAGCGATCATGCAGATAACATAAATTCTAACTATAACAGGCAATATACTCGATCACACAGCTTGATGCCAAGCACTGGATGTGGTCGAGTATCAGGTCGAGTAATTTTACAGAAACTGTAAACAGGGTACTCGACTGCACAGTTTGTTACCAAACTACTGGGTGTGGTCGAGTACTTCAAATGAAACAGGGTAGAAATGATAAAACTGAGCAACAAGTAACCAGATCAAGCAATTAATAGCGATGTAAACAAAGAAATCAAATGGAAGAGAAATTCCCGAGGATGGGGTAATCGAGTAGTGAAGTCTCCTTAATCTAACAGGTGGTTAACATGCTCAACAAACTATCCCTAGACAACAAGTTCAATAGCCAAATCAAAGTGCTACCGCAACAGAGATCCTCAAGCAAAGCTAGTCCCAGACTCAATCACCATTGACGAGAGCTAACCTAACAGGCATTACGAAACAACAAGTCTAAGCCAAAACGCTCCCTGTAACCAATACCTTGGTACAGAGCCACGAATCTCTGGAATTAGTGGTTCAGACATTTCATCGAACACCTTTTGGGTGCGGAAATGTCTGGGCTCAGATTCCAGTTGATCAGAAAGCAATCAGCATTAAGAACAACTAATCCAGAAGGGATCTACCAATCAAACTCAACCACCTAGCAGATCAAGGATTCTAAACTACTCTAACCCATCCTCAAGAACCCTAATCACTACTCAAAACTCATGAACATGAACATAAACCCAGAAATGCATAAAAACTTCATACTAGCAAGATCTCAACAAGATGAACAACTTTGTAGAAGAAATCAAAAGCAAATACTCAATAGATTAAGAGAAATCTGGATTACAAATATGAAGAAAGCACTAATTGTTCTGCAGAAAATAACTTAGATAGAATAAAACTTAGTCTGAAAATTATGAGAAACAACCTATTTATAGCAAATACTAGGAAACCCTAAATCACAAGACGACAAAGTATTAAGGCGGTTTACGGAGATACTCGACCCTTGTGATCGAGTAGAGAGGTTGAATAAAGTTGGCGCCTTTGCGTTTTCTTGCTCTGGGCATGTCGTGATCGAGCATTTGGGTCGAGTATGTGCTCGAGTTCTGCTTCATCCTCTTCTCTTCCTTATGCTCAATGTCTGGTTGAGTTGGGATCTGAGAAGACTGTGAAGCTTGTGATCAAGTGGCTGCGGGGAGGTGGTGATCGAGTAGATTGGTTGGTGGCACGCTCTGGACTGCTTCTTCAACCCTGCGATCGAGTATGTGGGTAGACTGTCAGGATGGACTGCTCCTCTTCCTCTGTGATCGAGTAGAACTGTGAACTGGCAGGATGGACTGCCCTGTGATCGAGCAGAACTGTGAATTGGCAGGATGGACTGCCCTGTGATCGAGCAGAACTGTGAACTGGCAGGATGGAATGCCCTGTGATCGAGCAGAACACTCCTGATGGTCTGCTGAGCTGACTGCTTCCCTCTCTGCTACTGGTGATCGAGCAGAATGGTCCAAATGTGACTTTCAGCTATGTTTTTCCTCTTTCTGAACACCAATAGCCCTGAAGCACCTGAAACAACTCCAGAATGCAAAATGCATGCAAGACTAATACTAGACACACTTAAACATGCAAAATGTGCAAAATGATGATGAATGCTATGAAAGATGAATGAAACTAGACTCAAAATGGTGATAAATGGATGTATAAAACATGCAAATTATAGACATATCAACTCCCCCAAACTTAGTCTTTGCTTGCCCTCAAGCAAACAAGTAAACATAAGATGAAGGAGAGGTTTGAAGGTGGAGACTCAGAACCAAAGCATGCAGACAAAGCAAATGAACTCAATGTCCAAGTTAGTAATTGTGGAATGCATAGAGACCAAACTCTACTTAAAAACTATAGCCATATTCATCACAAGACAACCTAACATTTGTTCCAATCTACACACACCTTCAGATCATCAATTCCCTTTAACATTGATTAAGCTCAAACCATGAATCAAGCAAAACATTGTTGAGGAACTCATTTGGTTTAAAGGACAGGGCTGAGAAACAAAGATGGTTCCTCTGTAAATGGTTCAGACTTTTTCACAGTAACAGGGAACTCTCATGAATGGACAGAGCTGTAGTAGAATGCTAAAGGTTAGAACCAACCTATGCATACAAGAACAGACCCCATCTACCCAAATAACCATAAGCATATCAAACTCCATAGATGGTCCTATCTCTAAACCCCATAAATGATCCTAATTCTACCCTTTGCACTCAAGGCATGTTTCAATAATCTCTTGGATCAACCCATTCTTTCTTTTTTTGTTCTGTTCTAAGGAGAGGTTTTCTTTTAGACTTTCTAGCGGATTGGGACTTTCTTTAACAACTAAGGCTCTTCTTCTCATCTTATGACTTAAGACAACTCTAGGCTTTTGCCTTTATTTTTACTTTGCACAGAGCCTAAATTCTTTTATTTTCAAGCTTCCCAAATCCTTTACTAGACTAACAAGATATTCTTTTCTGTTTCACTTCCATCTCCTAAGAACAATAACACTTGTCTTTCTTTCTCATTTTCATTCCAAACACATTCCAAAACCCAAAGTAAAACTCCCACCTAGTCCTATCTAGCCCAAAAAGCGTGGACTAGAACTACATGGGATACCATTCTTGTCGGTTCATACCTAACACTTTCTACCAAGCTCAATCCGGAAATAGGCCTCAAGCACACACAAATTTATTCATGGCTTGAAAGAAAGGTTAGGTTCAGGGTGGGGGAAACTGTTCCAATGATGGGAATCAGCTACTTGGATTAGCAAGAGTGGTAGAAGGTGAAAGAAAATCCAAGTATGTGTATTGGTAGCCACAAGTTCAACAAC
The DNA here is from genome assembly GCF_000004255.2 of Arabidopsis lyrata subsp. lyrata. Lineage (NCBI taxonomy): Eukaryota > Viridiplantae > Streptophyta > Magnoliopsida > Brassicales > Brassicaceae > Arabidopsis > Arabidopsis lyrata. Next base: position 24,215,709 of record NW_003302553.1, read on the forward strand.
AATGCAAAGACATGATAATTATAAGTCAAGTTCAGGTTCTAATAGATAGGGACAAGAATCACATCAAGCATGCTTCAATTGAAACAAGAGAGTCAAGTTGTGAATTCCAAATATGGTGCAGTCTTAATTCAAGTTCTATCACAAGCATTAAACAACTAATAACGAGGGCATTGAATTCATTCAGTAAATGAGCATGCTTACAAGGTTATCTCATTATCATCCCCTATGCAAATGCAACAATCCTATATGAAACCTTCTAGACTCAATCTTAAAATGAAAATGCAACTACATGAACACTCTATTTTTGTGAAACCATTTTCAGAAATTTTTCAAATTTTTAGGGTTTTTTCAATGATATAGATGAATGCAGACAATATGTACAATGCAAGAAAAATTTGAAAACAAGGACAAAGCAAACTCATCAAATACTTCCTGAGCCCTCCCCCAAACTTAAATTACACAGTCCTCTGTGTAACAAAAATTTGGAAGAGAGTACTCAGGACAAATAAATAAAGAAAGAAGACATGAGATGGTATAAACAATGGGGAAGTGGAGTTGTTACCTCAACTGAAGAAGGAGTTGATGTGCTCATCAATGCTTGCTTGTGTGTACTGCCAGGTCATTGAGGAGTCTTACGGTTGTGCTTCTGCTCCTTCTCCTTCTTGATACTCGACCATGTCATCTCATTACCATATGGCTTCTGTTGGTCAAGTATGATCTTGATTTTGAAAAATTTGGATCAAAAATCACATCATACTCGACTGCAACTCTTCATCAGCATGTGGCCTCGCGTGATAGAGTGACATGTTGAAACTTCAAAAATCTTGAAACTGAGACCCATTTCATACTCGATTGCACTGTACCACTGTCATCCCATATGCTTCATCGAGTATAACCTTCAAAATTCAAAAATCAAGACCACTTCACTTTGCACTTGATACTCATTTCCTGAAAACCAAAACACTACCAAACGCATTAAAAATAACAAGGAAATAAAAATATGTACGTGGATAGACATGGGACTTCCTCCCAAGTGAGCTTGTTTTAAGTCTCTAAGCTTGACTCCTCACACTCATTAGGCTTAGGGTGGTTTGCAGAGAGGAAACGAGGTCTCCTCTTCTTCTTCAGTAGATGTATCGTCAAACTCAACATGCTCTTCTGATAGGTCTGCAATTGGGTACTCAGTGGCCATGTCCTTGAAGAAACCTTCTTTTTGATCAGGAGGATGCTCTTCTTCTCTAGACCATTTCAATGTGAATTCACATCCTTCTTTGCTGACCAGAGCAGTGGCTCCATCGTTTTGGACGTCCTTGATGTTGAGTGGCACTTGGTTGGCTTTTCCATGGAGCTCTTTGATTTGATCCTTCAGCTCTTTCACAATATCTGCTAACTCCCTTATGGCTTTGTCCTGCCATTTGGACCTCTCCTTGAGTTCCAACCAATCATTTGATGCCAGAGTGCTTGCTTTAAGCTGTTGCTCGAGCTGTTCAGTCGAGCATGAGCTCTCAGGGCCAGTTGGAGGCTTCTTCGAGTTGTTGGTGGAATCAGTTGGTCGAGCATGTGTTGAACTTACTTCATTAGCTCTCATAACCTTTGTTTCAGACCCCATCAATCCCTTGTGTAAGTCTAAGGACTTCTCAGAACTCAAAGTCTCACTAGGGAGATATCCAACTTTACCACTCTTGGTCAAAATAGTTTTTAAGTGATTCTCTTCAGCAAGTTCCTCTAGAAGTTCATCAGCTAGCCGATCCATTTCCTCAACTAAAAAGGTCTGTCCTTCTATTGTCGGCTTCTGCATATCATCATTGATGTCAAACTTCATTTTTAAATCCTTCCCCATATTAAGATCAATCTTCCCTTGCTTAACATCTATGATTGCTCCAGCTGTAGCCAAGAAGGGCCTTCCTAAGATCAAAGGATCTTTTGGTTCTTCATCCATGTCCAACACTACGAAGTCTGTAGGCACCTCCAGATTTCCAATCTTGATAGGCAAATCTTCTAATAACCCATGAGGTAGTCTAACAGACCTATCAGCCAAGATCAAGGAGATGTTGCAGTATTTATACTTGTTAAAACCCAACCTCTTAGCTACTGAGAGTGGCATGAGACTTACTGATGCTCCTAGGTCACAAAGACATTTATTGAAAGTCAATGAACCTAGGGAGCATGGTAGAGTAAATGAACCAGGGTCTCCTTGCTTTTCTGGGACAACCTTCTTCTGTATGATGGCACTGCACTCATGGCTCACAACTGTTATTCTCTGAACCTCTTGAATTCTCTCCCTGATCAATTCTTTCAGAAACTTGTGGGAATCCGGAATAAGCGTGAGAGCATCAACAAGAGGTATCCTGGCTTCAACGTTTTTGATGTTCTCTGCAAACATAGCTCTGTACTTATCTGCCAACGCTTTCTTTTGTCTACCAGGAAATGGAAGTGGGGGCTTGTAAGGAGGAGGAACAAAAACCTTCTCCTTGTTCTTAGCAGCAACTGGTTTTTCAGCAGGTATGGCCGCTACTCGAGTTGTTGATCGAGTATGTCCATCGAGTACTTCAGTTGGTTTGTCAACTTGATCTTTATGGAGACTGAAATCCTCCCCATCTTGGTCTGCACTGTCCTCAGTGACTGGCTTGGGTCCCTCTAGGGTGGATAACTCTCTTCCACTCCTTAGGGTGATAGCATGAACATTAGCATACTCCTTTGGATTCTGAATTGCTTTCCCTGCGAGTTGCCCTGGAGGTTTCGGAGCAGAAATAGATGCAGATTGTCCCTCTAAGTATCGGACTTTGGAATTCAATGCTTCTACTTTTACATTCAGGTCATTGTAGCTACAATCCAGCTTATTGTGTAATTCAGATATCTTCTTAGCAATCTCCATGGAGCCAGAGGCTTGTCCTTGGAGAAGCTGTTGTAGCATTTGCTTCATGTCAGAATCAGGAACAACAGGACCTTGGTGTTGCTGAGGTGCATACCCAGGTGGTGGTTGCTGCTGGTAGTTCCCCTGAAATTGTTGCTTGGGAGCAAAACCTTGGTTGTAGGGAACAAAAGGTTTATTCTGACCCTGCTGTTGTTGTGGAGGATACACTTGATCCTGTGGATTAGCAACGTTGGTGCTGCGGTAAGAAAGGTTGGGGTTGTTAGTCTTGAAGTTGTTATAACCTTTGTAGCCACCTTGATTGTTGATGTAGCTGACCTCTTCATATTGGTTCCCCTCCCCATCTTGGACTTGATACTGGTCGTCATCAACTAGGAAGTGCACATGCTTCTGCTGGCCAAGGAGAATCCTATCCAGTTTCTCATTAAGAGCTTTCATCTCTTTCCTGTGTTTATCATCCGAGTCAGCTGTTCCTCTGATGGTCCTGTCGTAGTCCTCGTTGTAATTTCCATCTGACTGAGCTAAGTTCTCAACTAATTCCCAGCCTTCAGCAACATCCTTGTTCTGGAAATTCCCATTGCTCGCAGTATCAAGGAGCATTCTGATCCGTGGAAGAGCACCTCTGTAGAGTGTGCTGAGCAGTGAGGCTTTACTGAAGCCATGATGAGGACATTGGTTGGTGTAACTTTTGAAGCGCTCCCAGGCTTCACAGAAGCTTTCTCCATTCTTTTGGGCAAAACTAGAGATCTCATTCCTGAGCCGTGCAGTCCTTGCGTTGGAGAAGAATTTTGTAAGAAAGGCCTTCTTGCAGTCATCCCAGGATGTGATGGATCCAGGTGGAAGATTCTTTTCCCAGATGTGTGCTTTGTCACCCAAGGAGAATGGGAACAACCGGAGCTTGAATCCATCTTCACTGACTCCGTTGATTTTTGTTAGGCTGCAGAGCCTATCAAATTCGTCTAAGTGGTCGAGTGGGTCTTCCATAGGCAGACCATGGAACTTGTTTCCCTGAATCATCGAGATGAGACCACTTTTAATCTCGAAGTTGTTGTTTTGGACAGCAGGAGGCACAATCCCTTGCCTCTGGTGGTGGTTTCTTGGTGCATCTCCAGCACCAATGTTTGCAGGCAGATTGTTGACATCTTGTTCATCAGCCATTCTGAAAGGATGGTTGTGTTCAAGGTCTGTAGTGTCTCTCCTTTCCCTTAGTTCTCTGTCAATACGGTCAATGTTATCGTTGAAAAGGAGGTTCTGGTTGCCTTTTGATCGAGTTTGCATACAGCAGGGTTGTACCTGGATCAAAAAGACAACAAGAAAAACAAAAAGTTAGTAACCTAAGTGAAAATTGAAATAGAACTTGATCTAAGCAAGTCTGAAATCTCAAATGTAACAAACAAACACCCAAATGGCAACGGCGCCAAATTGATAGTATGATTTTCACTAAGATCAATTATCCTTAAAGTACTATCATGTCATTGCAGTATTTAAGGTGTCAATCCAAATGGGTGTGATGCTAGCAATCAAGATGCAATCAGATATCACAGAGTCAAGCCAAGCAATAACAGGTTTTGGTGTTGTTAACAGCTCTAGCGATCATGCAGATAACATAAATTCTAACTATAACAGGCAATATACTCGATCACACAGCTTGATGCCAAGCACTGGATGTGGTCGAGTATCAGGTCGAGTAATTTTACAGAAACTGTAAACAGGGTACTCGACTGCACAGTTTGTTACCAAACTACTGGGTGTGGTCGAGTACTTCAAATGAAACAGGGTAGAAATGATAAAACTGAGCAACAAGTAACCAGATCAAGCAATTAATAGCGATGTAAACAAAGAAATCAAATGGAAGAGAAATTCCCGAGGATGGGGTAATCGAGTAGTGAAGTCTCCTTAATCTAACAGGTGGTTAACATGCTCAACAAACTATCCCTAGACAACAAGTTCAATAGCCAAATCAAAGTGCTACCGCAACAGAGATCCTCAAGCAAAGCTAGTCCCAGACTCAATCACCATTGACGAGAGCTAACCTAACAGGCATTACGAAACAACAAGTCTAAGCCAAAACGCTCCCTGTAACCAATACCTTGGTACAGAGCCACGAATCTCTGGAATTAGTGGTTCAGACATTTCATCGAACACCTTTTGGGTGCGGAAATGTCTGGGCTCAGATTCCAGTTGATCAGAAAGCAATCAGCATTAAGAACAACTAATCCAGAAGGGATCTACCAATCAAACTCAACCACCTAGCAGATCAAGGATTCTAAACTACTCTAACCCATCCTCAAGAACCCTAATCACTACTCAAAACTCATGAACATGAACATAAACCCAGAAATGCATAAAAACTTCATACTAGCAAGATCTCAACAAGATGAACAACTTTGTAGAAGAAATCAAAAGCAAATACTCAATAGATTAAGAGAAATCTGGATTACAAATATGAAGAAAGCACTAATTGTTCTGCAGAAAATAACTTAGATAGAATAAAACTTAGTCTGAAAATTATGAGAAACAACCTATTTATAGCAAATACTAGGAAACCCTAAATCACAAGACGACAAAGTATTAAGGCGGTTTACGGAGATACTCGACCCTTGTGATCGAGTAGAGAGGTTGAATAAAGTTGGCGCCTTTGCGTTTTCTTGCTCTGGGCATGTCGTGATCGAGCATTTGGGTCGAGTATGTGCTCGAGTTCTGCTTCATCCTCTTCTCTTCCTTATGCTCAATGTCTGGTTGAGTTGGGATCTGAGAAGACTGTGAAGCTTGTGATCAAGTGGCTGCGGGGAGGTGGTGATCGAGTAGATTGGTTGGTGGCACGCTCTGGACTGCTTCTTCAACCCTGCGATCGAGTATGTGGGTAGACTGTCAGGATGGACTGCTCCTCTTCCTCTGTGATCGAGTAGAACTGTGAACTGGCAGGATGGACTGCCCTGTGATCGAGCAGAACTGTGAATTGGCAGGATGGACTGCCCTGTGATCGAGCAGAACTGTGAACTGGCAGGATGGAATGCCCTGTGATCGAGCAGAACACTCCTGATGGTCTGCTGAGCTGACTGCTTCCCTCTCTGCTACTGGTGATCGAGCAGAATGGTCCAAATGTGACTTTCAGCTATGTTTTTCCTCTTTCTGAACACCAATAGCCCCGAAGCACCTGAAACAACTCCAGAATGCAAAATGCATGCAAGACTAATACTAAACACACTTAAACATGCAAAATGTGCAAAATGATGATGAATGCTATGAAAGATGAATGAAACTAGACTCAAAATGGTGATAAATGGATGTATAAAACATGCAAATTATAGACATATCAGCTGTTGCATCATGCATTTGCATCGGAGATTATGATGATTATAACCTTGTAAATATGCTTATTCACTAAGTAGAACTCAGTGCCCTGGTTGTTAGTTCTCTAATGCATAATCGACTGAACTTGAAGTAAGACCGCACCATCTTTTGAATTCAACGCTTGACTTTCTTGTTTTTAGTCGAATCTCGCTTTGATCTGATGCCTTTCCCTATCTATTTGAACTTGAATTTTGACTTATAATTATCATGCTGTGCATTGTGCTATGAACTCATGGATACCTTAAAATACTTGGACTTTCTTTTACCTTTTGATCACTCTTGCTAGTCCAAGTAGCTGACTCTCATCTTTGGAGCAGTTATTCCCCACCCTTAGCCTTAACCTTCTTTCAAGCCATTTATCATTTGTGTGTGAATGTGAGGCCTTATTCCGATTGAGTTTGGTAGAAAGTGTTAGGTCTGTAACGACAAGGATAGTATCTCATGTAGTTCTGGTTCACGTTATCTGGACCAGATAGGACTAGGTGGGTGCTTAATTCTGGGTTTGGGTTGTGTTTAAAAGAAAGAAAAGGTTGTGTTCATCATTGAAAGAAAAGAAAAGGGAAAAGAGTCCTAAGGAGAAGCAGCTAAAGTAAGAGAAGTCTAGTAAAGGATTTGGGTGTGCTATAAAGTAAAGGAAAAAGGGTTCTGTAAATAGCTTAAAGAGTTTGGGCAAAAGCCTTGTGTTTATAAGAAGAAAGAAAAGGGAACCCTAGTTGTTAAAGAAACCTGATCCGCTAGACAGAGCAGTAAGAAAGCTTCTCCTAGGATAGAAAGCAAAGAAAAGAAAAGGGATGATTTGAGTAAAGTCTGTAAATGCTTTGAATGCAAAAGGGTAGAGTTAAGTTCATGATTCTGGGATTAGAAATAGGACCTCTATTTGGGTTGATATTGATTACATTCTGGGTAGATGGGGTCTTATCCTTGTATGCATAACTTGATACTCACCTTTAGCATTTTACTAAAGCTCAATCATTCTTGAGAGATCCCCTGTTGCGATTTAAGCCAGATCTTTAAGGGACCATCTTTGTCTCTAAAACCTTTACCCTTTAGCCAAATGTGTTCATATCCATTGCATAGTATGATTCACGGTTCCTACTTAATAAATGTTAAAGGGAATGTGCAGATTTGAATGCTTGATTTGATTAAGGCAGAGGTTAGGTTGAGATGTGAAGAAGATGGCTAATGTTTTTAAGTAGAGATCAGTCAACCTTGCACTCTAGAATTAGCAACCTGGACATTGAATTCACTTATTCTATATGCATGTTTTGGTTCTGAGTCTCCACTTTCAAACCTCTTCTCCAGCTTGGTTCTATTTGTTTGCTTGAGGGCAAGCAAGAGCTAAGTTTGGGGGAGTTGATATCTCTGTATTTTACCTCTTTTTAGCACGCATTTCTTATGCATTTAGCTTAGTTTCCTCTCTGTTTCACTGCATTAATAGTCCTTTTTTATAAGATCTACATCACTTAGTACGATTTGCATTGCATGGCATAGCATGTTGCATATTGGATGAGTTTTAGGTACTTTGGAGCTTATTTGGGACTTAATGGAGCAAGGAGGAACCAACACGACCTTGGAGCTAGACTTGGGATCGAATTGGAGAGGAATGAAGTCGTTCAAGATCACCTGGGAGCAGACTCGACGTCATGGCTCGACGACACGTCGAGTAGGACGCCAGGAAGCCAACTGAGAGCAGTCTCGACGTGGCAGGCTCGACGACACGTCGAGATGGACGCCAGGAAGCCAACTGAGAGCAGTCTCGACGTGGCAGGCTCGACGACACGTCGAGATGGACGCCAGGAAGCCGCCTAGGAGCAGTCTCGACGTGGCAGGCTCGACGACACGTCGAGATGGACATCAAGGCGCCACCTTTGAGAATCACATGGTCTCGACGTGGCAGGCTCGACGACACGTCGAGTTGGCCTCCACCGACTCTCTATTTTGTCCTGTAGCCAATTAGGGCAACCTAGTATTTCCTATAAATAGGGGTACATGCTATTGTCCAGCGGATATTCCTTTTACCCAGCAGATATTCCTTTGTTCTCTCATAAACCCTAGGTTTTGTAATCGTTTTTCCTGTTGAATCTTTGAGTTTTTGCATTTCTTTTCTTCATCAAAATTGTAGATCTGTCTCTTATCTATAACATACTTGCTTTTCAATGATTTCTGGGTTTAAAACGTTTTCTGGGTTTTTATGCATGATGTTCTTCAGTGTTCTTGAGTAGTGGATTAGGGTTCTTGAGGATGGGATAGATTAGGTGTGGAATCCTTAGTATATTTAGGTGGTTAAGTGTAGAATTGCTTGATTTCCCTTCTGGTTTAGTAGATCTTAATGCTATTTCCTCTCTGATCAATTGGAAGTTGATCTCAGACATTTCCACACCCAAAAGGTGTTTGATGAAATGTCTGAACCAACTATTCCAGAGATTTGCATACTCTAGCCCAAGAGATTGGATGTTTAGAATGCTTATTGACTTTATTAGATTGAATCATAATGCCTGCTAGGTTATATTTCTTCAATGAGAATTGAGTATGAAAGTGATTTAGCTTGAGAATCTCTGTCACGAGAGTGGATTGATTTGTATTCGAATCTATTGTCTAGGGATAGCTTGATTGAGTTTGTTAACCACCTAGGTAGACTAAGGAGACTGCCATAATCGATTACCCCATTCCTCAGGACCTTTTCTCTCTATTGATTGTTTAAATCTTGTTTCTGTTAGTTTGTGTTCTACTCGACCTGTTAGGCCTAGATCGTTTCTCTGCATTGTTAGGTTGCTAGTTTCTTTTCCAAAGCTTATGCATGATAGTTTCTGGTCTTTAGTTTACTTCTTGTTCTTGTTTACTTGCTGTTTAGTTCTCTTTTTATGCTTTTAAATTTGGTATTTGCATGTTAAATTGGTTGCTAGGATCAATAGAAACACACAAAACCCTTTCATAATTGGCTTGACTTATTTGCTTTCTGTTTCATATCTTGAATGCTTGCAGTCACACTAAGATTGGATTGATAACCTAATATACTACAATGGCATGTGTATTAGGGATTGATACTTGTTAGATAAGTAAAATCTTACTATCAACCTCAAATCTCTCATCCGTCACTTTAGCCATAGAAGCCGTAAGAGTTGTTGTAAGAGTAGCTGTGAGAGCTTCCATCAATAGCTTGTTGCTTTGTGCATTGCTGCTCTCTTCCTTATCTTGCCTTGGTTCCTCTCGGTGCTGCCCTTGTCGTTTATTTGGTTCCGCGTTGACTTGATTCAAGCGTAGAGCACTAAGCTTCTCGTTGATCATTGTTGCCATTGCAGTTGTGACTGATTTCATGATTCTTTTCTCTAGGCATGACTCTTCGTCTTCAGATGTCACCATTGTACTGGTAACAAAGTGGCTCTGATACCACATGATAGACTCCTAGATGAAGATCTACTCCCAAGAACACACTTTGTTGGTTTTGAACATGAAGGATGCAGCGGAATGGAAGAAGAGCGAGATCGTAGGTGGAAGATGAACGGACAAACGGATGAACGGTTGCAGCGGATTGAAGGTGGAACGTTTTGTACTTCCAAGAGAGGTGGAAATCTCTTAGACTACGAGCTTGAATACAACTTAGATATTACACACTAAGAAGGAAACAAGTTGAGAAGATATTACGCACTTCCCGGATCAAACAAGAAAAGAGAGATTTTTGATAAAAATGTTTGATAAGTTCTCATAAGAGAATACATAGAGAATATATAGAGGAGAAGGAGAGAAGAGAATGTAGAGAGACATGTCTTGGAACAAGCTCAAAGGCTGCCTAGAAACTTAACAAAATATTAAAGATAGAATTTGAATAGAAAAGACCCTTTGGCTTCAAATATGACTCTTAAACTCCTATTTTCATCACTCCTCTTGACCAGCAAATTAAGCACTTGGTTTGGGCTGTTCTTGGACTTGTATTGGCCATAAAATGGGCTGGACTCCATATATATTCCATGGGGTAGAATTCCGAATGTTATTCCATGGGCTGGATCAACAAATGGGTGATTTGAATGTGAATCATTTGCCTCATTAAAAACCTTGTCAAGAAAACCCATTGGGACAAAACTTGACAAGGGAAAAAGAGTACAAATGAGACACATGCCCATTTGATGATCATGTATCAAAACCAATGAGGTTAAGATAACATCTTTTCCATACTCTTTCTCCGCTACAAGCTCATTCTTTAGTTCAAAACGCTCCTCAGGTTCAAGATGCTCCTCTGCTTCAAGCTCTTCCTCGGCTACAAGCTCTTTATCAAGTTCCAAGTCCTTTGTACTTTCCATGATCACATCATGATTCAAGCATATTTTGAGGTTGCTTAGAATTGTTTTGTTTGCGGCTTCAGCTTGGCCGTTTCCTTGTGGATACCGTGGAGTAGAGTAACTGACTTTGATTCCCCAATCCGAACAAAAAGCTTTGAACTCATGCGAAATGAACTGCGGTCCGTTATCAGTGACTATCTCGTATGGAACTCCATGTCGACATATGATATTTTTCCAAATGAAAGTCTTTACCGCCGAATCCTTGATGTTAACATATAATAAGACAAAGTGTGGATGAAGTATGCGAATTAGCTCGAATTTCTTGAAGTTTTATTATTGATCTTTTACTACTTCGAGATATGCTTCCATTCTTGAATCCTTGGCTTCATAGTCTCCATTGAACTGGTTAACCACTAGTTTCGAATCGCAATAAGCAACCACTTCTTCAGCTCCAACTCCTTGTGCCAGCTGAAGTCTGGCAATTAGGGATTCATACTCTGCCTCATTGTTAGAAGCATTGAATAATAGACGGAACGACTGTTCAAGAATTTCCGATGTTGACTCGGCTTTTGTATTCTATATCATACTCGCTTAGCTCCACCGCCCACTTTGCTAACTTTCCGGATTGACTTGGACTATGAAGTATTGTTCAAAGTGGCTGGTTGGTTAACACCTCGATTGGATGGGATTGAAAGCATGACGTAGCTTTCGGGCTGAAGTCACCACTGCAAGTGAGAGCTTTTCCATCATTGTATACCTGGTTTCTGGATCTGTCATTGACTAACTTATGTAATAAATCGGCTTTTTGAAAGACCCCGATTCGGACTGCCTAAGTCCGGAGAGGTTCTCTCCGACCAAATGACTAAGTGATCCGATCCTTAGTCAAATTTTAGGGTCATTTCCTTAAGACAATCCGTTTAAAAACATTATGAGATTCGTTACTTAGAGTCGATATGCAATATTAGAAGAGTAAACAAAGAATTAGATACTTTATTAAATAATATAAGGGATTCGATACAACTCATGAGTTTGCATATTAGCTATTACAAGTTATATAATCGATCCTATTCTACCCGATTCATCAGCACCCATCTTCCCGGCCTTGAGTCTCTCACGCCTAAGCCAAATCCTTCCCACGATCACCATCCTTTCCTGAAAGTCAAAGAGGCATCTGGTACGAAGAACAGATCGGAGAGTGGAAGTATCCGCATCAGTTCGGCCGATTCACGGTAGATCTTAACAAATCCGCCGATCCTCTGCCGAGCCGCATCCCCATTTCAATCGATCCGCCATTCGAACTGAGTTTATGCATGATATGAATGATCCCCCGATACTATAATGTCACCCTAATCGTTCCGGACTTCTTCTAAGTCATCGGAACAATCCCTAGGCTAGATCGTACGTATCATATCTCCTTAGGTTCGGACACAACGTCTAGAACCATCTCACCTTCGATCACACCGATCGTAACTCTCTCTTAAGTGTTTTCTCTCAAGATGCTCTCCGAGAGTTTCTGTGTTTTTCTCTAAGTTTTTTCGTGTCTGAAATTGTCCCAAACGCCTTGTATTTATAGAGTTTCGTTCAGAAACCGTTTCTTTAACCGTTCTCTAGAAGGCGCCCATTCGGTCCATAACCGCCCGTTGGTAACCGTCATCCGTAACTGCCCAACCGCTCTTCCGTAACCGCCCAACCGTCCTTCCGTAACCGCCTAACCGTCCAACCGTCGGACAGTTACCCAAGCTTAGCTGAGCTACCTGGCAGCTGGTCGAGCTAGCTGAGCTACTCGACAGTTACCCGAGCTTAGCTAAGCTACCCGGCAGTACTTCGAACTTAGTTGAGCTACACGGGAGCTGGTTTGGCTACTTAGCGTTCATTATTCTCCTTCTCCGAGCAGATGGGCAGCTCCTTTCTAGACTTGTCCGAGTTTCTCCTCCTTTTCTCGGACCAAGTCTCATCCGACGATCCTACTGAGGATCGCGGGCGTTACAAGTCTCCCCCCCTTGAATGGGATTCGTCTCCGAATCCGACTCAAGTTGATCTTTACCCATCTCTTTAAACCACTTTGGAAAATCGGCCTTCATTTTATTCTCGGTTTTCCAAGTATTTTCCTCGCGACCTCCGCAATTCCACAACACTTTTATCATGTTAATCTTTTTCCTCCTTGTCCCCTTCTCCATTTGATCAACTATCCGAATTGGATTTGCTTCCATCGTTAAGTTTTTTTTTAATTCCGAAGGAACATCTTCTACTTGTTCTTCATGTTCACTTAGGCATTCCCTTAGTGAAACATGGAAAACCTTGTGAAATGCATCTAACTTTGGCAGAAGTTTGAGTTTGTATGCCACAGCTCCTACTCGTTCAATCACCTTGTACGGGCCAACGTATCTTGGACTCAACTTTTTCCTTGTTAAAAATCGTCCTTTCCCCTTATACGTTACGGCCTTAAGATACACCAAGTCTCCTACTTTGAATTCTAACTCTTTACGACGCTTATCCGCATAGCTTTTCTATCGGTCTTGGGCTTCCTTTAGTTTGATCTTTAGGAACTTCATCTTTTCGGTGGTTTCATCCATTATCTTCGGACCGAACAACGCTTCGTAAGGTGACATGCCAATACTAGCTTGATAGCTATTGTCATAGGCAAACTCCACCAACCTTAAGTACTTTTCCCAATTCCCACCCCAATCCAAGATACATGCTCGCAACATGTCCTCAAGGGTTTGAATCGTTTGTTCGGATTGCCCATCCGTTTGTGGGTTGTACGCCGTACTTAGGTTCACCCTCGTTCCTAAGGCTTTTTGAAAAGCCTTCCAAAAATGCAATGTAATCCGCGTATCTCGATCCGATACAATGCTCACCGGCACTCCATGTAATCGGACTATCTCATCGATATACCTTGCGGCTATATCTTCGGCTCCATTCGTCTCGGAGATTGCTATGAAGTGTGCGGACTTAGTCAATCTGTCCACCACTACCCAAAGCGCATTATGCTTAGACTTTATCCCCGTAGGCAGCCCGGTAACAAAGTCCATCGTTACATGGTCCCATTTCCATTCGGGCATGGGTAAGTTTTGTACTAACCCACTTGGTACTTGATGTTCCGCCTTGACAAGTTGGCACGTTGAACACTTGGCAACCCAAGCGGCTACGTCCTTCTTCATCCCGACCCAATGGTAATACCTTTTTCGGTCTTGGTTCATCTTATTGGACCTGGGGTGAATCGAAAACTTTGATTGGTGCGCTTCTTTAAGGATCTCTCCCTTCAATCCCTTGTCGTTTGGCACACATACTCGACCGTTCACCACTATGGTACCATTGTTCGATGTTTGGTACTCCGTTTTATTATTTTTTGCCCAAGTATTCAACTCCTCGTCTTTCTCTTGGGCCAAGCGAATTCTACTAAGTAGATCGGCTTGATCGGTTGCACCTAAACCCACTGGTTCAAAATCCTTAGATATTGCATTTAAATGCAATGTCCCCATCATGTTAACCAAGTCTATGATACTAGGATTTTACTATCAATTACCCTAGATTACTATCATGTCATTGCAGCAATTTAGGTTATCAATCCAATCAGGTGCTCTCACTATCAATCAAGATATTCTCAGAGATAACTAAGTCAAGCCAAGCAGAATAGAGGTTTGTTTATCTAACAATCCTAAGCGAACATGCATAAAAACGATAAAACTATAGAACAGGAGTGAACATGCATAAAGAGAAATAGCTATCGATACTAAGCAATAAGCAAGCAGCAAGTGCAGAGAATAGGTAAACAACAAATAAGCAAGATTCAAGCAATTAATAGAGATAAAAGGTCTTGAGGAATGGGGTAATCGATTATAGCAGTCTCCTTAGTCTATCTAGGCGGTTAACAAACTCAATCAAGTTATCCCTAGACAATAGATTCGAACACAAATCAATCCACTCTCGTGACAGAGATTCTCAAGCCAAATCACTTTCATACTCAATTCTCATTGAAGAAATATAACCTAGCAGGCATTATGATTCAATCTAATATAGTCAATAAGCATTCTAAACATCCAATCTCTTGGGCTAGAGTATGCAAATCTCTGGAAAAGTTTGTTCAGACATTTCATCAAACACCTTGTGGGCGTGGAAGTGTCTGAGATCAATTTCCAATTGATCAGAGAAGAAATAGCATTAAGATATACTAAACCAGAAGGGAAATCAAGCAATTCTACACTTAACCACCTAAATATACTAAGGATTCCACTAACAACCTATCCCATCCTCAAGAACCCTAATCCACTACTCAAGAACACTGAAGAACATCATGCATAAAAACCCAGAAAATTGCACAAACCCAGAAATCATTGAAAAGCAAGTATGTTATAGATGAGAACGAGATCTACAACTTTGATGAAGAAACGAAATTCAAAAACTCAAAGATTCAAAGGGAAAAACAATTCCAAAACTAGGGTTTTTAGAGAGAGCAGCGGAATATCTGCTGGGTAAAAAGAATATCCGCTGGATAATAGCGTGAACCCATATTTATAGGAAATACTAGGTTGCCCTAATTTGGCTACAAGAAAAAATAAGAAGTTGGCGGAGGACCCCCTCGACGTGAAGTCGAGCCCATGACGTCGAGGCCGTGTGAAAATCCAAGGTTGCTCCTTTCTGGTGTCCTACTCGACGTGACGTCGAGTCTAGACGTCGAGGGAGAGTGATTCTTCAAAGTTGGTTCCTTTTGAGCACCTACTTGACCTGGGGTCGAGTCCAAACGTCGAGCCCATGTCTTGGTGGTTTCTGAGCACCTGCTCGACCTCCCGTCGAGTCCAACCAGTCTTCTGCACAGGGTGATATGTCTCCATTAAACCCACCATAATTCTTGCATCAAAGCTCTGATTCGCTTGAAATCACCTCCGTTAGAAAGGTAACTCAATTTCCTATAACTTGTATGATGAGCTCTGAAGCTAAATCGCAATGAAAGACTTCCATCTGAGTCGATCTTTGAGGGACTTCGGACTGGTTCTGAATCATCAATTCTCTTCTTTGCATCCATTAAGTCCCAAATAAGCTCCAAATACCTGAAACACATCCAATATGCAATATGCTATGCCATGCAATGCAAATCGTACTAAGTGATGAATAGAGTAAGAGAAAGACTATGAATGCAATGAAATATAGAGGAAACTTAGCTAAATGCACGAAAAAAATGTGCTTAAAAGTGGTAAAATACAGAGACATTAACTCCCCCAAACTTAGCTCTTGCTTGCCCTCAAGCAAACAAATAGAACTAAGCTGGAGAAGAGGTTTGAAGGTGGAGACTCAGAACCAAAAACATGCATATAGAGTAAGTGAATTCAATGTCCAGGTTGCTAATTCTAGAATGCAAGGTTGAATGATCTCTACTTAAAAACATTAGCCATCTCCTTCACATCTCAACCTAACCTCCGCCTTAATCAAATCAAGCATTCAAATCAGCACATTCCCTTTAACATTTGTTAAGTAGGAACCGTGAATCATGCTATGCACTGGATAAGAACTCATTTGGCTTAAGGGTAGAGGTTTAGAGACAAAGATGGTCCCTTAAAGATCTGGTTTAAATCGCAACATGGGATCTCTCAAGAATGATTAAGCTTTAGTAGAATGCTAAAGGTGAGTATCAAGTTATGCATACAAGGATAAGACCCCATCTACCCAGAATCTAATCAATATAAACCCAAATGGAGGTCCTATTTCTAATCCCAGAATCATGAACTTAACTCTACCCTTTTGCACTCAAAGCATTTACAAACTTTTACTCACACCATTCCTTTCTTTTCTTTGCTTTTCTATCCTAGGAGAAGCTTTCTTACTTTGCTCTGTCTCGCGGATTAGGATTTCTTTACCAACTAGGGTTCCCTTTTCTTTCTTTTTATAACATAAGGCTTTTTACCCTTTCTCTTTAAGCTATTACAGAACCCTTTTCTTTACTTTAACATTCCCAAATCCTTTACTAGACTTTTCTTACTTTAGCTACTTCTCCTAAGAACTCTTTTCCCTTTTCTTTTCAATGATGAACACAACCTTTTCTTTCTTTTAAACACAACTCAAACCCATAATTAAGCACCCACCTAGTCCTATCTAGTCCAGATAACGTGAACTAGAACTACATGAGATACTATCCTTGTCGTTATAGACCTAACACTTTCTACCAAGCTCAATCGGAATAAGGCCTCACATTCACACAAAAATGATAAATGGCTTGAAGGAAGGTTAGGGCTAAGGGTGGGGAATAACTGCTCCAAAGATGGGAGTCAGCTACTTGGACTAGCAAGAGTGATCAAAAGGTAAAAGAAAGTCCAAGTATTTTAAGGTATCCATGAGTTCATAGCACAATGCACAGCATGATAATTATAAGTCAAAATTCAAGTTCAAATAGATAGGGAAATGCATCAGATCAAAGCGAGTTTTAACTAAGAACAAGAAAATCAAGCGTTGAATTCAAAAGATGGTGCGGTCTTACTTCAAGTTCAATCGATTATGCATTAGAGAACTAACAACCTGGGCACTGAGTTCCACTTAGTGAATAAGCATATTTACAAGGTTATAATCATCATAATCTTCAATGCAAATGCATGATGCAACAGCCCTAAGTGAAAGCATACTAAAACAATCCTAAAATGACAATGCAAGCTATATGAACACTCTGTTTTTGTGAAATCATTTTCGAAAAATTTCAAATTTTTATGGTTTTTCTATGCCTTAGATGCAATGATGCAAAATTTGAAATAAGAAAACAAAACACAATGTCAAATACTCCCTGAGCCCTCCCCCAAACTTAAATTACACAGTCCTCTGTGTAACAAGAATTTGGAAGAGAGTACTCAGGGCAAACCAACAGAGAAACAAAATAAAATGTAGTATATACAATGGTGAATTGGAGTTGTTACCTCTTGGATGGGTAAAGAAGGAGGTAATTGACCTGCTACTGGTGGGCTCGATGAGTAGGCTCGACTTAGCATCGAGGTAAGCTTCTTTGGTGGCTTGGATTCACTTTGTGGGCTAACTCGACTTCACGTCGAGTAGAGAAGTCGAGCTGGGCTCCTTCTTTGGAAATTTTGGTTGAGTTCGACATCATGTCGAGTTAGAGAGTCGAGTCAAAGCCATCAGTTCTGTTTTACGCCTTGGCTTCCTTAAAACGCTTTATCCTGAGATACTTAAGCAAAAACATCAAAAATAACAAGGAAATAACTAATATTTACAAGGATAGACATGGGACTTCCTCCCAAGTGAGCTTGTTTAAAGTCTTTAGCTTGACTTCTCACACTGAATGAGCTTAGGGTGGATTGTAGAGAGCAAATGAGGTCTCCTCTGTCCTGCAGGTGGATGAATCATCTGGCTTAGCATGCTCTCTTGATAAATCTACAGTTGAGTACTCAGTGGCCCTTTTCTCATAGTAAGCTTCTTGTTGAGCAACTGGATAGTCTTCTTCTATAGACCATGCTGAAGTGAATTCACTCCCCTTTTTGCTGACCAGAGTGGATGCTTCATCAGTTGGGACGTCCTTGATTGGGAGTGGTACTTGGTTGGCTATCCCATGGAGCTTCTTGATTTGATCCTTCAGCTCTCTCACAATGCCTGTTAGCTCCCTTATGGCTTTATCCTGCCATTTGGACCTCTCCTTGAGTTCTAACCAGCCATCTGGAGCAGAATTGCTAGACTCTAGCAGCTTATCACGATGTTTGGTCGAGCTAGAGTTCTCCAGACGAGTTGTAGGCTTGCTCAAATGTATACTCGAGTCAGTTGGTTGAGCATGTGTTGAGCTTGCTTCATATGCCACCTTAACCTCTGTTTTTGACCCAATCAAGCCTTTAAAGATCTCTGACCCTGTGGATGTCGGATTCACACACTCAAGTATTTTATTAAGTAGGAAAGATTATTCTTGAGGGACGAAATGAATATGTAAAAGTTTGTAAATTGCTAAGAAAATTGCTATAGTATTTCTTTCTTTAGAAAAAGATCCCCTTTACATGGCCATTGGCCTTTATATTTATACTTAGAGAAACGACATTAAAATGAGTAATTAAGTACAATTATTCCTTCTTAAATGTGTCCGTTTTGATTCCTTGACTTTAATGCTCAACGTTTGAATTTGAGTTGACTCTGATCTTCGTGGGCCTCGTCTTTTCGGCCCAAGCGTCCTTGAACCGTCTTACCCATGCCTTCTACATCGAACTCAAGTCACAATGCAGTCACTTCGGACTCTCGAAGTGGTGACAACCACTTTGACCGTTCCTTCGGCTCATGGGTCCGATGGGCTTCATCCTTTATGGGCCATTATCTTGATTACGTGGTAATCTTTGGTTGGTCTCGTACTTCTGGTTCGGGATCCGACACCAACAATTAGCCCCCCAAGTTCTTCGAAGTGCTATTCCAATTCGGAGGACTTTAAATGCTCAAGTGGCCAAAGATTGCGCTCGAGAATCTTTCTGATTTCCCGCCGAAAATCTCATCACTCCTTTAATTTCGGCATTAGCCTTTTTTAACTGAGTGACATCTGTCATCATTATGACCGTATATTGTTTAATTACTATTAAAACGGGAAAAACCTTCCCACTTCCCACACGACTTCCGAGGCGGTTTCATCATTAGCTTGAGGTAACTTCTTTTCACCATTACTCTCTTCTTTTACTTTTGTGCTTTAATCAAAAACTCTCTTTACTTTCCTTCACAAAAACCTCTCTTCGCTGGATCTTGAATTTTCCTTTCTCCCCAATGACTTCCGATTCCGATAGACCCGAATCTCCATCTTTTGATGAGAGGCGTTCTAGCAATGACGAGTGCACCCGCCCTAACGATATTGCCGGTCCGCACTATAGATCCACCTGCACCCTTCAGTCCCTTGAACGATTGAAAGAGCTCTGCCGAATCCCACCGGGAATTATGGCAGAGGCGCAGATAGCTGATCCTACGGAGTCCCCAGAAAACCATCGCGACGGCTATTTCTGTGTATACGAGATCTATTTTAAGGGTTGCGGGCTGACCTTTCCTCTTCCCGAAGCCCTAGTTCTATACCTAGCGGCTCTTGAAATCGCTCTTCCTCAATTAACTCCCAACCTTCTCCGTACTATTCTTGGAATTATAACAATCGCGGTGGAGGCTGGTTACGTTGTCGGAGTTACTGAACTAAATGAGCTTCTAAGCGTGAGAAGTTCATCGAAGAAAACGGGGTATTTCTCAGCATATCCTAATGCCAACAGGAACATCATTTCGCATCTTCCGAACAAGGATGAAAATTGGCATCATTCTTGGTTTCTGATTAAGAAAACTCCCGCTTCGATCGAAAATCTTGCAGATTTTCTCCCTTCGAAGTGGTCCGCGAAACCCGGTAGAAATTAGGTCGCCCGTGTCTTTCCCGGTTGTTTCTTTATCTTTATTGACTAACACCGTTGTTTCATTTCGCAGCTTTCGTCGCTTCCACTCTCCCATCTGAAGAGTTCATCGAATTCTTCAAAATAATTCTCGAAGGGGAAACCCTTTGGAATTCTTTCACTCTTGAACGATTCCTAGAAGCTAACCACAGACTCAGGATGAGTCCACCTGGTCATCTTCACCAAATTCCGCCTCCTCCCTCAATTCAGGGGATGTCATCTCGGGCTCTTGCGGCCAAGCGTAAGATGCTTTCCAAACCGATGGCTGAGGCTTGCGAGGAGAAGAAAAAGTTTCTCGCGACTTCAATAGATAAGAGGGACTACAGTAGGACCCTGCTGGTTGACGATGGCAGCACCGAAGGGGCCAGATCCGTTGCTTCTTTCAGATTAACTCCTCGTCGCGATCGTCATGATTCACATTCTCCTCGGAGGGACCGATCTCCTCGCCGTGATTTACCTCGTCCTCCTCGAGATGATTTTAGCAACGAACCAATTAAGAATTTGGTTCGCCGGAAGAGAGACAAGTCCTCTCGCAGTGATTCTTCCCCGCGAAGGGAAAAGTCAAGGGCCCGGACTGATAGTTCACCTCGATCATCTCCTCCTACGGAACCGATGGGTCCTCCACGACCGGTTGATATGTCTTCCTCTTCCCAGCCTGATAGTGGAAAGACTGCCCGGAGCGCATCTCCAAAAAAGGGAGATTCTGAACCTCGAGATGCTTCCTCGGGGTTAAAACCTGCTCTTGTTCCTCAAGTCAAATCGTTTTCAGGTTTGGTGATTCATACAGTCTTCGACGTTTTATTTCCATTAAGATTCCGATTTTTACAACTCTTCTTCCTTCGTAGCTATGGAGAAGGAAGGCAACGTTTTCCGGTGCTTCAAGACCCGATCGGGTTCGATCTTGCCAGACTTCAGCAAGTGGCGCCCTGCGATCCGTGAACGCTATTTGCTTCATGCTCATCACTCATCCCGGGTTAGTTTAGTTTTAATTTATTATTATTTTTTTATTGCATTGCTTTTCAGCGAACTGAATCGCCATCCCGGGTTTATGCATAATACCAGGCTCACGGCGAACTTAACGACATGATCGAACACTATGAAGGGCGGGTCCTTGGTCGGGAAAAGGAGATTGACGCGTGGAAGAAAAAGGGGGAGTTGCAGGGCCAGTACGACCAGAACTTCAAGCTCCAGGAAGAGTTTTCTGGTGTTCAGGGTAGGCTTCAAGAATCCGAATCAAACGCTGATTCCCTGAACAACCAACTTATCGAGCTTAACGCGAAGTACAAGGCGATTGCCAAATTGCGTGACTCCGAGTTGGCGAGGTCGGCATCAAAAGCCAGAAAGGAGGTTAAGGGATGCGGGATGGAGTTGATCCAAGGGGCCATCCGATTCATGCAGACTGAGAAGGCTAGGTCTGATTTGGAATCAGACATCAAGGAGCACGAGAGCAACCTGATCCTGCTGGATCAAATCCATGATACAGATTTCTCCGAGGAGCAAGAAAGGACCGAACTGTCGGCTAATCTTTCTGAAAAGCGGAGTCGTTTGGCAGCTCTTCCTACTTCGACCTTCAACCCTCGGGACTTCGAGGAATTCTTCACTGAATCGCCTCCTATAAGTGAATCAGGTCTAGACTAGGCAGGTAATGCTTGGTTCCTGCCATTTACTGTCTTTTCCTCACCTTGTTTTTTTTTTTTTTTTTTTAGAAAACAAGTTGACTGTGTTTGTTCTTCCCAGGTTCAAGTGAGGCGGAGGATGTTGTCCCGCCCGAAGTACCTGCGACACCGGCGGTCACTCCGGAGGATGGTTGTAATGTAGAGGGCGGACCAGGAGCTCCATCTGACCAAGCACCAGCTAAGGAGGTGAACGAAACTTCGGTTGCTGAGCCGGGGTCCGAGGTGGATATCACTCCGTAGTGGCTGCGTCCACTTTAAATTGGGAATTGTCCCATTTATTTTAAAACTTAATTTCGAACTTGTCCTTGCCTAAGAAGGCTTTATAATTTCTTTTGAACAAGATATTTGCCTGAGGAGGCTTTTAAACCTTTCTAGGTTACGACCCAAGGGGGTTTGGTTAAAATTTGAATGCGGGTTTGCAAAGTCCGCTTTTAACCTTTTGTGGCCTTGTGGCTAGGCTTTTGAGATTTTTAGGCTGATCAGACCTTTCTCTTAAGAATGCGAGAACTGAGCTCGGCTTAAAGCGAGTTCCCCACTTCGGGTTTAGTCAACTCGATAAATTTATTGGGCTTGGGCCTTAGAAATTTTTGTAGTTAATGCGACGGTTGCTCTTTCCCTTCTTAAGGAAAACGGCTCGTCTTTTAATGCAATAACTGCCTTTTCTTGATTTTCCAAAAATGGTGTAAACCATTCGGACACGCTACCATTAATGGATTTATGGTTCCAAGACAAACCCTAAATCATTATAAATAAAGGCTTACCTACTTCTAAGCTTTATTTAAACATGATTTTAGAATCTTACTTGAGAAATATTTTAAGAATGGAAAACGAAACAGTAGCCCCCGTTGATCCCAGCAGCCCACTCTTCTTGTCCGGCGACGGCTTTGAACCGGCCGGCGTTCTCTTCCCTCACGCCGTCTTTCACTTTCCTCCGAAGGAGAAGAAAGAGGCTTGCGATTTTATTGACAAGGTAAATATTAAAGTTTTTGATTTAAAACTTCTTGTTTCGTCTTATTCACTCATTTTTATGTTAGGTTGCCGACAAGCACCGTCGCTTGTGTGAAGAGAGGCAGCGGCTGTGACTCAAAAGGCAGACGCTCGAGGCTCGCATCGCTCGGGTGGAAAGGAAGATACGGGCCTTGGAGAGTGATCCCTTTCAATGGGAGTGGCGGAACTTCGACTCCGTCGCTGAGATCCCGAAGATGCTTCGGATGTATCTCCGCGCTAAAGGAGTCCCGGGTCCCGTGAACGCCCCTGTCTGCGCCATTCCATCTGACAGCGAAGAGGAAGAGGACTTGGAGGAGGAGGCCAGCAACTGCCGGAAACGCGTTCGGGATCGTTCCGAAGTGGATGCCAAGAACAAGGCGTCCACTTCGAAGACTAAACCGGCGATGAAGGAGCCTGTTTCTGAGCCTCTCCCATAAATGTTCTTTAACTTCTTCACTTCTTCTTTTTTTTTTTAAACTCGTAATGGGCTTCGGCCCCTTTTTATTTATGGAAATATTTGCAACTTTTCTTTCTTTTCAAATATTCTCGGAGATGCGCCTTTTAATGCAGGATCCGTTCGAGGGCATAAATCTCTCCGCGAATCACTCCATTCCTTGGATAGAATCCGCAGCTTGTTGGGGATATGACGTTCCTATAAATTATGGTCTCAATTTCTTTACTTCTCACCATTCTTTTCATTTTAGTAGGTATGGAGTTCAATCTTCGCTGTTCAGAATCTATGCCCGACTTCTCCAGAATCGGAATGATAAACGAAGACGTTCCAAATGAGCCAAGCAGGCAGCCTCCTCCACTTCGAAGCTCCTTGAGATCTCAGATCCGAGCCCCATGTGCTTTGATCAGAGATCTCCCAATCAGAAACCAAGGAATAGCGACGGCGTTTATAGAGGCACTCGAGCTTCAACACCGGAAGCTTATGTCGGAAAAGAGGAGACTGTAACACCCGCGTCCCGCGATCCTAAAGGGGGCCGGTTTGTTTTAGGGAAAACTAGATCATGGTCGAGAAAGACCAATGAATAAGTTAACCTAAGGAAGGAATGAAACGTTTAAGTCATGAAAGGGGTAGATGACTTAGACGGTTTCGGGATAATCTAGTGATCATGGAGAAATGATCTTGGAAAGATTAGGAATGGCGAAGTCAAGGCCGAGAAACGGACCGAAAGACTTAGCCGGAAAGAACGGATAAAAGCGTCCGAGTTAATCCAGCTAGGTGAGCTGGACAAGCTGGACGAACTAGCTAGCTCAGCTAGGTGAGCTAAAAACCAGCTGGAGGACTAGCTAGCTCAGCTAGGTGAGCTGACCGACAGCTCAACCGAGCTCGGTGAACTGATCGAGTACTAACCCAGCTGGGTGGTCCGGTCAGCTGACACTCGAGCTGGTGGACTATGGTAGCTCGGGATGAAGAGGTGTAAGGTCGAGCGGTTACTGACGAACGGTTACCGTTGGCCGAAGGGTGGATAAGGCCGAACGGTTACGATCGGAAAGATGCAACCTTTCGGAAGGGTGCAACGAACGGATGTGATGTTTCGGAAACACACCCATTCGCCCCCTATATAAGGGAGGACGCCCAAGGCATTCACAATCACCACAACAATCCAAAACAAGTCCCAAAACGCTCTACGAAGTGTTGGTCGGAAAGGGGGTGCGGCTCGGCGAGTATCTCCGGAATCGGAATGGATTCTCGGAGTCTCGACCGAACTGATGCGCATGCTACCTCCCGATCCAACGGTTCGATGGAATGTATAGGACGGATGGATGAGTCAGATTGGATGGGTCCAACCGATCATCTTGGAGACAAATCGGATTAGATAGACCGATCGTCGGACGGATCGGATCGGACAGACCGATCGTCGGACGGATCAGACAGACCGATCGTCGGACGGATCAGATAGACCGATCGTCGGACGGATGGATCAGATCGGAGAAGAAGACGGATCCGGATAGACCATCGCACAAACGGATCGACCGACCGGGATAGGCGGATCGATCGTCGTGTCAACAAGTCGGATCGACGTATGACCGGATAGGTGTACGATCGGATAAACGGATCAAGGTTTAGATCGGCGGATTGATCGATCGTACCGATCGGCGGTATGACCGATGGTACGTATCGGAGATCTTGTCGAGGGAACATGGCGGATTACATGATCGAGGATTCGATGGGAACCGCCGAAGGGTTCGACGACTTGATTGATGGTTCGGGTCGATAGCTCGATTATGGGGTCGATGGATCGTCCGTTCTATGAATCATAACGTCGAGGGAAGGACACGAAAAGGAAATGGATCGGCAAATCTAAGATTGTCAATATGGAAGTATTGACGAATCCAAAGATACTCCGATAGATGATATGGTTAACGAGAAGTTAATCGGGAAGGCGTATAAGGGAAAAGTGTTCGAAGAAGCACGAGGATAAGTGCAACCGAACACACCCAAGGGTCGCCCATGGATGCAATCTCACCGGTAAAGGGAGTAAGTACCGAGAATGGGTAAGTGACGTGGTTCACCATGTAAGGATCTAAAATCGCGGCCGCCTTCATGTATCAATCGCCATGGCCAATGGTGAAACCGATTAGGAATCGGTAACACCAATGGTGACTCGACGGATAACCAACGGGAAAGTCCACGGTGAGAACTAGTGGACAAAACGGATGTTGGACCCGCGAGCAAACCAAAGGCCGACGGACAAATGATTTCATGGGCTAGCCTACGATAATTCGATGGGTGAATCCACGGACCCTTGGGTGTGATAATGATATTGTTCGGATCGCATGGATGGATCGGTAAGCCGAAGGCGTTATGACCACCATGGACCGTACGGGTAAACGGTTAGTAGACCGTGGGCGGTCGTAGTGATAAACGACCAGATCGGAAACATGGATGGTTCGGTAAGCCGAGGGCTTGATCGTCCACCATGAAACCGAAGGGGCGTACGTTTGGAGGACGGATGGACCAATGAGCCAAGAGCTTGATTCGGCCACCGTGAACCAAGAAAAACGTACGATCCCCAATCTCTATCGTAGAGACTTAGACCAGTGGGGTTGGTTGGATGAATGGCTAAGTAACGATAGAGATTGGTCTATCAATACACGATTGGTTAAGAATCGTTGTACGAATGGAATAAGGCGACGAGAGGGCTAAGAGAAGGATCAATAGACGGATCGAAGAGGAATCAAATCCACATGTAGGCCAAGGTATGTAAACGCATCTAACTTATTAGTTAAGATAGACGTTTGGGAATTGGCCGTTGGATTAGGGATACAAAGAATATGCAATCGTTAGACTTAGAATGGTTAGCGAACAAATTGCATGACTTGGCCGAGTTAATGATCGATCTAAAATCTAAGGGACAAAGATGATCAAACCGGTACAAGGGTTGGTTGGAATTAAACCAAGGGTAGAAAGACTTCCGCTGGGTACTAAGAAAGCGATTATAGAAGTAAGCCTCGTAAAGGCAATTCTATGTTAAATCGCGAAAAATATGGAGGTTCGGCCGGGAAGTGGCGCGAACGTGTGACCATGGTCGCCGGACGCCGAGACGTCCGGGACGGGGTCTCACAAGTTGGTATCAGAGCATGCTTGATCCTAGGATGGATAAGTGCTCGGGAATATGTCATGGTAAATGACTACTAAAGGTGTAACTTAAATGATTGAGTCATCGGAAAACCGAATTATTAACTTGAACATTAATGTTGGTGAGCCGGAAGGGAATTGAGGCATGAACGCGATTACATGCTTGGAAACCAAGAGAGTTTGCCAAGATGAATTGGTTAAGCCAAGATGATTACCCAAGGGGCAAGAACTACACGTGTAGCAAGTGAATAATTATTCGGAAAAAGGGGGCTGATTATAGAAGTTGAAAATGTTATGCTAAGTGTTTGGCGGATAAGGAAGTTGAGGTGAATGAGATCGATGTGCTTGAGGAAAGATTACCCAAGGCATGATCGGGCACCAAGATATGACCCTTATAGTCAAACGACTTAACATAACGGGGAAATAGGTATTGATCTATTCGGAGAATGGCCAAGATCAATAGAAATTAGATCTCGTCGGAATTTGACGAAGATCGGGAAAGACTTGATCTATTCGTTGAAAAGATCAAGGGGTATTGACCGAGTCCGGTAAAGGGCCAAGGTCGGGAATTATTGACCAAGTCCGGAAAGGACCAAGGTCAGGAATTATTGACCGAGTCCGGTAAGGGACTAAGGTCGGGAAAAGTGACCGAGTTCGGTGGGGACCAAGGTCGGGAAAATTAACCGAGTCCGTATTGGACCAAGGTCGGGAAATTATTGACCGAGTCCGGTGTGGACCAAGGTCGGGAAAAGTGACCGAGTCTGGTGTGGACCAAGGTCGGGAAATTATAGACCGAGTCCATAAAGGACCAAGGTCGGGAATAATGACCGTGTCCGAAAAGGACCAAGGTCGGGAATAGTGACCGTGTCCGCAAAGGACCAAGGTTGGGAAATATTGGCCAAGTCCGGGTTGGACCAAGGTCAGAAATTTGTTCTAGTCGGAATTAAACTTGGACGGGTTACATTTGATCGAGTCCGAGAAATGGACCAAGATCAGGAAAATGAATCAAGTCCGAGAGAGGACCAAGATCGGGAAACTTGATCAAACTCGGAAATAGATATTTGGTCAAGTATGGAATCTAAAGTCTTGGGAAGACTAAAGATGGGGAAACGTTAAGGAGTAACGAAACTCTAACACCCGCCGAATTCGAGGACGAATTCATTTTAAGGGGGGTAGACTTGTAACACCCGCGTCCCGCGATCCTAAAGGGGGCCGGTTTGTTTTAGGGAAAACTAGATCATGGTCGAGAAAGACCAATGAATAAGTTAACCTAAGGAAGGAATGAAACGTTTAAGTCATGAAAGGGGTAGATGACTTAGACGGTTTCGGGATAATCTAGTGATCATGGAGAAATGATCTTGGAAAGATTAGGAATGGCGAAGTCAAGGCCGAGAAACGGACCGAAAGACTTAGCCGGAAAGAACGGATAAAAGCGTCCGAGTTAATCCAGCTAGGTGAGCTGGACAAGCTGGACGAACTAGCTAGCTCAGCTAGGTGAGCTAAAAACCAGCTGGAGGACTAGCTAGCTCAGCTAGGTGAGCTGACCGACAGCTCAACCGAGCTCGGTGAACTGATCGAGTACTAACCCAGCTGGGTGGTCCGGTCAGCTGACACTCGAGCTGGTGGACTATGGTAGCTCGGGATGAAGAGGTGTAAGGTCGAGCGGTTACTGACGAACGGTTACCGTTGGCCGAAGGGTGGATAAGGCCGAACGGTTACGATCGGAAAGATGCAACCTTTCGGAAGGGTGCAACGAACGGATGTGATGTTTCGGAAACACACCCATTCGCCCCCTATATAAGGGAGGACGCCCAAGGCATTCACAATCACCACAACAATCCAAAACAAGTCCCAAAACGCTCTACGAAGTGTTGGTCGGAAAGGGGGTGCGGCTCGGCGAGTATCTCCGGAATCGGAATGGATTCTCGGAGTCTCGACCGAACTGATGCGCATGCTACCTCCCGATCCAACGGTTCGATGGAATGTATAGGACGGATGGATGAGTCAGATTGGATGGGTCCAACCGATCATCTTGGAGACAAATCGGATTAGATAGACCGATCGTCGGACGGATCGGATCGGACAGACCGATCGTCGGACGGATCAGACAGACCGATCGTCGGACGGATCAGATAGACCGATCGTCGGACGGATGGATCAGATCGGAGAAGAAGACGGATCCGGATAGACCATCGCACAAACGGATCGACCGACCGGGATAGGCGGATCGATCGTCGTGTCAACAAGTCGGATCGACGTATGACCGGATAGGTGTACGATCGGATAAACGGATCAAGGTTTAGATCGGCGGATTGATCGATCGTACCGATCGGCGGTATGACCGATGGTACGTATCGGAGATCTTGTCGAGGGAACATGGCGGATTACATGATCGAGGATTCGATGGGAACCGCCGAAGGGTTCGACGACTTGATTGATGGTTCGGGTCGATAGCTCGATTATGGGGTCGATGGATCGTCCGTTCTATGAATCATAACGTCGAGGGAAGGACACGAAAAGGAAATGGATCGGCAAATCTAAGATTGTCAATATGGAAGTATTGACGAATCCAAAGATACTCCGATAGATGATATGGTTAACGAGAAGTTAATCGGGAAGGCGTATAAGGGAAAAGTGTTCGAAGAAGCACGAGGATAAGTGCAACCGAACACACCCAAGGGTCGCCCATGGATGCAATCTCACCGGTAAAGGGAGTAAGTACCGAGAATGGGTAAGTGACGTGGTTCACCATGTAAGGATCTAAAATCGCGGCCGCCTTCATGTATCAATCGCCATGGCCAATGGTGAAACCGATTAGGAATCGGTAACACCAATGGTGACTCGACGGATAACCAACGGGAAAGTCCACGGTGAGAACTAGTGGACAAAACGGATGTTGGACCCGCGAGCAAACCAAAGGCCGACGGACAAATGATTTCATGGGCTAGCCTACGATAATTCGATGGGTGAATCCACGGACCCTTGGGTGTGATAATGATATTGTTCGGATCGCATGGATGGATCGGTAAGCCGAAGGCGTTATGACCACCATGGACCGTACGGGTAAACGGTTAGTAGACCGTGGGCGGTCGTAGTGATAAACGACCAGATCGGAAACATGGATGGTTCGGTAAGCCGAGGGCTTGATCGTCCACCATGAAACCGAAGGGGCGTACGTTTGGAGGACGGATGGACCAATGAGCCAAGAGCTTGATTCGGCCACCGTGAACCAAGAAAAACGTACGATCCCCAATCTCTATCGTAGAGACTTAGACCAGTGGGGTTGGTTGGATGAATGGCTAAGTAACGATAGAGATTGGTCTATCAATACACGATTGGTTAAGAATCGTTGTACGAATGGAATAAGGCGACGAGAGGGCTAAGAGAAGGATCAATAGACGGATCGAAGAGGAATCAAATCCACATGTAGGCCAAGGTATGTAAACGCATCTAACTTATTAGTTAAGATAGACGTTTGGGAATTGGCCGTTGGATTAGGGATACAAAGAATATGCAATCGTTAGACTTAGAATGGTTAGCGAACAAATTGCATGACTTGGCCGAGTTAATGATCGATCTAAAATCTAAGGGACAAAGATGATCAAACCGGTACAAGGGTTGGTTGGAATTAAACCAAGGGTAGAAAGACTTCCGCTGGGTACTAAGAAAGCGATTATAGAAGTAAGCCTCGTAAAGGCAATTCTATGTTAAATCGCGAAAAATATGGAGGTTCGGCCGGGAAGTGGCGCGAACGTGTGACCATGGTCGCCGGACGCCGAGACGTCCGGGACGGGGTCTCACAGAGACTCTGGAAGAGGATTAACCGGATGCAACGCAGGCTAACTACGGTGTCAAGAAATCTTCACATCCTTGAATCTCACCCCGGAGAGTGGATTGAGCTTGGAATCTCTGACTTTGCTCGAATTCCGGAATGCATGGTGCCGGAATTCCGAAGTGTACGATGAGGGAAATTCCGTCTTTTGAATAAACGTTCTATTCCCAATTTCTTGTATGTTCGCTTAGCCGAACCTTCTATTTGCTTCACTTGTTCGCAAAGTCGAACCTTTATCCTTTAATAAAGAAATAAAACAAATTTTCATTAATAGCTGAACTCGTTTCCGAGCTGCCTACGTACCCATCTCGGGATCAAGCCACACCGTAGTTCACGTACAAAATAATGCATATAGCTTTAAACATAAAACTTCTTTAAGTTGATCACATTCCAAGGTTGCTTGACTGGATTGTCTTCTAAGTCTTTCAACCAATAAACACCGTTCCGAACCACTTCGGTAATAATGTAAGGTCCTTCCCAATTAATACCAAGTTTACCGGCGCCTTCTTCTTTTTTGTTGTCAAAGACGCGCCTTAATACATAATCTCCCACGAAGAACGGCCTACTTTTAACCTTAGAATTGTAATACCGGGCTGCTGCCTGCTGGTAATTCTGGATCCGAATTAGAGCTTGATCACGCCTTTCATTTATGGTATCTAGTGAATCATTAAGCATTGCTGAATTTTCTTCCTCATTTAACGGTGCTTCTGTTCGGCGAAGTCCGGGCACATTGAGTTCAGCTGGTACTACCGCCTCCATGCCATAAACCAAAGAGAATGGAGTTTCTCCTGTAGGTCGCCTAGGGGTTGTACAATCTGTGATCATAGTGGGCCAAAAATACCCCATTCTTTTAACTTTAAAAGCCATAGCTCTTCCTGATGAATGACTCCCACATAATCCTTCATGCACTTCGCTCATGACGATTTCGACTTCGGGCCCAAAAATGCATAATATTTAAGGGTCACTGACACCTCGTCTATATAACGCATCCTTTGACAGACAAAATTTCGCGCTAACGACTTTCATTTTCCTGGCCTGCCATTTATTCTTTGGGAGCTCACCTGTCGTGATGTAGTGCTTTATTGGCTCCCTCCAGTCAGCCCCCCAGTCTTTAGCCGGAATTTGGTCAACTTTTTGAAATATTCGTGGCTCTGGTTCGGGATGCTCGTTTGGTTCAAGAACATCTTCCTCGATTAACGGTTTGGTTTCTAATATTGTTTCTGGAATTACATCTTCAGCTAAGACAACGGGTTCCTTGTTAGATGTATTTGATCCCCTTGACTTCCTCCGTTTGTTGGCTGGCGATTCGATCTCTGGTTCGCCACGGTCGCGTGCCGCTGCTCGAGACCTTGTAACGACGAGGGTTTCTTTGCTGTCTTGAATGCTTCGCTCCGAAATGCATTCCACTGGAATAACTCTTTTCAACTCAGGATCTGATGTTGATGCCAATGCTGCAAGTGCGTCCGCAGTTGTATTCTCTCCTCGAGGTATGCGGATTAATTCAAATTTCGAGAAATTTTTAGATAAATCCTTTACCACTTCGAGGTACGCTTCCATTCTTGAATCTTTGGCTTCATAGTCTCCATTAAATTGGTTAACTACTAATTGCGAATCGCAATAAGCCAATATTTCCTTAGCTCCAACTCCTTGTGCTAATCGAAGTCCGGCAATCAGGGCTTCGTACTCTGCCTCGTTGTTGGAGGCATTGAATAACAACCGGAATGATTGTTCTAGAATTTCTGACGTCGGAGACTCCAACTTGATTCCCACTCCGGATCCTTGTTTTGTTGAAGACCCATCTACGTGTAATTTCCAAGTTTGGTTCTCCGGTTGTTCTATCGTTCCAGGTATTGGTAGTTCGGTCAGGAAATCTGCTAAGACCTGAGCCTTCATACTGATCCGGCTTTTGAACTCTATGTCGTACTCGCTTAATTCCACCGCCCATTTTGCCAATCGTCCGGACTGGCTTGGACTATGAAGTATTGTTCGGAGTGGCTGGTTGGTTAATACCTCAACCGGATGGGATTGAAAGTACGGGCGTAGCTTTCGAGCCGATATCACCACTGCGAGTGCGAGTTTTTCCATCATTGTGTATCTGGTTTCTGGATCCGTCATTGACTTGCTCACGTAGTAAACTGGTTTCTGCTCCCCACGGTCTTCCCGAACCAAGACTCCACTAACCGCGTGGTTTGAAACCGATACGTATAAATAAAGTTTTTCATCCACTTCCGGTTTGGACAATATAGGCGGAGTGATTAAGTATGCCTTAAGCTGCCCAAAAGCTTCTTCACACTTCTCATCCCAAAGGAATCCTTTGTTCCCTTTTAGAATTTGGTAGAAAGGCAACGACTTATCTGTTGATCTCGAGATAAAACGATTTAGAGCCGCAATCCGCCCAGTCAACCGTTGTACTTCTTTGAAGTTTCTTGGAGAGGGCATGTTCAGAAAGGCGTTGATTTGATTTGGATTGGCTTCGATTCCTCTTTCTGTCACGATATTACCAAGAAATTCTCCGGATGGGACTCCAAATGTGCACTTCGCCGGGTTCAGCTTCATTTGATATTTATTGAGAATATCAAAACATTCCTCTAAATGCTTAACGTGATCCTCCTTCTTTAACGACTTAACCAACATATCATCTATGTAGACTTCCATTGTTTTCCCGAGATGATTATGGAACATCTTGTTAACCAACCGTTGGTAAGTTGCTCCTGCATTTTTCAAACCAAAAGGCATTACCTTGTAACAATAGATACCTCTATCAGTAATGAATGACGTCTTTTCTTGATCTTCGGGGTTCATCATTATTTGATTATAACCCGAGAAGGCGTCCATGAATGTTAACAACTCGTTCCCAGCGGTGGACTCTACAAGTCGATCTATATGTGGGAGCGGGAAACTATCTTTGGGACATGCTTTATTTAGGTCTGTGAAATCGATGCAAACCCTATCTTTCCCGTTCTTCTTTTTGACGACCATAGTGTTTGCTATCCATTCCGGGTATTGCACTTCTCTTATGGATCCTATCTTCAAAAGTTTATCTACTTCGTCATTTACTATCTTGGCTCGCTCCACTCCGAGCTTTCTTCTTTTTTGTTTCACCGGTTTGAAGCTCGGATCTACGTTTAGCTCGTGACAAATTATACTTGGATCTATACCAGGCATGTCTGCTGCTGACCATGCAAACGATGTTTTGTTTCTCTTTAAAAGTTCGATCAAAGCTTCTTTTATTTGGCTAGTCAGAGTTGCTCCAATTCGAATTTTTCGGTCCGGCTTGTCTTCTTCCAACACCACTTCGATTACCACATCATCTTTCTTCTGCCCGCTAGGAAATTTTGTTCTTAGTCCCTCTTTTGCGGGCTTCGTTAATTGCTACTGAATCTTCATACGGTGGCTGGCTAGGTAACACGTCCGTGAAGCTTCTTGATCTCCCCGAATTGTTTCCACCCCATTTGATGTTGGAAATTTGATACATTGATGGTATGTAGAAGGGACTGCTTTCATTCGATAAATCCAGGGAGTCCCAAGGATGATGTTGTAAGCTGCAGGTTTATCGAAGACAACGAAGTCCACGATCTTCGATACCTTCTTGGCAAGGACCGGTAGCTTGATTGTTCCGAGAGACATGGCTGACTCGCTTGTGAACGCAACTAACGAAGATGGGGGTCCTACTATGTCTCCTCGGCTGATTCCCATTCTTTCTAGAGTACTTAAAAAGATCAAATCGACCGAACTGCCTGTATCTATAAGGATCCTTGATACTTCGAAGTTAGCCACGTCCAGGGTAATGACTAGAGCATCATCATGCGGTCTTTCGAGGTACCGCGTTTCTTCTTCATTAAATGATATCGATGCACCTTGAAAATCGACTTCCTCGCTTAAGCTTGCTTTGAGTAGGATATTTCGTCTATGTTTCTTGATGGAACTTATCGAATCTCCGCAAAACTTGGAACTTCCTAGAATCACATTGATCTTACCCTTCGAACTCCTTGGTTCTTCCTCGTTGGATAACCTTGGTCTTTTGGAATCTTGATCTTTGGAGTTTTCCTTCGCTTCGTGGTATTCCTTCACAAAATCTTTTATATCGAATTTAGAAAGATCTCCACTGGCCCAAAGCTCTGCGAGGTGCTTTTTAAGAACGCTGCAATCCTTGGTTAAATGCCCGGTTACTTTATGAATATCGCAATATAGACTTTCATCACGGACCCAAGTGTTTGATCTTCCTTTCCCTTGGAATTGCTTTCCGACGGTACTGTTGAAGGGTTGCGACCCAAACTTCCTTGGTTTTGCTCTCCCTAGGCTCGAACTTCTTGGTAGGGACGGTGATTGCCGGCTTTTCTTATTTATTCCTTTTGGCAAAACTTTCTTTTTCGTCCTCTACCTCCATCCAGTTGTTCGCGCGGAAGAGTGCATCCTGAATTGTGTCTGGTTTATGAAGTATTAAGTCTTCTTTAAACCTTGAATCATGTCGCAATCCTTTTCGTAGGGCAGATAAAGCTGATTGCTGCGAGATTCTTGGGAGCTTTGATAGCACTCCTTTGAATTTGGTGATAAAAACTCGAAGCGACTCATTAGATCCTTGCGATAAGTTCCAAAGATCGGCATCCGAAACGCTTTTATCCATAAGGATGGAATATTGCTTTAAGAATACGGCTGATAGTTCGTCGAAATTGCTGATCGAACCCGGCTCTAATTGGGTAAACCACATTAGAGCTTGGCCACATAGATTCTCCGAAAAAAGCTTGCAGTAGCCTGCGTCTTCGTGAGCTTCATCCAACTCGACTCTTCCAGCAGCGATCAGAAAAGCTGCGAGATAGCTTTTTGGATCCTCCAATCCGCTGTAAGGGTCCAACTTGAGTTTCCGGGAATCTTTGATCCTCAAACTTGCAATTCGCGAGATGAAAGGTGTTCGCCTAGCCTCTTCAATGACTCGATTGATGTCTGGCTCCGAACTTGTAGCTTGATGAAATTTTGATTTCATTTCTTTTAATTCCTGGCTAACCTTCCTCATGGTCTCGAACTGGTCGAGGTTCTCCTGCTCGTACTGAGCTGCAAGTTGTTCTTCATCTCCGAGCTGTGTCTCTTCTTCCAACGTCTGAGCCACGTTATTAGTAGCACCAGGAGTTGTTTGTCCGCTGGTTTCATTTCGTGCAGCGGAACTTGGCGAGTTGAATATCCCTCTTCGGATTCCCACAAGGTTTCCTGCACTTAAAGAGCGAACACGAGTTTGTATAGTATTGACGTTTTGACTAAGAGATACCTGGGATGTTTGCAACGTATTGACGGCTTTTTCCACATCCGAGAACTTTTGTGATATGTCCGACATGGTTTGCTGCATAGCTTTGAGGGTTTCAGCCAATGATGTCTCAACGGTGTCTCCTCCGGACATTGTTGCTTATCTCGGAAGTGTGATAAAGGAAAAATCTGACCACTCAAGAATCCTAATCTCCCCACAGACGGCGCCAAAATGTGGATGTCGGATTCACACACTCAAGTATTTTATTAAGTAGGAAAGATTATTCTTGAGGGACGAAATGAATATGTAAAAGTTTGTAAATTGCTAAGAAAATTGCTATAGTATTTCTTTCTTTAGAAAAAGATCCCCTTTACATGGCCATTGGCCTTTATATTTATACTTAGAGAAACGACATTAAAATGAGTAATTAAGTACAATTATTCCTTCTTAAATGTGTCCGTTTTGATTCCTTGACTTTAATGCTCAACGTTTGAATTTGAGTTGACTCTGATCTTCGTGGTCCTCGTCTTGTCGGCCCAAGCGTCCTTGAACCGTCTTACCCGTGCCTTCTACATCGAACTCAAGTCACAATGCAGTCACTTCGGACTCTCGAAGTGGTGACAACCACTTCGACCGTTCCTTCGGCTCATGGGTCCGATGGGCTTCATCCTTTATGGGCCATTATCTTGATTACGTGGCAATCTTTGGTTGGTCTCGTACTTCTGGTGCGGGATCCGACACCAACAGACCCTACTACTTCCTTGTGTGAATCTAGTGACTTACCACAGCTCAAGGTTTCAGTGAGAAGATATCCTAATTCACCACTCTTAGTCAAAGAAGTTTGTTGGTGATCTTCCTCAGCAACCTCCTCTAGCTGTTCATCAGCTAGGCAATCCATTACCTTAACTACGAAGTTCTGTCCTTCAATTGTTGGCTTCCTCGTGGCATCATTGATGTCAAACTTCATTTTGAAATCATTTCCCAGATTAAGATCAATCTTCCCATTCTTAACATCATTACAGCTCCAACAGTGGCTAAGAAGGGCCTTCCTAAGATTAAAGGATCTTTTGGTTCATCCATTTCTAGCACTATGAAGTCTGTAGGGATTTCAGCATTTCCAATCTTAATAGGCAAATCTTCTAATAACCCATGAGGAAATCTGATAGACTCATCAGCCAGGATCAAGGAGATGTTGCAAGGTTTATACTTGCTGAAACTCAGTCTCTTGGCCACAGAGAGAGGCATGAGACTTTTAAAAGCACCTAGATCGCAGAGGCAGTTACTGAAGGCCAAAGTGCCTAGAGAGCAAGGTAAAGTAAACGAACCAGGATCTCCCAATTTCTTGGGAATAATCTTTGTTTGGATGATTTCACTGCACTCATGACTCTCCATAACCATCCCTTGCACTTCCTTAATTCTCTCCATTACCATGTCTTTCAAGAACTTGTGAGAGTCTGGTATCAGCTTATAAGCATCGATGAGAGGCATCCTGGCTTCTAACTCTTTGATGTGCTTAGCAAACATTGCTCTGTACTTCTCAATTATGTCCTGTTTAAACCTTCCAGGGAATGGTATTTTGGGCTTGTAGGGCGGTGGAACGAAAGCTTTCTTCTTACTCTTATCAATAACTGGTTCTTTGATATGGGGGCTCTTAGCTTGATCATTAGGTGCAGCCTCTTGATCGAGCTTAGTGGTGTCATCGACTTGAGTTTCAGGTTGAATGAAATCCTCCCCCTCTTGAATCTCACTGTCCTCAGTGACAGGTGCGGGGCTAGGTCGAGCTTGCAGCTCTCGACCACTGCGAAGGTGAATAGCATTAACATGACCTTTCTGATTCTGAATTGCTTTCCCTGGCAGTTGCCCTGGATTCGTAGGCGCAGAAGTAGAAGCAATTTGGCTCTCCACGTACTTCAACCTGGAGTTTAGAGCCTCAAACTTGATATTGAGATCATTGAAGGAGCAGTCTACTTTGTTGTGAATCTCAGCCATTTTCTTATCAAGAGCTATAGCACCAGCTGCTTGACCTTGTAGAATCTGCTGAAGCATTTGTTTTATCTCTTGATCTTGTGCAGGTGGAGCGTGCTGTGTTTGCTGTGTATAACCGGGTGGTGGATTCTGTTGGTGAAAACCTCCACTGAACTGTTGCTTTGGTGCAAACCCTTGATTGTATGGTATGAAAGGCTTGGACTGATTCTGTTGTTGTTGAGGGTAAACATGATCCTGAGGGTTGGCAACATTCGTGCTCCGGTAAGATAGATTTGGATGAGCATGCTGGTAGGGGTTGTAGCCCTTGTTGTAGCCACCTTGGTTTTGAATGTAGCTGACTTCTGCAGCCTGAGTATTCTCCCCCTCTTGGATTTGATAGTGCTCTTCTTCAGTGATATAGTGGACTTGCTTCTGTTGAGTAAGCAGAAATTTATCCAGCTTATCGTTGAGAGCCTGAATCATCTCCTTATTATGCTTCGCATCCGGATCTCCAATACCTCTGTTGGAGCGATCAAAATCTTCATTATAATTACCGTCGGACTGAGCTAAGTTCTCAACCAATTCCCAACCTTCTTCAACATCCTTATTCAAGAAATTCCCATTTGAAGCAGTGTCCAGGACCATTCTGAACTTGGGCAGAGCTCCTCTGTAGAGTGTACTAAGCAAAGAAGCTTTCTTGAAACCGTGATGTGGACATTGTGTAGTGTAGCCTTTGAATCTCTCCCAGGCCTCACAAAAGGATTCAGACTGTTTCTGGGTGAAACTGGAGATTTCATTCCTTAGCCTTGCAGTTCTTGAATTGGAGAAGAACTTTATCAAGAAGGCCGTCTTACAATCGTCCCAAGATGTTATGGAGTCAGGAGGTAGTGTCTTCTCCCATTGGTGTGCTTTGTCTCCCAGCGAGAAGGGAAACAGACGCAGCTTGAAACCGTCTTCACTAACACCATTTATCTTGGTGAGGCTGCAGAGCCTGTCAAAGTTATCCAAGTGGTCTAAGGGATCTGAAAGACCCCGATCCGGACTGCCTAAGTCCGGAGAGGTTCTCTCCGACCAAATCACTAAGTGATCCGATCCTTAGTCAAATTTTAGGGCCATTTCCTTAAGACAATCCGATTTACGATATTCTGAGATTCATTACTTAGAGTCAATATGCGATAATAGATTAAACAAAGAATCGGATACTTTATTAGATATTTAAAAGGATTCGATACAACTTATGAGTTTGCATATAAGCTATTACAAGTTATATAATCGGTCCTATTCTACCCGATTCATCACCACCCATCTTCCCGGCCTTGAGTCTCTCACGCCTAAGCCAAGTCCTTCTAATGATCACCATCCTTTCCTGAAAGTCAAAGAGGCATAAGTATCCGTTTTACTTATTATATGCAAGTCCATGCAATGCTCTCTAAGCCTTTTAACCACCCGGAACGAGGAACAGATCGGAGAGTGGAAGCATGCGCATTAGTTCGGCCGATTCACGGTAGATCTTAACAGATCCGCCGATCCTCCGCCGAGCCGCATCCCCATTTCAGCTGATCCGCCATTCGAACCAAGTTTATGCATGATATGAATGATCCCCCGATACTACAATATCACCCTAATCATTCCGGACTTCTTCTGAGTCATTGGAACAATTCCTAGGCTAGATCATGCGTATCATATCCCCTTAGGTTCGGACATAAAGTCTAGAACCGTCTCACCTTCGATCATACCGATCGTAATTCTCTCTTAAGTGTTTTCTCTCAAGATGTTCTCCGAGAGTTTATGTATTTTCTCTCCTTTCCCCCCCCCCCCCCGTGTCCGAAATCGCCCCAAATGCCTTGTATTTATAGAGTTTCGTTTGGAAAACCATTTCCCAACTGTTTCTTTAAAAGGCACCTATTCGGCCATAACCGCCCATTTGTAACCGTCATCCGTAACCGCCCAACCACTCCTCCGTAACCGCCCAACCGTCCTTCCATAACCGCCCAACCATCCAACCGTCGGACAGTTACACGAGCTGAGCTGAGCTACCCGGCAGCTGGTCAAGCTAGCTGAGCTACTCGACAGTTACTCCAGGTTAGCTGAGCTACCCGGAAGTACTTCGAGTTTAGTTGAGCTATACGTGAACTGGGTTGGCTACTTAGCGTGCATTATTCTCCTTCTCCGAGCTAATGGGTAGCTCCTATCTAGACTTGTCCATGTTTCTCCTCTTTTTCTCGGACCAAGTCTCATCCGACGATCCTATTGAGGATCGCGGGCGTTACAGGATCCTCCATAGGCAACCCATGAAACTTG
Source organism: Arabidopsis lyrata subsp. lyrata (assembly GCF_000004255.2). Lineage (NCBI taxonomy): Eukaryota > Viridiplantae > Streptophyta > Magnoliopsida > Brassicales > Brassicaceae > Arabidopsis > Arabidopsis lyrata. Next base: position 24,255,172 of record NW_003302553.1, read on the forward strand.
TTTCCTTGTATCATTGAGATCAATCCACTCTTGATCTCGAAATTGTTGTTCTGGACAGGAGGTGGAACTATGCCCTGTCTCTGTTGATGGTTTCTTGGTGCATCCCCAGCACCAATGTTCCTTGGTATCCCAACTCCTTGATTGTCTTATTCTTGTGGTTCCATGGCTACTGGATTGTGCAGTTCACAACCGTCTCTGGCTCTACGTTCTTTCAACTCACGGGCTAACTGGTTGATGTTGTCTTTGTAGCTAATGAGGTTGCTGGAGCCTTGAGAACGAGTTTGCATGCAAAGTGGCTAGTCTCGACGTGTAGACTCGACTTGAGGTCGAGTTGGTACCTGGAGCACAAAAACAAGCAGCTGAAGAGAGTAGTTAGTAACCAAAGTAAAGAAAGAACTTGATCTTAGCAATTCTAAAATCTTGAATGTAACAAGCAGACACCCAAATGGCAACGGCGCCAAATTGATACTAGGATTTTACTATCAATTACCCTAGATTACTATCATGTCATTGCAGCAATTTAGGTTATCAATCCAATCAGGTGCTCTCACTATCAATCAAGATATGCTCAGAGATAACTAAGTCAAGCTAAGCAGAATAGAGGTTTGTTTATCTAACAATCCTAAGCGAACATGCATAAAAGCGATAAAACTACAGAACAGGAGTGAACATGCATAAAGAGAAATAGCTATCGATACTAAGCAATAAGCAAGCAGCAAGTGCAGAGAATAGGTAAACAACAAATAAGCAAGATTCAAGCAATCAATAGAGATAAAAGGTCTTGAGGAATGGGGTAATCGATTATAGCAGTCTCCTTAGTCTATCTAGGCGGTTAACAAACTCAATCAAGCTATCCCTAGACAATAGATTCGAATACAAATCAATCCACTCTCGTGACAGAGATTCTCAAGCCAAATCACTTTCATACTCAATTCTCATTGAAGAAATATAACCTAGCAGGCATTATGATTCAATCTAATATAGTCAATAAGCATTCTAAACATCCGATCTCTTGGGCTAGAGTATGCAAATCTCTGGAAAAGTTTGTTCAGACATTTCATCAAACACCTTGTGGGCGTGGAAGTGTCTGAGATCAATTTCCAATTGATCAGAGAAGAAATAGCATTAAGATCTACTAAACCAGAAGGGAAATCAAGTAAGTCTACACTTAACCACCTAAATATACTAAGGATTCCACTAACAACCTATCCCATCCTCAAGAACCCTAATCCACTACTCAAGAACACTGAAGAACATCATGCATAAAAACCCAGAAAATTGCACAAACCCAGAAATCATTGAAAAGCAAGTATGTTATAGATGAGAACGAGATCTACAACTTTGATGAAGAAACGAAATTCAAAAACTCAAAGATTCAAAGGGAAAAACGATTACAAAACTAGGGTTTTTAGAGAGAGCAGCGGAATATCTGCTGGGTAAAAAGAATATCCGCTGGATAATAGCGTGAACCCCTATTTATAGGAAATACTAGGTTGCCCTAATTTATCTACAAGACAAAATAAGAAGTTGGCGGAGGACCCCCTCGACGTGAAGTCGAGCCCATGACATCGAGGCCGTGTGAAAATCCAAGGTTGCTCCTTTCTGGTGTCCTACTCGATGTGACGTTGAGTCTAGATGTCGAGGGGGAGTGATTCTTCAAAGTTGGTTCCTTTTGAGCACCTACTCGACCTGGGGTCGAGTCCAAACGTCGAGCCCATGTCTTGGTGGTTTCTGAGCACCTGCTCGACCTCCCGTCGAGTCCAACCAGTCTTCTGCACAGGGTGATATGTCTCCATTAAAACCACCATAATTCTTGCATCAAATCTCTGATTCGCTTGAAATCACCTCCGTTAGAAAGTTAACTCAATTTCCTATAACTTGTATGAAGAGCTCTGAAGCTAAATCGCAATGAAAGACTTCCATCTGAGTCGATCTTTGAGGTACTTCGGACTGGTTCTGAATCATCAATTCTCTTCTTTGCATCCATTAAGTCCCAAATAAGCTCCAAATACCTGAAACACATCTAATATGCAATATGCTATGCCATGCAATGCAAATCGTACTAAGTGATGAAAAGAGTAAGAGAAAGACTATGAATGCAATGAAATATAGAGGAAACTTAGCTAAATGCACGAAAAAATGTGCTTAAAAGTGGTAAAATACAGAGACATCAGTCTACTTGGTTTTTCTCCGCTTCAACATCAAAACGCCTCCTACTCAAGGCATCAGCGACTTTGTTTGCCCTTCCCGGGTGATAAGCAATATCTAAGTCGTAATCCGCAACAAACTCCATCCACCTTGTTTGCCTTAGGTTTAACTCAGGCTGGGAGAATATGTACTTAAGACTCTTGTGGTCCGTGAAGATTTGGACCTTGGCTCCATAGAGATACGATCGCCAAATCTTCAAGGCAAACACCATCGCGGCCATTTCCAAGTCATGCGTAGGGTAATTTCATTCGTGTTTACGCAATTGCCTTGAAGCATAAGCGATTACACTACCCTTTTGCATCAATACGCATCCTTGTCCCGTGATCGATGCATCCGTATAAACTATGTATGGTTCACCTTCTTCCGGTAACACCAATACCGGAGCGCTTGTTAACATGGCCTTTACCTCGGAGAAACTTTTCTCACATTCCTCCGACCATTGGAATTTAGTATCCTTCCCGGTTAGTCGAGTCATCGGTTGGGATATACTCGCAAAGCCTTTTATGAACTTTCGGTAATATCCTGGCAACCCGAGAAAACTCCTAATCTCTGTGGCATTCTTTGGTCGTGGCCAATCCTTAATAGATTTGATTTCTCCGGATCTACGGACACTCCTTGTTCCGATACTATATGTCCGAGGAATCCGATACTCCTTTGCCAAAACGAGCATTTGCTTAACTTTGCAAATAACTTATGTTCCCTTAATCTTTCTAACACCGCCCTTAGATGATTTCGATGAGTTTCCTCATCTATAAATTCCCAAAAAAAACTATTCATCATCTTCATAAAGGCTGCCAGTGCATTGGTTAGTCCGAATGGGCATCACTACGAACTAATAGTAGCCATATCTCGTCCGGAAGGCCGTCTTCCCAATATCTGATGGTTCTATCGGAATTTGATGGTATCCCGACGCCAAGTCTATCTTTGAGAAGCACTTAGCACCTCCGAGTTGGTCCAACAACTCATCTATCCGGGGTAATGGATATTTGTTCTTTACCGTAACTTTATTCAATCCCCGATAGTCAATGCATAGCCTAAAGCTACCATCTTTTTTCTTTACAAACAAGACCGGTGCACCCCATGGTGAACTACTTGGTCTAATAAATCCTTTATCCAATAACTCCTCCAATTGTTTCTTTAGTTCTGCCATTTCTGCCGGTGCCATCCGGTACAGAGCTTTAGATATCGGAGTTGTTCCTGCTTCGAGTTCAATCATTGATAGTAGGATTTTAACTAAGATCAATTATCCTTAAAGTACTATCATGTCATTGCAGTATTTAAGGTGTCAATCCAAATGGGTGTGATGCTAGCAATCAAGATGCAATCAGATATCACAGAGTCAAGCCAAGCAATAACAGGTTTTGGTGTTGTTAACAGCTCTAGCGATCATGCAGATAACATAAATTCTAACTATAACAGGCAATATACTCGATCACACAGCTTGATGCCAAGCACTGGATGTGGTCGAGTATCAGGTCGAGTAATTTAACAGAAACTGTAAACAGGGTACTCGACTGCACAGTTTGTTACCAAACTACTGGGTGTGGTCGAGTACTTCAAATGAAACAGGATAGAAATGATAAAACTGAGCAACAAGTAACCAGATCAAGCAATTAATAGCGATGTAAACAAAGAAATCAAATGGAAGAGAAATTCCCGAGGATGGGGTAATCGAGTAGTGAAGTCTCCTTAATCTAACAGGTGGTTAACATGCTCAACAAACTATCCCTAGAAAACAAGTTCAATAGCCAAATCAAAGTGCTACCGCAACAGAGATCCTCAAGCAAAGCTAGTCCCAGACTCAATCACCATTGACGAGAGCTAACCTAACAGGCATTACGAAACAACAAGTCTAAGCCAAAACGCTCCCTGTAACCAATACCTTGGTACAGAGCCACGAATCTCTGGAATTAGTGGTTCAGACATTTCATCGAACACCTTTTGGGTGCGGAAATGTCTGGGCTCAGATTCCAGTTGATCAGAAAGCAATCAGCATTAAGAACAACTAATCCAGAAGGGATCTACCAATCAAACTCAACCACCCAGCAGATCAAGGATTCTAAACTACTCTAACCCATCCTCAAGAACCCTAATCACTACTCAAAACTCATGAACATGAACATAAACCCAGAAATGCATAAAAACTTCATACTAGCAAGATCTCAACAAGATGAACAACTTTGTAGAAGAAATCAAAAGCAAAAACTCAATAGATTAAGAGAAATCTGGATTACAAAGATGAAGAAACACTAATTGTTCTGCAGAAAATAACTTAGATAGAATAAAACTTAGTCTAAAAATTATGAGAAACAACCTATTTATAGCAAATACTAGGAAACCCTAAATCACAAGACGACAAAGTATTAAGGCGGTTTACGGAGATACTCGACCCTTGTGATCGAGTAGAGAGGTTGAATAAAGTTGGCGCCTTTGCGATTTCTTGCTCTGGGCATGTCGTGATCGAGCATTTGGGTCGAGTATGTGCTCAAGTTCTGCTTCATCCTCTTCTCTTCCTTATGCTCAATGTCTGGTTGAGTTGGGATCTGAGAAGACTGTGAAGCTTGTGATCAAGTGGCTGCGGGGAGGTGGTGATCGAGTAGATTGGTTGGTGGCACGCTCTGGACTGCTTCTTCAACCCTGCGATCGAGTAGAACTGTGAACTGGCAGGATGGACTGCCCTGTGATCGAGCAGAACTGTGAATTGGCAGGATGGACTGCCCTGTGATCGAGCAGAACTGTGAACTGGCAGGATGGACTGCCCTGTGATCGAGCAGAACACTCCTGATGGTCTGCTGAGCTGACTGCTTCCCTCTCTACTACTGGTGATCGAGCAGAATGGTCCAAATGTGACTTTCAGCTATGTTTTTCCTCTTTCTGAACACCAATAGCCCCGAAGCACCTGAAACAACTCAAATATGCAACATGCATGCAAAACTACCCTAATCATGCAAAGTGATGACAAATGATGAAGAATGGTATGAAACAATGACGAAATGATGATAAAGTGATGCTAAATGGATGCTCAAAACAAGTGAAATATAGACATATCAACTCCCCCAAACTTAGTCTTTGCTTGCCCTCAAGCAAACAATTAAGAACAAGCTGGAGGAGAGGTTTGAAAGCGGGGACTCAGAACCAAAGCATGTAGACAAAGCAAATGAACTCAATGTCCAAGTTAGTAATTGTGGAATGCTTAGAGACCAAACTCTACTTAAAAACTTTAGCCATATTCATCACAAGACAACCTAACATTTGTTCCAATCTACACACACCTTCAGATCATCAATTCCCTTTAACATTGATTAAGCTCAAACCATGAATCAAGCAAAACATTGTTGAAGAACTCATTTGGTTTAAAGGACAAGGCTGAGAAACAAAGATGGTTCCTCTGTAAATGGTTTCAGACTTTTTCACAGTAGCAGGGAACTCTCATGAATGGACAGAGCTTTAGTAGAATGCTAAAGGTTAGAACCAACCTACGCATACAAGAACAGACCCCATCTACCCAAATAACCATAAGTATATCAAACTCCATAGATGGTCCTATCTCTAAACCCCAGAAATGATCCTAATTCTACCCTTTTGCACTCAAGGCATGTTTCAATAATCTCTTGGATCAACCCATTCTTTGTTTTTGGTTTTTTTTTTTTTGTTCTAAGGAGAGGTTTTCTTTTAGACTTTCTAGCGGATTGGGACTTTCTTTAACAACTAAGGCTCTTCTTCTCATCTCATGACTTAAGACAACTCTAGGCTTTTGCCTTTCTTTTTACTTTGCACAGAGCCTAACTTCTTTTATTTTCAAGCTTCCCAATTCCTTCACTAGACTAACATGATATTCTTTTCTGTTTCACTTCCATCTCCTAAGAACAATAACACTTGTCTTTCTTTCTCAATTTTATTCCAAACACATTCCAAAACCCAAAGTAAAACTCCCACCTAGTCCTATCTAGCCCAAAAAGCGTGGACTAGAACTACATGGGATACCATTCTTGTCGGTTCATACCTAACACTTTCTACCAAGCTCAATCCGGAAATAGGCCTCACACACACACAAATTTATTCAGGGCTTGAAAGAAAGGTTAGGTTCAGGGTGGGGGAAACTGTTCCAATGATGGGAATCAGCTACTTGGATTAGCAAGAGTGGTAGAAGGTGAAAGAAAATCCAAGTATGTGTATTGGTAGCCACAAGTTCAACAACAATGCAAAGACATGATAATTATAAGTCAAGTTCAGGTTCTAATAGATAGGGAAAAGAATCACATCAAGCATGCTTCAATTAAAACAAGAGAGTCAAGTTGTGAATTCCAAATATGGTGCAGTCTTAATCAAGTTCTACCACAAGCATTAAACAACTAATAACGAGGGCATTGAATTCATTCAGTAAATGAGCATGCTTACAAGGTTATCTCATTATCATCCCCTATGCAAATGCAACAATCCTATATGAAACCTTCTAGACTCAATCTTAAAATGAAAATGCAACTACATGAACACTCTATTTTTGTGAAACCATTTTCAGAAATTTTTCAAATTTTTAGGGTTTTTTCAATGACATAGATGAATGCAGACAATATGTACAATGCAAGAAAAATTTGAAAACAAGGACAAAGCAAACACATCAGATACTTCCTGAGCCCTCCCCCAAACTTAAATCACACAGTCCTCTGTGTGACCAAATTTGGAAGAGAGTACTCAGGACAAACAAATAAAGAAAGAAAACATGAGATGGTATAAACAGTGAGAAATGGAGTTGTTACCTCAACTGAAGAAGGAGTTGATGTGCTCATCAATGCTTGCTTTGTGTAAACTGCCAGGCCATTGAGGAGTCTTGCTGTTGTGCTTCTGCTCCTTCTCCTTCTTGATGCTCGACCATGTCATCTAATTACCATGTGGCCTCTTGTGATAGAGTGACACGTTAAAAATCTAAAAATCTTGGAACCAAAACCCCACTCCATACTCGATTGCACTGTACCACTGTCATCCCATATGCTTGATCGAGTATAACCTCCAAAATTCAAAAATCAAGACCACTTCACTTTGCACTTGATACTCATTTCCTGAAAACCAAAACACTACCAAACGCATTAAAAATAACAAGGAAATAAAAATATGTACATGGATAGACATGGGACTTCCTCCCAAGTGAGCTTGTTTTAAGTCTCTAAGCTTGACTCCTCACACTCATTAGGCTTAGGGTGGTTTGCAGAGAGGAAACGAGGTCTCCTCTTCTTCTTCAGTAGATGTATCGTCAAACTCAACATGCTCTTCTGATAGGTCTGCAATTGGGTACTCAGTGGCCATGTCCTTGAAGAAACCTTCTTTTTGATCAGGAGGATGCTCTTCTTCTCTAGACCATTTCAATGTGAATTCACATCCTTCTTTGCTGACCAGAGCAGTGGCTCCATCGTTTTGGACGTCCTTGATGTTGAGTGGCACTTGGTTGGCTTTTCCATGGAGCTCTTTGATTTGATCCTTCAGCTCTTTCACAATGTCTGCTAACTCCCTTATGGCTTTGTCCTGCCATTTGGACCTCTCCTTGAGTTCTAACCAATCATTTGATGCCAGAGTGCTTGCTTTAAGCTGTTGCTCGAGCTGTTCAGTCGAGCATGAGCTCTCAGGGCCAGTTGGAGGCTTCTTCGAGTTGTTGGTGGAATCAGTTGGTCGAGCATGTGTTGAACTTACTTCATTAGCTCTCATAACCTTTGTTTCAGACCCCATCAATCCCTTGTGTAAGTCTAAGGACTTCTCAGAACTCAAAGTCTCACTAGGGAGATATCCAACTTTACCACTCTTGGTCAAAATAGTTTTTAAGTGATTCTCTTCAGCAAGTTCCTCTAGAAGTTCATCAGCTAGCCGATCCATTTCCTCAACTAAAAAGGTCTGTCCTTCTATTGTCGGCTTCTGCATATCATCATTGATGTCAAACTTCATTTTTAAATCCTTCCCCATATTAAGATCAATCTTCCCTTGCTTAACATCTATGATTGCTCCAGCTGTAGCCAAGAAGGGCCTTCCTAAGATCAAAGGATCTTTTGGTTCTTCATCCATGTCCAACACTACGAAGTCTGTAGGCACCTCCAGATTTCCAATCTTGATAGGCAAATCTTCTAATAACCCATGAGGTAGTCTAACATACCTATCAGCCAAGATCAAGGAGATGTTGCAGTATTTATACTTGTTAAAACCCAACCTCTTAGCTACTGAGAGTGGCATGAGACTTACTGATGCTCCTAGGTCACAAAGACATTTATTGAAAGTCAATGAACCTAGGGAGCATGGTAGAGTAAATGAACCAGGGTCTCCTTGCTTTTCTGGGACAACCTTCTTCTGTATGATGGCACTGCACTCATGGCTCACAACTGTTATTCTCTGAACCTCTTGAATTCTCTCCCTGATCAATTCTTTCAGAAACTTGTGGGAATCCGGAATAAGCGTGAGAGCATCAACAAGAGGTATCCTGGCTTCAACGTTTTTGATGTTCTCTGCAAACATAGCTCTGTACTTATCTGCCAACGCTTTCTTTTGTCTACCAGGAAATGGAAGTGGGGGCTTGTAAGGAGGAGGAACAAAAACCTTCTCCTTGTTCTTAGCAGCAACTGGTTTTTCAGCAGGTATAGCCGCTACTCGAGTTGTTGATCGAGTATGTCCATCGAGTACTTCAGTTGGTTTGTCAACTTGATCTTTATGGAGACTGAAATCCTCCCCATCTTGGTCCGCACTGTCCTCAGTGACTGGCTTGGGTCCCTCTAGGGTGGATAACTCTCTTCCACTCCTTAGGGTGATAGCATGAACATTAGCATACTCCTTTGGATTCTGAATTGCTTTCCCTGCGAGTTGCCCTGGAGGTTTCGGAGCAGAAATAGATGCAGATTGTCCCTCTAAGTATCGGACTTTGGAATTCAATGCTTCTACTTTTACATTCAGGTCATTGTAGCTACAATCCAGCTTATTGTGTAATTCAGATATCTTCTTAGCAATCTCCATGGAGCCAGAGGCTTGTCCTTGGAGAAGCTGTTGTAGCATTTGCTTCATGTCAGAATCAGGAACAACAGGACCTTGGTGTTGCTGAGGTGCATACCCAGGTGGTGGTTGCTGCTGGTAGTTCCCCTGAAATTGTTGCTTGGGAGCAAAACCTTGGTTGTAGGGAACAAAAGGTTTATTCTGACCCTGCTGTTGTTGTGGAGGATACACTTGATCCTGTGGATTAGCAACGTTGGTGCTGCGGTAAGAAAGGTTGGGGTTGTTAGTCTTGAAGTTGTTATAACCTTTGTAGCCACCTTGATTGTTGATGTAGCTGACCTCTTCATATTGGTTCCCCTCCCCATCTTGGACTTGATACTGGTCGTCATCAACTAGGAAGTGCACATGCTTCTGCTGGCCAAGGAGAATCCTATCCAGTTTCTCATTAAGAGCTTTCATCTCTTTCCTGTGTTTATCATCCGAGTCAGCTGTTCCTCTGATGGTCCTGTCGTAGTCCTCGTTGTAATTTCCATCTGACTGAGCTAAGTTCTCAACTAATTCCCAGCCTTCAGCAACATCCTTGTTCTGGAAATTCCCATTGCTCGCAGTATCAAGGAGCATTCTGATCCGTGGAAGAGCACCTCTGTAGAGTGTGCTGAGCAGTGAGGCTTTACTGAAGCCATGATGAGGACATTGGTTGGTGTAACTTTTGAAGCGCTCCCAGGCTTCACAGAAGCTTTCTCCATTCTTTTGGGCAAAACCAGAGATCTCATTCCTGAGCCGTGCAGTCCTTGCGTTGGAGAAGAATTTTGTAAGAAAGGCCTTCTTGCAGTCATCCCAGGATGTGATGGATCCAGGTGGAAGATTCTTTTCCCAGATGTGTGCTTTGTCACCCAAGGAGAATGGGAACAACCGGAGCTTGAATCCATCTTCACTGACTCCGTTGATTTTTGTTAGGCTGCAGAGCCTATCAAATTCGTCTAAGTGGTCGAGTGGGTCTTCCATAGGCAGACCATGGAACTTGTTTCCCTGAATCATCGAGATGAGACCACTTTTAATCTCGAAGTTGTTGTTTTGGACAGCAGGAGGCACAATCCCTTGCCTCTGGTGGTGGTTTCTTGGTGCATCTCCAGCACCAATGTTTGCAGGCAGATTGTTGACATCTTGTTCATCAGCCATTCTGAAAGGATGGTTGTGTTCAAGGTCTGTAGTGTCTCTCCTTTCCCTTAGTTCTCTGTCAATACGGTCAATGTTATCGTTGAAAAGGAGGTTCTGGTTGCCTTTTGATCGAGTTTGCATACAGCAGGGTTGTACCTGGATCAAAAAGACAACAAGAAAAACAAAAAGTTAGTAACCTAAGTGAAAATTGAAATAGAACTTGATCTAAGCAAGTCTGAAATCTCAAATGTAACAAACAAACACCAAAATGGCAACGGCGCCAAATTGATAGTAGGATTTTAACTAAGATCAATTATCCTTAAAGTACTATCATGTCATTGCAGTATTTAAGGTGTCAATCCAAATGGGTGTGATGCTAGCAATCAAGATGCAATCAGATATCACAGAGTCAAGCCAAGCAATAACAGGTTTTGGTGTTGTTAACAGCTCTAGCGATCATGCAGATAACATAAATTCTAACTATAACAGGCAATATACTCGATCACACAGCTTGATGCCAAGCACTGGATGTGGTCGAGTATCAGGTCGAGTAATTTAACAGAAACTGTAAACAGGGTACTCGACTGCACAGTTTGTTACCAAACTACTGGGTGTGGTCGAGTACTTCAAATGAAACAGGATAGAAATGATAAAACTGAGCAACAAGTAACCAGATCAAGCAATTAATAGCGATGTAAACAAAGAAATCAAATGGAAGAGAAATTCCTGAGGATGGGGTAATCGAGTAGTGAAGTCTCCTTAATCTAACAGGTGGTTAACATGCTCAACAAACTATCCCTAGACAACAAGTTCAATAGCCAAATCAAAGTGCTACCGCAACAGAGATCCTCAAGCAAAGCTAGTCCCAGACTCAATCACCATTGACGAGAGCTAACCTAACAGGCATTACGAAACAACAAGTCTAAGCCAAAACGCTCCCTGTAACCAATACCTTGGTACAGAGCCACGAATCTCTGGAATTAGTGGTTCAGACATTTCATCGAACACCTTTTGGGTGCGGAAATGTCTGGGCTCAGATTCCAGTTGATCAGAAAGCAATCAGCATTAAGAACAACTAATCCAGAAGGGATCTACCAATCAAACTCAACCACCCAGCAGATCAAGGATTCTAAACTACTCTAACCCATCTTCAAGAACCCTAATCACTACTCAAAACTCATGAACATGAACATAAACCCAGAAATGCATAAAAACTTCATACTAGCAAGATCTCAACAAGATGAACAACTTTGTAGAAGAAATCAAAAGCAAAAACTCAATAGATTAAGAGAAATCTGGATTACAAAGATGAAGAAACACTAATTGTTCTGCAGAAAATAACTTAGATAGAATAAAACTTAGTCTAAAAATTATGAGAAACAACCTATTTATAGCAAATACTAGGAAACCCTAAATCACAAGACGACAAAGTATTAAGGCGGTTTACGGAGATACTCGACCCTTGTGATCGAGTAGAGAGGTTGAATAAAGTTGGCGCCTTTGCGATTTCTTGCTCTGGGCATGTCGTGATCGAGCATTTGGGTCGAGTATGTGCTCAAGTTCTGCTTCATCCTCTTCTCTTCCTTATGCTCAATGTCTGGTTGAGTTGGGATCTGAGAAGACTGTGAAGCTTGTGATCAAGTGGCTGCGGGGAGGTGGTGATCGAGTAGATTGGTTGGTGGCACGCTCTGGACTGCTTCTTCAACCCTGCGATCGAGTAGAACTGTGAACTGGCAGGATGGACTGCCCTGTGATCGAGCAGAACTGTGAATTGGCAGGATGGACTGCCTTGTGATCGAGCAGAACTGTGAACTGGCAGGATGGACTGCCCTGTGATCGAGCAGAACACTCATGATGGTCTGCTGAGCTGACTGCTTCCCTCTCTACTACTGGTGATCGAGCAGAATGGTCCAAATGTGACTTTCAGCTATGTTTTTCCTCTTTCTGAACACCAATAGCCCCGAAGCACCTGAAACAACTCAAATATGCAACATGCATGCAAAACTACCCTAATCATGCAAAGTGATGACAAATGATGAAGAATGGTATGAAACAATGACGAAATGATGATAAAGTGATGCTAAATGGATGCTCAAAACAAGTAAAATATAGACATATCAATCATGAATAGATCGGACCGGTCTGGTGGTAAACCACTCACGGCCTCAAACACATATGAGAACTTGTTTGCGATCGGAATATCTTTTAACTCCGCATTTGCCCCAACTTCGTGGGTTGTGATTGTGGCTATGTATGCCTCACACCCTTTCTCGAGCATCCTTTCCGCTTGGATTGCCGAGATTACTAAACTTCCCAAAGTTGTCCTTATTCCTTGGAATTTCAACATTCCTTCCTCCCTCTCGAATTGAATCCGTCCTCGGTGACAATCAATATGAGCCTTATACTTTCCCAATCAGTCCATACCCAAAATAACATCGTGTTTCTTGAGTTGGACAACGATTAAGCCCGTAGGCATATTGACACCGTTGACAACAACCAAGCTTTCCCGAACAACACCGGACGGATACATTGCTTGTCCGCCGGTGGCTCTAACGATTCCATATTCGGTGTTTGGTTCTTTCTTGAACCCACTTTTTTTAACGATCTCGGAACTCACATAATAATGTGTAGCTCCGGAATCAAATAAAGTGTGCGTTTCTACATCACCTACATACAAGGTCCCTACACATTCCCCTAGAATGATGAGTACCCCAATCCGTTTGTGCATGATGCAATGCAATTTACGAATTAATATAAAGATCACAAGGACTTACCAGTGATCGCCCTGAAGTTCCCGGCATTGTTAGCATCCTCCGACAGTTCGATCATAGCCGCCCTTTCCACCAATTCGGAGACCGAGTTAAAGGTACGGATCAAGCAATGGTTATGGATCTCCACACTTAACCCACGGATAAAACGGCGCACTTGAGACTGCTCATCCTCGAGTTCTCTCCTCACATATCGCCTAAGGCGATTGAACTCCTCATCGTATTCTCGCACCGTTCGGTTGCCTTGTATCAAATCCAAGTAAGCACACTCAAGCCAGTCTTATGCTTCCAGAGGGAAAAACTTCTTGTTAAACTCCTCCTCAAAGTCCGCAAAGATTTGGATTTAATCACCCTTACCTTTCTCCACGGTCAGCCACCGATTATGCGCATCTCCTTCCAAGAAGTGAATCGCAATGTCCTTCCGGTAATCCTCCGGACACCGAGTGGAGTTAAAGTTTCTTTTGAGACGAGTACTCCACTCATCCGTCACAATAGGATCAGAACTTCCCATGAAGTGCTTTGTTCCCAACTTCGAGACGTGCTGGAGTAAACTCAAGTAGTCTCCCCTCTTCCTTGAAGAGTTCGTAGGCTGATTGACATCAACAATCTCCACATCTACGTCCGCATCCGCGTCCGTTTTGTTCTCCTTTACTTGTACCACAGGATCCGGTACAAGTGCCTTAGTCGATGCGGCCATTTGTGCCATCATTGCCTTCATCGTCTCCCACTGTTCTTGGGCCGATGGAAGTGCGTTTGGATTCTCCTTCCCATCTGTTGCATAACTATTCTCCGGATTTTATGAACCGGAGACTTTAGTCCAGCCACAGGTCTGGCCGGATTTGTCCCATCAAGCGTTGCTCCGACACTTGTTTCCTTGGTAACTTGTGTCTCCTCGGCAACCAACGTCTCCTCTACGACGTCCTTACCCTTATCCTTCTTACTCTTTCCCATTTTGTTGCTCTTACCCATCTGCGAAACACTTTAAAGTTAGTTACGGTAACTCATAGTAATCGCAAGAGAGTAAGAAAACAACTACCGTGAGAACCCATAAGCCGATGAGTGGTGATTTCCCAAAACCCGCACTAATGGTCCTAGAACCGAGCATGCTCTGATACCAACTTGAAAGACCCCGATCCGGACTGCCTAAGTCCGGAGAGGTTCTCTCCGACCAAATCACTAAGTGATCCGATCCTTAGTCAAATTTTAGGGTCATTTCTTTAAGACAATCCGTTTTAAACCATTCTGAGATTCATTACTTAGAGTCGATATGCAATATTAGAAGAGTAAACAAAGAATCGGATACTTTCTTAAATAATAGAAGGGATTCGATAAAACTCATGAGCTTACAGTTATTACAAGTTATATAATCGATCCTATTCTACCCGATTCATCACCACCCATCTTCCTGGCCTTGAGTCTCTCACGCCTAAGCCAAATCCTTCCCACGATCACCATCCTTTCCTGAAAGTCAAAGAGGCATAAGTATCCGTTTTACTTATTATATGCAAGTCCATGTAATGCTCTCTAAGCTTTTTAACCACACGGTACGAAGAACAGATAGGAGAGTGGAAGTATGAGCATTAGTTTGGCCGATTCACGGTAGATCTTAACAGATCCGCCGATCCTCCACCGAGCCGCATCCCCATTGCAACCAATCCACAGTTCAAACCGAGTTTATGCATGATATGAATGATCCCCTGGTACTACAATGTCACCCTAATCGTTCCAGACTTCTTCTAAGTCATAGGAACAATCCCTAGGCTAGATCATACGTATCATATCTCCTTAGGTTCGGACACAACGTCTAGAACCATCTCACCTTCGATCACACCGATCGTAACTCTCTCTTAAGTGTTTTCTCTCAAGATGTTCTCCGAGAGTTTCTGTGTTTTTCTCTAAGTTTTTTCGTGTCTGAAATCGTCCCGAATGCCTTGTATTTATAGAGTTTTGTTCGGAAACCATTTCTCTAACCGTTCTCTAGAAGGCGCCCATTCGGTCCATAACCGCCCGTTGGTAACCGTCATCCGTAACCGCCCAACTGCTCTTCTGTAACCGCCTAACCGTCCTTGTGTAACCGCCTAACCGTCTAACTGTCGGATAGTTACCCGAGCTTAGCTGAGCTACCCGGCAGCTGGTCGAGCTAGCTGAGCTACTCGATAGTTACCCGAGCTTAGCTAAGCTACCCGACAGTACTTCGAACTTAGTTAAGCTACACGGGAGCTGGTTTGGCTACTTAGCGTTCATTATTCTCTTTCTCTGAGCTGATAGGCAGCTCCTTTCTAGACTTGTTCGAGTTTCTCCTCCTTTTCTCGGACCAAGTCTCATCCGATGATCCTATTGAGGATCACGGGCGTTACACTTTTGCTCCCCGCGATCCTCCCGGACCATGACTCCACTAACTGCATGATTTGACACTGAAACGTACAAATAGAGCTTTTCATCCACTTCGGGTTTAGACAATATGGGAGGAGTAGTTAGGTATGCTTTAAGCTATCCAAAGGCTTCTTCACACTTCTCATCCCAAAGGAATCCTTTGTTTCCTTTCAGAATTTGATAAAAAGGTAAAGACTTATCTGTTGACCTTGAAATAAACCGGTTCAGAGCTGCAATCCGACCAGTCAACCGCTGCAGTTCTTTGAAGTTCTTTGGAGATGGCATGTTTAGAAAGACATTGATTTGGTTTGGATTGGCTTCAATTCCCCTTTTTGTCACAATATAACCAAGAAATTCTCCGGACGGGACTCAGAATGTGCACTTCGCTGGGTTCAATTTCATTTGATATTGATTGAAAATTTCGAAACATTCCTCTAAATGCTTAATGTGATCCTCTTTTTTCAACGACTTAACCAACATATCATCTATGTAGACTTCCATTGTCTTTCCAAGATGCTCATGGAACATTTTATTGACCAACCGGCATTACCTTATAACAATAAGTACCTCTATCCGTGAAAAATGACGTTTTTTCCTGGTTTTCAGGATTCATCATTATTTGATCGTAACCCGAGAAGGCATCCATGAAGGTTAATAGCTCATTCCCAGCAGTAAACTCCACGAGCCGGTCTATATGTGGGAGCGGGAAACTATCTTTTGGACATGCTTTATTGAGGTCTGTGAAGTTGATGCACACCCTGTCCTTTCCATTCTTCTTTTTGACCACGACGTGTTTGCCACCCACTCCGGATACTGCACCTCCCTTATAGATCCTATCTTTAAAAGTTTGTCCACTTCGTCATTTACTGCCTTCGCTTGATCTACTCCGAGTTTTCTCCTTTTTTGTTTTACAGGCTTGAAGCTTGGATCCACGTTCAGTTCATGACAAATTATGTTTGGATCTATGCCAGGCATATCCGCTGCCGACCACGCAAATGACATCTTGTTTTTCCTCAAAAGTTCGATCAAAGCCTCTTTTATTTTGCCGGTCAAAGTAGCTCCAATACGGACTTTCCAATCTGGTTTATCTTCTTCTAATACTACTTCGATCACTACGTCATCCTCTTTCTGCCCACTAGGAAATCTTGGAATTATTCCCTTCTTTGCGGGCTTCGTTAAGTGCTATTGGATCTTCAAACGGTGGCTAGCTAGATAACATGTTCGCGAAGCTTCTTGATCTCCCCGAATTGTTTCCACTCCACTTGGAGTTGGAAATTTGATGCATTGATGATATGTAGAGGGGACTGCCTTCATTTGATAAATCCACGGAGTCCCGAGGATGATGTTGTAAGCTGTCGGCTTATCAAAAACAACAAAGTCCACGATTTTTAACACCTTTTTGGCAAGAACTGGTAGCTTGATCGTTCCGAGAGACATGGCTGACTCACTTGTGAATGCCACTAAAGGAGACCGGGGTCCCAGTATGTCTGCCCGACTAATTCTCATTCTTTCCAAAGTACTTAAAAAGATTATATCGACCAAACTGCTCGTATCGATGAGAATCCTTGACACTTCGAAGTTGGCAACGTCCAGGGTAATGACTAGGGCGTCATCATGAGGTCTTTCGAGGTGTCGTGTTTCTTCCTCGTCAAATGATATTGATGCACCTTGAAAGTCAACTTCTTCGCCCAAGCATGCTTTAAGTTAAACATTTCGCCTATGCTTCTTGATGGCACTAATCGTATCCCGATAAAGTTTGGAACCTCCAAGAATTACATTGATCTTTCCCTTCGAATTCCTTGGCTCTTCTTCGTTGGACAACCTCGGTTTTTCGGAGTTCTCAATTTTGGAGTTATCCCTTGTTTCTTGATATATCTTCACGAAATCCTCTATGTTGAATTTGGAAAGATCTCCACTGGATCACAGCTCCGCGAGATGCCTTTTAAGGACACTGCAATCTTTGGTTAAGTGCCTGGTTACCTTATGGATGTCACAATATAAACTTTCGTCACGGACCCAAGTATTTGACTTTCTTTTTCTTTGGAATTGCTTTCCGACGATATTGTTGAAGGGCTGCGACCCAAACTTCCTTGGTCCTTGGTTTTCCCTGGGCTCAAACTTCTTGGTAGGGAAAGTGATCGCCGGCTTTGCTTGTTTATTCCTTTTGGCGAAATTCTCTTTTTCATCTTCTACTTCCATCCAATTGTTTGTTCGGAAAAGTGCGTCTTGAATTGTGTCCGGTTTATGAAGTATTAGATCCTCTTTGAACCTTGAATCGTGCCACAAACCTTTACGTAGGGCATATAAAGCTGACTGTTGCGAAATTCTTGGGAGCTTCGATAGCACCCCCTTGAACTTGGTGATGAAAATTCGAAGTGACTCATTCGGCCCTTGTGATAGATTCCAAAGTTCGGCGTCCGAAACGCTTTTATCCATAAGGATGGAATATAGTTTCAAGAACACAACCGACAGCTCGTCAAAATTGTTGATTGAACCTGGCTCTAACTGGGTGAACCACATCAGCGCTTGACCGCAATGATTTTCCGAAAAGAGTTTGCAGTATCCTGCATCCTCCTCGGCTTCATCCAATTCGACTCGTCCAGCGGCAATTAAAAAGGCTGCGAGATAGCTCTTTGGATCCTCCAGTCCGTTGTAAGGCTCCAGTTTGAGCTTCCGAGAATCTTTGATTCTCAAACTTGCGGTTCGCAGGATGAAAGGTGTTCGCCTAGCTTCTTCAATGACTCGATTGATATCCGGCTCCAAACTAGTGGCCTGATGGAACTTTGATTTCATTTCTTTTAGTTCCTGGCTAACCTTTCTCATAGTCTCGAACTGGTCGAGGCTTTCTTGCTCGTACTGATCTGCAAGTTGATCTTCATCTCTGAGCTGTGTTTCCCCATCCGCCGGCTGAATTACCGTATTATTGGCATCAGGAGTTATTTGTCCGTTGGTCCCATTTTGCGCAAGGGAGCTTGGCGAATTGAATATTCTTCTTCGGATTCCAACAGGGTTTCCTGCACTTAGGAAACGAACACGAGATTGTATAGTACTGACGTTTTAACTAAGAGATACTGGGTTATCTGCAACGTGTCAACTGCCTTCTCCATATCTGAGAACTTCTGTGACATTTCCGACATGGTTTGCTGTATGGTTTTGAGAGTTTCAGCCAATGATAAACAAAGGGGATTGTCTCCTGCCATTACTGCTTATCTCGAAAATGTGGTGAAGAAAATCTGACAACAGAAGAATCCACTCTCCCCACAGGCGGCGCCAAAATGTGGATGTTGGATTCACACACTCAAGTATTTGTTTATTTAGTGAGAAGGATTATTCTTGACGTGCTCGAGTAAACTCAAGTAGTCCCCCCTCTTCCTTGAAGAGTTTGAAGGCAGATTGACTTCAACAATCTCCACACCCGTATCCACATCCGCGTCTGTTTTGTTTTCCTTTACTTGTACCACAGGATCCGGTACAAGTGCCTTAGTCAATGTAGCCATTTGTGCCATCATTGCCTTCATCGTATCCCACTGTTCTTGGGCCAATGGAAGTGCGTTTGGATTCTCCTTCCCATCCGTTGCGCAATTCTTCTCCGGAGTTTGATGAACCGGAGACTTTTGTCCAGCCACAGGTTCGGCCGGATTTGCCCCATCAAGCGTTGCTTCGACACTTGTTTCCTTGGAGATATGTGTCTCCTTGGCAACCAATGTCTCTTCGACAATGCCCTTATCCTTCTTACTCTTTCCCGATTTTTTGCTCTTACCCATCTGCGAAAAACTTCAAAGTTAGTTACGGTAACTCATAGTAAATCGCAAGAGAGTAAGAAACCAACTACCGTGAGGACCCATAAGCCGATGAGTGGTGAATCCCAAAACCCGCACTAATGGTCCTAGAACCAAGCATGCTCTGATATCGGAGAGGTTCTCTCCGATCAAATCACTAAGTGATCTGACCCTTAGTCAAATTTTAGGGCCATTTCCTTAAGATAATCCGTTTTACAATATTCTGAGATTCGTTACTTAGAGTCAATATGCGATATTAAAGTAAACAAAGAATCGGATACTTTATTAGATAATCAAAAGGATTCGATACGACTTATGAGTTTGCATATAAGCTATTACAAGTCATATAATCTATCGTATTCTACCCGATTCATCACCACCCTTCCTCCCGGCCTTGAGTCTCTCACGCCTAAGCCAAGTCCTTCCACGATCACCATCCTTTCCTGAAAGTCAAAGAGATATAAGTATCTGTTTTACTTATTATATGCAAGTCCATGCAACGCTCTCTAAGCCTTTTAACCACCCGGATCGAAGAACAGATCAAAGAGTGGAAGTATGCGCATCAGTTCAGCCGATTCACGGTAGATCTTAACAGATCCGCCGATCCTCCACCGAGCCGCATCCCCATTTTAACCGATCCGCCATTCAAACCAAGTTTATGCATGATATGAATGATCCCCCGATACTACAATGTCACCCTAATTATTCCGGACTTCTTCTAAGTCATCGGAACAATCCCTAGGCTAGATCGTACGTATCATATCTCCTTAGGTTCGGACACAAAGTCTAGAACCGTCTCACCTTCGATCACATCGATCGTAACTTTCTCTTAGGTGTTTTCTCTCAAGATGTTCTCCGAGAGATTCTGTATTTTTCTCTAAGTCTTTTTGTGTCCGAAATCGCCCCAAATGCCTTGTATTTATAGAGTTTCGTTTGGAAAACCGTTTCCCAACCATTTCTCTAGAATGCGCCCAATCGGCCATAACCGTTCGTTGGTAACCGTCCCTCGTAACCGCCCAACCGTCCTTCCGTAACCGCCCAACCGTCCAACCGTCCAACCGTCGGACAATTACCCGAGCTGAGCTGAGCTACCTGGCAGCTGGTCGAGCTAGCTGAGCTATTCGACAGTTACCCGAGTTTAGCTGAGCTACTCGGAAGTACTTCGAGCTTAGTTGAGCTATACGGGAGCTGGTTTGGCTACTTAGCGTTCATTATTCTCCTTCTCCGAGCTGATGGGCAGCTCCTTTCTAGACTTGTCCGAGTTTCTCCTCCTTTTCTTGGACCAAGTCTCATCCGACGATCCTATTAAGGATCGCGGGTGTTATAGATGCCTCGGATGTACTCAATGATCGAGGATTCTACGGAGCCGAGTACTTCATGTCCGATCACTAGTAAGCCCTATCACTTACCTTAGATTTTTTCTTTGTGAAATTTCTTGTTGAGTGTTGCACTAGGTTTCTTAGCATTCTAGGTGAATGTGAAGGGACCTTAACCATGGGTGGTGTGGAAACCCATGTGTTGTTTGATTCCGGGGCTAGTCATTGTTTTGTTAGCCCGGATATGGTTAGGAAGGGCGTGTTCTTGAAGGAATCTAAAGATCATTTCGGATTGGTATAAGCGGCTGGCAGGCAAGTGATGCTCATGTATGGAAGGGTGCCAAATGTTTCGGTGATGATCGGCTATGTGAACATGCCGGCTGACTTGGTGATTTGTCGAGTGAAGTCTTACGATGTGATCCTTGGAATGGACTGGCTTGGGAAGCAAAAGGCATACTTGGGCTATCATTGCGGGCGAGTGCGGTTTGAGACTACCGACGGAAGGTGTTAGAGTACCAAGGCATCAGACCAACGTCGGGGAGTTTGATTGTTTCGGTAATTCAGGCTGAGCGAATGATTGAGAAGGGCTGCTAAGCATACTTGGCGACCATAACCACTACGGAAGTTGGGCCGGATGCTAAGCTTGAAGACATTCCGGTTGCTAAAGATTTTGCGGATGTGTTTCAAGCTTTGACTGGTTTACCTCCAGGTAGATCAGATCCATTTACGATTGAGCTTGAGCCAGGAACTAATCCAATTTCTTGGGCACCTTACCGGATGGCACCGGCAGAGATGGCCGAGTTAGAAGCAGCTAAGTGAACTGTTGGAGAAAGGTTTTGTGAGGCCGAGCAGTTCGCCGTGGGGTGCACCAATTCTGTTCGTGAAAAAGAAAGATGGGAGTTTTAGACTTTGCATCGACTACCGTGGGTTGAACCGAGTTAATGTCAAGAACAAGTACCCTCTTCTGAGGATAGATGAGTTGTTGGACCAACTCCAAGGTGCTCCTTGGTTATCAAAAATTGATTTAGCTTCGGGTTATCATCAAATCCCGATAGCCGAATCGGATATCCGGAAGACCGCCTTTCGGATAAGGTACGGTCACTATGAGTTCGTTGTCATGCCATTTGGGCTGACTAATGCGCCTGCTGCTTTCATGAAGCTCATGAACAGTGTGTTCCGAGACTGCTTGGATGAGTTTGTGATCATCTTCATCGATGATATTCTGGATTTACTCAAAAGATCCGGAGGAGCACAAGGTTCACTTGAGAACGGTGATGAGTAGATTTCGGGAGCATAAGTTGTATGCGAAGCTAAGTAAGTGCAGATTTTGGCAAAGGGAAATTGGGTTCTTGGGTCACATAGTATCGGATAAGGGAGTGTCCGTAGACCCGGAAAAGATTAAATCGATCAAGGAGTGGCCGAGACCTCAAAATGCTACGGAGATAAGAAGTTTTCTCGGGTTGGCTGGTTATTATCGGCGGTTTGTCAAAGGTTTTGCGAGCATGGCGCAGCCTATGACTAAGTTGACGGGAAAAGAAGTACCATTTGTGTGGTCGGAGGATTGTGAGAAGAGTTTCTCAAAGCTTAAAGGAATGTTGACAAGTACTCCGGTGTTGGCTTTAACGGAACCGAATGAACCTTATGTGGTGTATACGGATGCATCAAGTTCGGGACTTGGTTGTGTGCTGATGCAGCGCGGGAAAGTAACTGCTTATGCGTCTAGACAGTTGCGGAAGTGGTGTTTGCCTTGAAGATGGCGGCTGTGGTGTTTGCCTTGAAGATTTGGCGATATTACCTTTACGGTGGAAAAGTTCAGGTTTTCACGGACCACAAGAGTTTAAAGTATATCTTCACTCAGCCGGAGTTGAACTTGCGGCAACGGAGATGGATGGAGCTAGTTACGGACTACGATCTTGAGATTACTTACCATCCAGGTAAAGCAAATCTGGTTGCGGATGCGTTCAGTCGGAAAAGGGTTGCTACGGATTCAGAGTAGGACATGCAAATGTTGGTTAGCATGGTCAGTACTTTGTGGTTGTCAGCTATATCCGACGGATTGGAGCCTTTGGGCTTAGGGGCTGCAGATCAAGCGGATTTGCTAACTCGTGTTCGGTTGGCTCAGGAAATCGTCGATGAGGATTTGATTAGATGGTCCAAGAACGATAAGTCGGAGTTCGAGACTTCGAATAATGGGACAATCTTGGTAAATGGCCGAGTGTGTGTTCCGAAGGATAAGGAACTACGGGAAGAGGTCCTTAAGGAGGCGCATATGTCTAAGTTTCGATTCATCCGAGATCAACTAAGATGTATAAGGACTTGAAACGGTATTACCATTGGAAGGGTATGAAAGCCGATGTTGCTAGATGGGTAGCTGGCTTTCCAACATGTCAATTGGTTAAGGCTGAACATCAGGTTCCGGGCGGGTTACTTCAAAGTTTACCTATGCCCGAATGGAAGTGGGACATGATCACGATGGATTTTGTCACTGGTTTACCGATGTGCGAGGAAAAGGATTTTGTATGGGTTATCGTGGATCAGTTAACAAAGTGGGCACACTTTGTTCCGATGAATAAAAAGGACGGTACTGAGAAACTTGCGGAGATCTATGTTCAACAGATAGTCCGCTATCACGGAGTGCCGGTGAGTATTATATCAGATCGGGACTCCAAGTTTACTTCGGGATTTTGGAAGGCACTTCAGAAACGGTTCGGTACGAGGCTGAATATGAGTACAGCTCATCATCTACAAACGGATGGGCAGTCCGAGCGGACGATCCAAACACTTGAGGATTTGTTGCGAGCTAGTGTTTTGGATTGGGGCGGCGAGTGGATTCAGTATTTACACTTAGCCGAGTTTTTGTACAACAACAGTTATCATGCGAGTATCGAAATATCGCCGTACGAAGCATTGTATGGTCGGCCGTGTCGAACACCGCTGTGTTGGACCCAACTGGGGGAGCGAAGTGTGTATGGTCAAGATTTCGTTGAGGATACAACAGAAAAAATCAAAGTCTTAAAGATTAAGATGAAAGAAGCTCAAAATCGACAAAAGAGTTATGCGGATAAGCGTCGGAGAGAGTTAGAGTTTGCGGTTGGAGATATGGTCTATCTTAAGACGGTAACTTTTAAGGGTAAGGATCGAACATCCTTGAATACAAAGTTAAGTCCGGGCCAGTTGCCTATAAGTTGGAGTTTCCTTCGACGATGGAAGCTTTCCACAAAGTTTTCCATGTGTCTATGCTACGGAAATGCATCACACATCGGGAGAATGTCATATCCGAGCCACCACCGGATTTGCAAGCAAATATGACGATTGTGGGAGTGCCAGTTCGGATTATCGGAAGGAAGTTAAGAACGGATTAGAAGAAAAAGGTTAAGTTGATCAAAGTTGTTTGGGACTGCGAAGGCATTGAGGAAACAACTTGGGAACCGGAAGAGGTAATGAAGGTAAACTTTCGGAAATGGTTCTAGAAACAAAAGGTTTCAAGGACTAAGGCTTAGATTCGAGGACGAATCTATTCTGAGTGGGGGAGAGCTGGAACGCTCATCCTCCTACGTCTGTGGGATAGTCCGAAAGGGTAAAGAAAGGGACTTGGTCGTGGGAATCCGAATGTTAAGGAAAAAGTTCAACGATCGTGAGATCCGGACGGCTCCGTACGGTAATCCGGACGTATCCGTACGTATCCGTACGTGATCGGGACGGACGGATTGTTCCGTATGGTCATCCGGACGTATCGGTACGGTCATCAGGACGTATCCGGACGTACTGATCGTGCAACGGTTATCTCCAAGAATTTTAGAATTTGGTAGCGAGGATCCGCGTGTTGATCCGTCGGATTTGGATCGGGCGATCCATGGGTTTGGATCGAGAGGTTGGATGCGCGCGGCAAAAACATGATCAAGCACGTGGGACGGTTAACCGGATTGTGCGGCTGTGCGAGAGAGTGATCATGGGCAGTTGCGGAGCGGTTTCTCCGATTCAACCGTTCGCGTCTTGAGCTCTATAAATAAAACCCAATCATTCCTTAAGCGTTTCATGCGATCAAACCTCCGAATCAAAGCTACGAATTTCTGAGAGAATTATTCCGAGAGAGTTAAGAGAATTGTCGAGCGATCAAGAGCCGTGATCGAGAATCGTTGGGATTGCTTGGTTGCGGGAAGATTTCTCGATAACTCCGGATGGTTATGCGTGACAAGTTTCTGTTTATGACTTGCGATAGACTATGTGATTTCTATATCTTGATTGCGATTGTTATATTGTGGCCTGGTGAGACGGGACGACCACTCTCACTAAGCAATTGCGTTTGCTTATGCCTCCTTTGTGATGCAGGAAAGGAAGGTAATTCTAGTGGCTGAACCCGTTCGCGGGACTAAGGCAAGGAATTGAGGATGGTGGATTTTATTTCCGTTTGGGTAGTTTCATTTCTGTTCGGTCTAGTACTTAACGATGTAATAGCTTATTAGCAAACTTACCGTTGTACTTGAACCTCATTTGAAATTAATCTTAGTTATCCGTTTATGCATGAAAATGACTTGTATAGAATTTGAATCGTCGCCAGAAAATAAGTCAGTTTATCGGAAAAATGTCTAAAATCTGTTAAGTGTTTCGGGCCGTGAGTTTCCTCGGTCGGGACAAAATGGGTTAGGGCCTTTCAATTTGGTATCAGAGCGTGGTCGATTCTAGGACAGTCTTAGTGATATGTCTATATTTTACCTGTTTTAAGCAACCATTTAGCATCGCTTTAGCATCGTTTCATCATTGTTTCATACCATTCTTCATCATTTGTCATCACTTTACATGTTTAGGATAGTTTTGCATGCATACTGCATATTTGAGTTGTTTTCAGGTGCTTCGGAGCCACTTGTGAGCAGATTGAGAGAAGCAGAGCCAAATCAGACAGCACACTCGACCTACTCAGTCGAGCATGATCAGGGACAAAACAAGGAACCACTCGACCACGGTGATCGAGTAGATCAGCTCCACCGCTTCTCAAGCGCTCGACCGTGCTCTTCACCAAATGACTCGATCACCACTTCAACGCCACCACTCGACCACGTACTCGATCACGAGGCCGAGTACCGTCATCCTGGCCACTGAAGCAGATGCTCGACCACAACCTGCCACAACACTTGATCGCATCCTCTGTCGACATACTCGATCGTGTCAGTCGAGCATTCCCCAGCAAGCCTCCCTCAGATCACTCGAGCAGATGCTCGATCACCACCTCCACGCAGCCTCTTGATCACAAGCTTCAGAGTCTTCTCAGATCCCAACTCAACCAGACATTGAGCATAAGGAAGAGAAGAGGATGAAGCAGAACTCGAGCACATACTCGACCTAAATGCTCGATCACGACATGCCCAGAGCAAGAAATCGCAAAGGCGTCAACTTTATTCAACCTCTCTACTCGATCACAAGGGTCGAGTATCTCCGTAAACCGCCTTAATACTTTGTCGTCTTGTGATTTAGGGTTTCCTAGTATTTGCTATAAATAGGTTGTTTCTCATAATTTTCAGACTAAGTTTTATTCTGTCTAAGTTATTTTCTGCAGAACAATTAGTGTTTCTTCATCTTTGTAATCCAGATTTCTCTTAATCTATTGAGTATTTGCTTTTGATTTCTTCTACAAAGTTGTTCATCTTGTTGAGATCTTGCTTGTATGAAGTTTTTATGCATTTCTGGGTTTATGTTCATGTTCATGAGTTTTGAGTAGTGATTAGGGTTCTTGAGGATGGGTTAGAGTAGTTTAGAATCCTTGATCTGCTAGGTGGTTGAGTTTGATTGGTAGATCCCTTCTGGATTAGTTGTTCTTAATGCTGATTGCTTTCTGATCAACTGGAATCTGAGCCCAGACATTTCCGCACCCAAAAGGTGTTCGATGAAATGTCTGAACCGCTAATTCCAGAGATTCGTGGCTCTGTACCAAGGTATTGGTTACAGGGAGCGTTTTGGCTTAGACTTGTTGTTTCGTAATGCCTGTTAGGTTAGCTCTCGTCAATGGTGATTGAGTCTGGGACTAGCTTTGCTTGAGGATCTCTGTTGCGGTAGCACTTTGATTTGGCTATTGAACTTGTTGTCTAGGGATAGTTTGTTGAGCATGTTAACCACCTGTTAGATTAAGGAGACTTCACTACTCGATTACCCCATCCTCAGGAATTTCTCTTCCATTTGATTTCTTTGTTTACATCGCTATTAATTGCTTGATCTGGTTACTTGTTGCTCAGTTTTATCATTTCTACCCTGTTTCATTTGAAGTACTCGACCACACCCAGTAGTTTGGTAACAAACTGTGCAGTCGAGTACCCTGTTTACAGTTTCTGTTAAATTACTCGACCTGATACTCGACCACATCCAGTGCTTGGCATCAAGCTGTGTGATCGAGTATATTGCCTGTTATAGTTAGAATTTATGTTATCTGCATGATCGCTAGAGCTGTTAATAACACCAAAACCTGTTATTGCTTGGCTTGACTCTGTGATATCTGATTGCATCTTGATTGCTAGCATCACACCCATTTGGATTGACACCTTAAATACTACAATGACATGATAGTGATTTAAGGATAATTGATCTTAGCTAAAATCCTACTATCAATTTGGCGCCGTTGCCATTTGGGTGTTTGTTTGTTACATTTGAGATTTCAGACTTGCTTAGATCAAGTTCTATTTCAATTTTCACTTCGGTTACTAACTTTTTGTTTTTCTTGTTGTCTTCTTGATCCAGGTACAACCCTGCTGTATGCAAACTCGATCAAAAGGCAACCAGAACCTCCTTTTCAACGACAACATTGACCGTATCGACAGAGAACTAAGGGAAAGGAGAGACACTACAGACCTTGAACACAACCATCCTTTCAGAATGGCTGATGAACAAGATATCAACAATCTGCCTGCAAACATTGGTGCTGGAGATGCACCAAGAAACCACCATCAGAGGCAAGGAATCGTGCCTCCTGCTGTCCAAAACAACAACTTCGAGATTAAAAGTGGTCTCATCTCGATGATTCAAGGAAACAAGTTCCATGGTCTGCCTCTGGAAGATCCCTTAGACCACTTGGATAACTTCGACAGGCTCTGCAGCCTAACCAAGATAAACGGTGTTAGTGAGGACAGTTTCAAGCTGCGCCTGTTTCCCTTCTCACTGGGAGACAAAGCACACCAATGGGAAAAGATGTTACCTGCTGGCTCCATCACATCTTGGGACGATTGCAAGAAGGCTTTCTTAACAAAGTTCTTCTCAAATTCAAGAACTGCAAGGCTTAGGAATGAAATCTCCAGTTTTACCCAAAAGCAGTCTGAATCCATTTGTGAAGCCTGGGAGAGATTCAAAGGCTACACTATACAGTGTCCACACCATGGTTTCAAGAAGGCTTCTCTACTAAGCACACTCTACAGGGGAGTTTTGCCCAAGATCAGAATGTTGCTGGACACTGCTTCTAATGGGAATTTCTTGAATAAGGATGTTGAAGAAGGCTGGGAATTAATTGAGAACTTAGCTCAATCCGATGGTAATTATAACGAGGATTTTGATCGCTCTAACAGAGGTATTGGAGATTCAGATGCAAAGCATAGTAAAGAGATGAAAGCTCTTAATGAGAAACTGGATAGGCTTCTCCTTGGCCAGCAGAAGCATGTGCACTTTCTACTTGATGACGAGCAGTATCAAGTCCAAGATGGGGAGGGGAACCAGTTAGAAGAGGTCAGCTACATCAACAATCAAGGTGGCTACAAAGGGTATAACAACTTCAAGACTAACAACCCCAACCTTTCTTACCGTAGCACCAACGTTGCTAATCCACAGGATCAAGTGTATTCTCCACAACAACAGCAGAACCAGAACAAACCTTTTGTTCCTTACAACCAAGGTTTTGTTCCGAAGCAACAATTTCAGGGGAATTACCAGCAGCAACCACCACCTGGGTTTGCACCTCAGCAACATCAAGGTCTTGCTGCTCCTGACTCTGACATGAAGCAAATGCTACAACAGCTTCTCCAAGGACAAGCATCTGGCTCAATGGAGATCGCTAAGCAGATGGCTGAATTACACCATAAGCTAGATTGTAGCTACAATGACCTGAATGTCAAGGTGGAAGCATTGAGCTCCAAGGTCCGATACTTAGAGGGACAATCTGCATCCACTTCTGCTCCGAAACCTCCAGGGCAACTCGCAGGGAAAGCAATTCAGAATCCAAAGGAGTATGCTAATGTTCATGCTATCACCCTAAGGAGTGGAAGAGAGTTATCCACCCGAGAGGGACCCAAGCCAGTCACTGAGGACAGTGCAGACCAAGATGGGGAGGATTTCAGTCTCAATGAAGATCAAGTTGACAAACCAGCTGAAGTACTCGATGGACATACTCGATCAACAACTCGAGTAGCGGCTGTACCTGCTGAAAAACCAGTTGCTGCTGAGAACAAGGAGAAGGTTTTTGTTCCTCCTCCTTACAAGCCCCCACTTCCATTTCCTGGTAGACAAAAGAAAGCGTTGGCAGATAAGTACAGAGCTATGTTTGCAGAGAACATCAAAAACGTTGAAGCCAGGATACCTCTTGTTGATGCTCTCACGCTTATTCCGGATTCCCACAAGTTTCTGAAAGAATTGATCAGGGAGAGAATTCAAGAGGTTCATAGAACAACAGTTGTGAGCCATGAGTGCAGTGCCATCATACAGAAGAAGGTTGTCCCAGAAAAGCAAGGAGACCCTGGTTCATTTACTCTACCATGCTCCCTAGGTTCATTGACTTTCAATAAATGTCTTTGTGACCTAGGAGCATCAGTAAGTCTCATGCCACTCTCAGTAGCTAAGAGGTTGGGTTTCAACAAGTATAAATACTGCAATATCTCCTTGATCTTGGCTGATAGGTCTATTAGACTACCTCATGGGTTATTAGAAGATTTGCCTATCAAGATTGGAAATGTAGAGGTGCCTACAGACTTCGTAGTGCTAGACATGGATGAAGAACCAAAAGATCCCTTGATCTTAGGAAGGCCCTTCTTGGCTACAGCTGGAGCAATCATAGATGTTAAGCAAGGGAAGATTGATCTTAATATGGGGAAGGATTTAAAAATGAAGTTTGACATCAATGATGATATGCAGAAGCCGACAATAGAAGGACAGACCTTCTTAGTTGAGGAAATGGATCGGCTAGCTGATGAACTTCTAGAGGAACTTGCTGAAGAGAATCACTTAAAAACTGTTTTGACCAACAGTGGTAAAGTTGGATATCTCCCTAGTGAGACTTTGAGTTCTAAGAAGTCCTTAGACTTACACAAGGGATTGATGGGGTCTGAAACAAAGGTTATGAGAGCTAATGAAGTAAGTTCAACACATGCTCGACCAACTGATTCCACCAACAACTCGAAGAAGCCTCCAACTGGCCCTGAGAGCTCATGCTCGACTGAACAGCTCGAGCAACAGCTTAAAGCAAGCACTCTGGCATCAAATGATTGGTTGGAACTCAAGGAGAGGTCCAAATGGCAGGACAAAGCCATAAGGGAGTTAGCAGACATTGTGAAAGAGCTGAAGGATCAAATCAAAGAGCTCCATGGAAAAGCCAACCAAGTGCCACTCAACATCAAGGACATCCAAAAAGAAGGTTTCTTCAAGGACATGGCCACTGAGTACCCAATTGCAGACCTATCAGAAGAGCATGCTGAGTTTGACGATGCATCTACTGAAGAAGAAGAGGAGACCTCGTTTCCTCTCTGCAAACCACCCTAAGCCTAATGAGTGTGAGGAGTCAAGCTTAGAGACTTAAAACAAGCTCACTTGGGAGGAAGTCCCATGTCTATCCACGTACATATTTTTATTTCCTTGTTATTTTTAATGCGTTTGGTAGTGTTTTGGTTTTCAGGAAATGAGTATCAAGTGCAAAGTGAAGTGGTCTTGATTTTTGAATTTTGGAGGTTATACTCGATGAAGCATATGGGATGACAGTGGTACAGTGCAATCGAGTATGGAGTGGGGTTTTGGTTCCAAGATTTTTGGATTTTTAACGTGTCACTCTATCACAAGAGGCCACATGGTAATTAGATGACATGGTCGAGCATCAAGAAGGAGAAGGAGCAGAAGCACAACAGCAAGACTCCTCAATGGCCTGGCAGTTTACACAAAGCAAGCATTGATGAGCACATCAACTCCTTCTTCAGTTGAGGTAACAACTCCATTTCTCACTATTTATACCATCTCATGTTTTCTTTCTTTATTTGTTTGTCCTGAGTACTCTCTTCCAAATTTGGTCACACAGAGGACTGTGTGATTTAAGTTTGGGGGAGGGCTCAGGAAGTATCTGATGTGTTTGCTTTGTTCTTGTTTTCAAATTTTTCTTGCATTGTACATATTGTCTGCATTCATCTATGTTATTGAAAAAACCCTAAAAATTTGAAAAAATTTCTGAAAATGGTTTCACAAAAATAGAGTGTTCATGTAGTTGCATTTTCATTTTAAGATTGAGTCTAGAAGGTTTCATATAGGATTGTTGCATATGCATAGGGGATGATGATGAGATAACCTTGTAAGCATGCTCATTTACTGAATGAATTCAATGCCCTCGTTACTAGTTGTTTAATGCTTGTGATAGAACTTGAATTAAGACTGCACCATATTTGGAATTCACAACTTGACTCTCTTGTTTTAATTGAAGCATGCTGGATGTGATTCTTTTCCCTATCTATTAGAACCTGAACTTGACTTATAATTATCATGTCTTTGCATTGTTGTTGAACTTGTGGCTACCAATACACATACTTGGATTTTCTTTCACCTTCTACCACTCTTGCTAATCCAAGTAGCTGATTCCCATCATTGGAACAGTTTCCCCCACCCTGAACCTAACCTTTCTTTCAAGCCCTGAATAAATTTGTGTGTGTGTGAGGCCTATTTCCGGATTGAGCTTGGTAGAAAGTGTTAGGTATGAACCGACAAGAATGGTATCCCATGTAGTTCTAGTCGACGCTTTTTGGGCTAGATAGGACTAGGTGGGAGTTTTACTTTGGGTTTGGGAATGTGTTTGGAATAAAATTGAGAAAGAAAGACAAGTGTTATTGTTCTTAGGAGATGGAAGTGAAACAGAAAAGAATATCATGTTAGTCTAGTAAAGGAATTGGGAAGCTTGAAAATAAAAGAAGTTAGGCTCTGTGCAAAGTAAAAAGAAAGGCAAAAGCCTAGAGTTGTCTTAAGTCATGAGATGAGAAGAAGAGCCTTAGTTGTTAAAGAAAATCCCAATCCGCTAGAAAGTCTAAAAGAAAACCTCTCCTTAGAACAAAAACCAAAAACAAAGAATGGGTTGATCCAAGAGATTATTGAAACATGCCTTGAGTGCAAAAGGGTAGAATTAGGATCATTTCTGGGGTTTAGAGATAGGACCATCTATAGAGTTTGATATGATTATGGTTATTTGGGTAGATGGGGTCTGTTCTTGTATGCGTAGGTTGGTTCTAACCTTTAGCATTCTACTAAAGCTCTGTCCATTCATGAGAGTTCCCTGTTACTGTGAAAAAGTCTGAAACCATTTACAGAGGGACCATCTTTGTTTCTCAGCCTTGTCCTTTAAACCAAATGAGTTCTTCAACAATGTTTTGCTTGATTCATGGTTTGAGCTTAATCAATGTTAAAGGGAATTGATGATCTGAAGGTGTGTGTAGATTGGAACAAATGTTAGGTTGTCTTGTGATGAATATGGCTAAAGTTTTTAAGTAGAGTTTGGTCTCTAAGCATTCCACAATTACTAACTTGGACATTGAGTTCATTTGCTTTGTCTGCATGCTTTGGTTCTGAACCCCCACCTTCAAACATCTCCTCCAGCTTGTTCTTGATTGTTTGCTTGAGGGCAAGCAAAGACTAAGTTTGGGGGAGTTGATATGTCTATATTTTACCTGTTTTAAGCAACCATTTAGCATCGCTTTAGCATCGTTTCATCATTGTTTCATACCATTCTTCATCATTTGTCATCACTTTACATGTTTAGGATAGTTTTGCATGCATACTGCATATTTGAGTTGTTTTCAGGTGCTTCGGAGCCACTTGTGAGCAGATTGAGAGAAGCAGAGCCAAATCAGACAGCACACTCGACCTACTCAGTCGAGCATGATCAGGGACAAAACAAGGAACCACTCGACCACGGTGATCGAGTAGATCAGCTCCACCGCTTCTCAAGCGCTCGACCGTGCTCTTCACCAAATGACTCGATCACCACTTCAACGCCACCACTCGACCACGTACTCGATCACGAGGCCGAGTACCGTCATCCTGGCCACTGAAGCAGATGCTCGACCACAACCTGCCACAACACTTGATCGCATCCTCTGTCGACATACTCGATCGTGTCAGTCGAGCATTCCCCAGCAAGCCTCCCTCAGATCACTCGAGCAGATGCTCGATCACCACCTCCACGCAGCCTCTTGATCACAAGCTTCAGAGTCTTCTCAGATCCCAACTCAACCAGACATTGAGCATAAGGAAGAGAAGAGGATGAAGCAGAACTCGAGCACATACTCGACCTCGACCTAGGTACTCGATTGCATCACGACCAGATCAAGAAACCGCCAAGACGTCAACTTTACTCGATTGCTCCTACTCGATCACAAGAGTCGAATACTCTCTTAAACCGCTTTAAAACCTTGTCGTTTTGTGTTTTAGGGTAAATAGGTTGTTTCTCATAATTTTCAGACTAAGTTTTATTCTGTCTAAGTCATTTTCTGCAGAACAATTAGTGTTTCTTCATCTTTGTAATCCAGATTTCTCTTAATCTATTGAGTTTTTGCTTTTGATTTCTTCTACAAAGTTGTTCATCTTGTTGAGATCTTGCTAGTATGAAGTTTTTATGCATTTCTGGGTTTATGTTCATGTTCATGAGTTTTGAGTAGTGATTAGGGTTCTTGAGGATGGGTTAGAGTAGTTTAGAATCCTTGACCTGCTAGGTGGTTGAGTTTGATTGGTAGATCCCTTCTGGATTAGTTGTTCTTAATGCTGATTGCTTTCTGATCAACTGGAATCTGAGCCCAGACATTTCCGCACCCAAAAGGTGTTCGATGAAATGTCTGAACCGCTAATTCCAGAGATTCGTGGCTCTGTACCAAGGTATTGGTTACAGGGAGCGTTTTGGCTTAGACTTGTTGTTTCGTAATGCCTGTTAGGTTAGCTCTCGTCAATGGTGATTGAGTCTGGGACTAGCTTTGCTTGAGGATCTCTGTTGCGGTAGCACTTTGATTTGGCTATTGAACTTGTTGTCTAGGGATAGTTTGTTGAGCATGTTAACCACCTGTTAGATTAAGGAGACTTCACTACTCGATTACCCCATCCTCAGGAATTTCTCTTCCATTTGATTTCTTTGTTTACATCGCTATTAATTGCTTGATCTGGTTACTTGTTGCTCAGTTTTATCATTTCTACCCTGTTTCATTTGAAGTACTCGACCACACCCAGTAGTTTGGTAACAAACTGTGCAGTCGAGTACCCTGTTTACAGTTTCTGTTAAATTACTCGACCTGATACTCGACCACATCCAGTGCTTGGCATCAAGCTGTGTGATCGAGTATATTGCCTGTTATAGTTAGAATTTATGTTATCTGCATGATCGCTAGAGCTGTTAATAACACCAAAACCTGTTATTGCTTGGCTTGACTCTGTGATATCTGATTGCATCTTGATTGCTAGCATCACACCCATTTGGATTGACACCTTAAATACTACAATGACATGATAGTGATTTAAGGATAATTGATCTTAGCTAAAATCCTACTATCACTTAGCATAAGGGTTAGCGGGTTAAATCTATCCTTCCAATGCCAAGGTCTTGCGGTATGTCTGGTTTGTTTTCTGTGGCTGTGAAACTAAGTTAGTGTGGGGACTAACTTAGTGTATCTGATCTTTGGTCATTGTAGATGGCGAGAAGTAACCGAAATCCGAGGAGAAATCATGGAAATGATGAGAGTTATGTGAATGCTGCGGCAAGAGATGTGAATGTCGTGCATGAGGAAGTCGTGGATGAGGTGAATGCAGTAGTTGGTGCTGCGGGAAATCTGAACGATCCGGTGAATGTGATACAGGTCCAAATTAACTTCTAGAACTACTCTCTCAAATAAGAGATCAAATTGTAGTACTTAAGGGTCGAATTCCACAAAGTTCTCGTTGTTCACACAATAAACAATTCAGCAATTCGAATTAAGCTAAATATAAAATAAAGAAATCAAATAAAAACTAGCAATGAAAGGGGGTTTAAATTAATTGATGGAAGAGCTAGATTTAAGGTTATTCCTTTCAGTAAATCAGAATTACAAATTAAATAACAGGTAAGGGTTTATTGATATATCACGGATTTTACTGGTTTTAACCATGATTTACGTGTCAGTTTTAGAGTCTTTTTATTGTTTCTAGTGTCTTTTCGAGTCTTTTCAGGTTTTTGCACGTTCAGGACAAAATTGGAGAAAATGAATCATTCTGGAGCTAAACCGAAGATTTGGAGCTGAAGAGACGAATTCGGATTTGAACCAAGGCATTGGTGTCGACCGACACCCTTGGTGTCGCTCGACACCATACACGGCCCAGCAAAAAATCTCGACGGTTTAGAGTTTTAAAGCCCGCATAATTTACCCAGAACTTCTCTATTTGCAATTTTAGTCCCTGCACGTTTTTGAGACTTTTAAAATAGATTTTAGGGTTTTTCTATTTCATTATCTTGTCTTTGGCTTTTGTAGTTCTCTGAGCTTGAACCCTTTGGAATATAATTGGAGAGAGCAACTTTTCAGAGTTTCAATACCTTGTTAGAGAGAAGATTCATTCTAAACTCTTTCTTTCTTTTGATTTCTTATTTTGCAATCTATTCAACATGTTTTCTATTTCATTAATCATGTCTGAGTAATCACCCTGTTAGATTTAGGGATTCTCATTAGGGATTTAGATGAACTAGTAAATCGATTACCTGTTAGGATTAATCTATAGAGTTCTTCATCTAGGTTGTTCTTAATGCTTGTTCTAGAGTAGCTAACTAGAACCTGATCTTAGGATAATAGGTATTTGATCTGAGAGGGCACCTGTTACTGGAATTACCTTAGATGAGCCTGGTTTGTAGGTGTGTAATAAGAATCGGCCTATCTACTAAGGTGAACATATCAAACCTGAATTTAATGCTAGTCTAGATCTAGGAATTCGCATCGAGAGGTGGAATTACTAATATTAGACTTGTTAGTTAGCGCATCGAGAGGTGCACTACAGGAAAATTGAGTATTCTTAGCGGTCGAATAACGCTATCTAACGAGACGATAGCGGAGTAGAAAGCGCTATATCTGCGCCCATGATAATAGGTCGACGGTTTCCAATAGCGGTTTTTGGTGGTGCTATATTTTATTTACATATTATAGCATGTTTTCTTATGCAATGTAATATTATATAATAGCGAGTATATTTTGTTATTAATTATCAAATTACAGCATTTGTTATATGCAATTTAATCAATTAGAATAGCATTTATAATACGCAATTTATTCAATTAAAATAGCATTTGTATTATGCAATATCTTTTGTTTTGTTTTTGTTTTTGTTTTTGTTTTTTTTTTGCGCTATACATAAATTTCAATCCAGTTTGAATTAATGAAAAATAATACAATTAAATAAGAACTCTAGTTTGACTACATTAGTTTCAAAACCAAACCGAAAGAACTTTATTTGTGTCACACAACCATAAATTTCAACTTAAGCTACCTAACATTATCTTGCTTCAGATCATGAGCTTATCGTTAGGCCTCATCAATAGTATGACTTCTGCACCTTCATGTCCAAAATCTTTTTCACAGTCTTGATGTTGTTAATTAACCTCTGAGCACATCTTGCTTGAAGTTGCTTTTGTTCACATCTGAGACTAAAAGATTCAGAAAACCGGATTACACTGGCTTTTCTATCTGAGATTGGGACCAAAACACATCTACACAAGCTTAATGTTCAGAAACAAACAACGTAACAATTCAGCTTGAGGCAGATAAGAAGCTTACACATGGACGTGTGTGTGTGCGTGTTGTACTCTCAACTTCAATGTTTTGCTAATGCTTTAGTGATGTGATCACTTAAGGGCTTTACGATTATCCCTGGAGATGAAACGTGTATTAAGTCATCTAGTGTTTGGGAGAAAAAAGCTCACCTAAGGTTGATTTGTGCAACAAAAATATTTATTCTCTTTTGAAATAGTTTTTAGAATTTATTCTCTTAGTGCAAAGAAATAATACATAATTACTCAGACCAGACGAGACTACCAATTAACAATATGTTTATCCAAATATCTATTAGCTGAAAGACAATGGAGAGTACCTCCGAGGAGTAGTCTCTGTTATGGTATAAAAGAAAATCTGGTGGCTCAAAAGGGAACCTTATTTGAACCACAGTGCTCTGCTTAGATTCATCTACCTTAAAGGTTCTGATGTCTGCAAATCAAATCAAAACAGTAATATTAAGAGTCTGGTGTCTAGGGAAAACATGGTACTGAGAATATATCATCAATAATAACCAGCTAAGCATATCAAATTTTAAGCTCACAAGGAAGGCAATAGTTGAATTTTTTAGCACAATCCTCCGACAAATGCTTGAGAGCGGACCTACAAAGAATATATACAAAGCTAGGCTGAATACACCAATTTCTGCACTCTAAGTTGCTGAATGTGAATGGGAATAAGCTAAGAATGCAAAGTGTTGCATCACATTTTTAGATAAAGCTTTCTGCTTCAAAACCATATGTAATGTAATTCTTTTTCCTTTACAAAGCAAATGAACAAATCAAGTCTTCTATAACTTGCATGGTAATAAAACATTGAGAGAAAAAGATACCACATTTTATTTACCTAGAAGGTTCTTTCTATCAACTTGTCTATCCCTGCAGAAGAACAAAAGTAGATGAATTTAGCAACAACTCCCATAAACACAAAAAGTAAGAAGAGTAATACACAAATGTACTATCTTTTTCTCTTCTCATTGCTTAAGAGTAATATTAAGGGATGTCTATATACCTTTGTTCAAGTGGGACGTAAAGAACCCAATCCATTTTCATATTTTTTCATTGGAATAATTTCCCCAACCTCCAATGTAATATGCTGATATATTTAGAGGACACCATGATATATTTAGCGCCACTTCTCGACACTAAATGTTCCGTAAAACATCTACCCTAAACCCAAATTAAAAGTAGAACACTACCAATTATATCAATTGCCTTCTACTGAAATTGAAATCTTCCTACAACAGAGCAAAACAGACCGATTCAAATCCTCTTCGTGTCCTAGGAATTATCGGTGGTGTGGGGACTACGGCAGCGATGAAATCGGCGGTGAAGATGCTACGGCAGCGACAAAAGTAGAAGATAGAGCTCTCCTCCGTGTGACGAGAACGTACAAAACGAGAAAGACAGAGTCGACTCCTCATCTTCCGCCAAGATTTCAATCGAGTTTGAGAGAGAAGGAAGAGAGAAGAGATAGCCAAAAAGTTTTAGATCTAGTTTCAATCTATTCTATTTCTTTTCTATATCATGTTTTTCTCATTTTTTTTTTCTTTTTTTACTTAATAAAATTTTAGAGCCAAAGTTTTATTTGGAGCCAATAAATTTTTAATTTCCCGCTTATTCCTACGATGACGTTTACTGTCACGTATGCTGTCATAGAACCAAAAATTTAGCTCTACTACGAATTTTTTTGACGCCCATTCTACCATAGCGTTTGCCTTTTTGAAAACGCTATATAAATTTTCTCAAAACTTAACTATAGCATAAATATTAAAAATGTTATCATGTACTGCTACACTTATTTCTTGTAGTGGTGGTTAATTAGTCATTAGTGTTTTGAGTCCTAATCAATTTGCTAGATTTACTAATAGTTTATTTCCTGAGAATTTCCCTAAACCTAACGTTTTAATTCATTGATCTTTTCACCTGATAACATTGCTTGCTCGTGTTTTATTTAAATTCTAATTATTTTATTTAGCATAATTTCGAAACTTATAACTCATTGTGTGAACAAATGAACTTCGTGGAATTCGATCCTTAAGTGCTGCAATTGACCTCTTAATTTGAGAGAGTAAGCTTTAGGATCAATTTGACCTGTAGCGCCGTTCTTGAACTCAAATCAGAAATATCAAATTAACCACCTCTCGATGCATTAACTCTCTATGTCTAACAATAGAAATCCCATCTCTCGATGGGAATTCCTAAAACTAAACAAGCATTAAAGTTCAGGTTTGATATGTTCACAGAAGTACTAAACCACCTCTCGATGCGAATAGTCCTTTTGCTCACCTAAGATTATTTCAGGAAATAGATGACCTCTCGATTCTATCTAATATCCTATGAGCTAGATTCCAGGTGATCAGTCTAGAACTAGTAACTAAATCAAATCTAGGTGAAGAACCCTAAAATTACCCTACCAAATTATTCAGCTTAGCAATTCATCAATATATGGAAAAACCCTAAATCTAACAGGTGAATTACTCAGACATGGTAGAAGAAACACAAATCATAATTTGAATAAATTGCATTAAAAATAGTAAGAGGTAGAGTAAGGGAGTTCTTTTGCAATAAACAAGAACATGAGGGCCATTATGCAATTCTTCAAAACTTGTTAAAAACGTGTGTCGTCCAAGCAAAACGCGACGGTGTCGATCGACACTTCTAGTGTCGATCGACACCAAGATACTCTAATCGTGACTAGTTGCTCTTGTTAGCCATATTGCTCCAAATGTCCAGCTTTTGCTCCAGAATTCTCCTAAACCTGTAGATACCTACAAAGACTCTAAAAGGTGCAAAAGGACCAAGAAGACTCTAGAAACATATCTAATATCATGGTTAAAATCTGTAAAAAACCACGATATATCAGGCGCCTAGTAACTGGGCAAGGCCATTTGACCGACCAAACGATGTGATCACGTTCGAAGAAAATGAAACAAATGGGCTTGACAGGCCTCATAACGATCCCTTGGTCATTACACTTGTTATAGGAGACCACGACGTGTCGAGGGTGTTTAACGACACAGGTAGTACTATTGACGTAATTTTTCGCGAGACCTGATAATAGGTTTTTTAGATCAATTATCTTAAAGTACTATCGTGTCGGTGTAGTATTTTAGGTCTCAATCCAAATGGGTGTGATGCAAACAGATGAGATGAGATCAGAAGTCACTAAGTCAAGCCAAGCAATTAAAGGTTTTGGTGTTTGTAGCAGTTCTAAGTGATCATGCAGAAAACAGAGAAATTGCAGAATTACAGAAATCACTCGACCACAACTGGCTGATGCCAGGAGCAGGATGTGGTCGAGTAACAGACAGAAAGTATAACAGAAGTACTCGACTGCACAGTCTGTTACCAGACACTAGGTGTGGTCGAGTACAACGGTGATAACAGGTGAGAAATGTGAAAACAGGTAATGATAACAATCAATCAATAGCAATGAAAATAGAGAAATCAAATAGACGAAAAATTCATAAGGATGAGGTAATCAAATGGAGTGGTCTCCTTAGCCTATTCAGATGGTTAACAAAGCGCAATCAAGCTATCCCTAGACAATAGGTCCAATAAACGCTCTAAACGCTCTAAACGGCCAATCCCTTGGGATAGTGAATCAAGCATTCCATCGAACACTTTCTGTGTGCGGGAATGCTTTGGATCGAGTTCCAGTTAATCAGAAAAAAACAAGCAATAAACACAACTAGTCCAGAAGGGATTCAATCAATTCTAAAACTTAACCATCCTATAGACTACAGATCCCACAACCATTCTATCCCATCATTAAGAATTCTATGTCACTACTCAGACATCATACTCAAAAACATAATCGCAAATAAACAAGAAGATTGCATAAGTAAAGAGATAAAGAGTAGAGAAACAAGGTGATAGACGAAATTAAATGCGAAATCTGAATAACTTGGAAAAATCTCGAATTACAAGATTGCAGACGAAAGCAGCTAAGCGATAGAGTAAACTAGGTTTAATAGAAATGAAAACTCGAAGCAAAAACTAGATAGCTCGGGACAAAACCCTTGAAGACTTATTTATACAAAACAAAGATAAGAGATGGGTCGCAAATCCACTCGATCAGCCCGTAGAGTGATAATGGGCCGAAGCTGGGCCATGTGATCGAGTGAAACTCCAGACCGCTTCCAAACACTTCTTCTTCTCCTCTTCACTTCCTTATGCTCAGCTTGTCTGGTTGCGTGCGGATTTGAGAAGACTCTGAAGACGTGATCGAGTGAATGGTAGAGTGACGTGGTCGAGTGCTTCAGGAATCCTGGCGCTTGTGTCACTCGACCACGGGGTCGAGTGGTGTGATCGAGTGACCTGGTCGAGTGAATGAGGAGGATGGCGGCTGCTGTCACTCGACCACAAGGTCGAGTAAGCGTTGCAGGAGGCACTTGACCTTGTGGTCGAGTGATACTCTGTTGACTCTGGCTCGTTTCTCCCAATTAGATCACCAACAGCTCCAAATCACCTGAAAACAACTCAGAAATGCAAAATGTATGCAAACCTATCATAATCATGCAAAGTATGCAAGAATGATGAAGAATGATATAAAATAGTGATAAATGTTATGAAACTAGACTCAAAACAATGATGAATGAATGCAGAAAACATGCAAATTATCGACACATCAAGACCCAATGGCAAATGAACATCGGCATATCGCAAGTAACTCCGACTCCGAGGCCAATACTTGGATTCTCAAGAGAGACCATAATGACACTCGGAACCATTCAGCTGCCAGTCCAAGCTGGTGGGATAATAAAGATAGTCGACTTCTCTGTCACAGATCAGCCGACCATCTATAATACCATAATGGGTACCCCATAGTTGAATTTGATACAAGCCGTTGCCTCGACATACCATCTCTGCTTGAATTTTCTGACGCCTAGCGACGTAAAGACGATATGGGAAAGCCAAAAGAACTCCACGATGTGCTTCATAGAAGCGCATAAACTTTGGAACCTTGTCACCGATTCCAAAGCCGAGGTCAACCACAAGAAGGCGAAGATTGGCCGAAGCAAGGAAAAGGCCCTGTCTAAATAGTTATGGCAGTTACAGATCGAGGAGTCTCGAGAGGAAAAGAAGCCTACCTCGGATCCTGTCATCTCCGTCTGCCTCGACGAGAAACGACCCAAACGGTTCGTAGAAATCTGATGCGATCTATGAAACATCCCATCCCCGGACTCTAAGTCTAAAGAGGTTGTCTCCATTCGGAAATACTAAGTGTTACCGAGACTTATTTCCGTTTCATACTTAATAAAATTAGATCGTGATTACTCTGAGATTCATTAACAAAAGAGTCGATATGCAATTAAATAACGGAAACAATCAGGACTTTATTTATTTATAACGGTTTCGAACAATATTAGAGTTTGCACTATAGGCTATTACAATCGTTCGATCCTACACATCCAGACTTATATACATTATTTACACCACCCATCTTCCCGGACAACACGTCTTCCTCGCCTAAGCCAAGTCCTTCCCGCGATCCTTATCTTTTCCTGAAATCAACGAGACATAAGTATTCTAGAATTTAACACTCGGAAATCATGCTCATGCTATGATGCTTCCCATGTTTTACCCCGAACCCTTCCTATGATCGTTATACCAAAATAATAATCTTAAGGTATGATAGGCCGCATGAACCGAATGGTACCCTTGGCCGATCCGTATCACCGGATCTCTGGCCAAGTCGGTCATACCCTCACCTTTTCCACACGTTCAGATGTCTCCACGTGCAGTCCTTGTTCTTTCGTACCGGCCAACTCCGTCGGTTTCTCGATCTCTTCACCCACCATGGTTAGTTTGTTCGTAACTTCCCATAGAATCTCTCTCTTCTCGATATTCCTTTGGATTTTTACGATGATTTCCTTGTTCTTTTCCTTCCCCCCGTGAAAAATGACCCAAAGGGTTCTTTTTATACGTTTTTGGGTCGAGAAACCGTTCGTAACCGCCCTTTTGATCGAACGGATGAGATATGACGGTTTCTTCGGGCGAGTAACCGTCTCAACCATTTTACACGCTTGGTACGTGTTCGTCGAGTAATCGTCCCCAATCGTTCCATACGCTTGGTACGTGTTCGTCGAATAACCGTCTCACTAGCTGTGTAGTTGACCCAGCTTTCCAACACTCCATCCAACTCGGCCGAGCTACCCGAAGTAACCGTCTTACTAGCTGGGTGGTTGACCCAGCTGCTCAACACTCCATTCAGTTCGGCTGAGCTACCCGAGCTAACCATCACTCCCGCCAGCTTGTCGGCAGCTGGTCCAGCTCCCTCTTAGCTCCATCGAGCTGTTTTCTTCTTTCCTTTGCTTCGAACTTCTTCCTTTTTCCCTTAATATTTGGCTAAGTCATTTCTTTTCCGACTTGCCAATACTTTCCATGGAACGAGTTTCCTTAGTTTTTCCGTGGCAAGGCTCCCTTTGTTCCCGACCATAGTCCGTCCCGTGATCCTAGTAAGGATCGGGGATGTTACAATCTAAACGAGGAGATTAGGTCCGAGCTCGTTTCATTCCTAAAAAAATATCGATACTTTCGCTTGGTCACCCCGAGGATCTGCCTGGTGTAAGTATTGATGAACGTCGAAAATAAGCAAA
The DNA here is from genome assembly GCF_000004255.2 of Arabidopsis lyrata subsp. lyrata. Taxonomy (NCBI): domain Eukaryota; kingdom Viridiplantae; phylum Streptophyta; class Magnoliopsida; order Brassicales; family Brassicaceae; genus Arabidopsis; species Arabidopsis lyrata. The sequence goes on from NW_003302553.1 coordinate 24,298,315, forward strand.
TGATATAAACGCCGAAGTCGAAAAACTTTTGAACATCGGGTTAATCACCAAAGCAAGGTACATGGATTGGCTGGCTAACCCAGTCGTGGTAAAAAAAAACAGAAAATGGAGAGTTTGCGTCGATTTCACCAACCTAAACAAAGCCTGCCCCAAGGTTAGCTTCCCACTACCGCATATCGATTGCCTGGTAGAAGCAACAACCGGGAACAAGCTTCTGTCGTTCATGGACACCTTCGTGGATTACTATCAGATATTAATGCATCTTGACGACCAAGAGAAGACCACATTCATTACCGACCGAGGCATCTACTACTACAAAGTCATTCCATTCGGACTCAAAAATGCTGGCAAGACGTACCAATGGCTCGTGAACAGAATGTTTGCAGAACAGCTCGGGAAGACCATGGAAGTATACATGACGATATGCTAGTTAAATCGCTCGAAGAAAATGATCACGTGGCTCATCTGCATGACTGTTTTCGGTAGCTCAACGTGCACAACGTGAAACTCAACCCGGCCAAATGTCGCTTCGCGGTAAGATTGGTTGAATTTCTTGGTTATTTAGTAACTAATCGTGGAATCGAGGTAAATCTGAAGCAAATCCACACACTATTGAAGATGGCTTCACCGCAGAAAAAATGTGAGGTGCAATACTCGGTTACCCCGTCCTCCACTTCTTCTTTTTGAATCCACAAAGGAAACCAACAAAAGTTTCCACTCATGCATTGATAGTAGGATTTTACTAGTCTCAATTATCCTATACCACTATCATGTCATTGCAATACTTAAGAAGTCAATCCAATCAGGTGTGATGCTAATAATCAAGATATGATCAGAAGTCACTAAGTCAAGCCAAGCATAAACAGGTTTTGATTTCTAACAGTCCTAAGTGATCATGCAGAAGACAGAAAAACTAACAAGATTCAACAGGCTACTCGATCGCATTGTCTGCCTCCAGATACTAGGTGTGATCGAGTATGAAGTTAAAACAGACCGAAAATCAACAACTTACTCGATCGCACAGTCTGTTTCCAAACACTAGGTGAGATCAATTGACAAGTGAAAAACAGACAGAAATGCGAAAACGTAGCAACATGCAATAGAACATGCAAAGAACAGGAATGTAAACAGAGAAATCAAATGGATGAGAAATCCATAAGGATGGGGTAATCGAATAGAATGGTCTCCTTAGCTTATGAGGTGGTTAAAGACTCAATCAAACTATCCCCAGACAACATGCTCAATAAAAGATCAATTCACTTCCGTAATAGAAACCCTCAAGGAAAGCTAGTCACAGACTCAATCACCATTGATGAAAATTAACCAACCATGCATTTAGAATCAAGATGCTAAAGCCGAAACGCCTTCTGTAACCAATACCTTGGGACAAGGACACGAATCTCTGGAATTAATGGTTCAGGCATTTCATGAAACACCTTTTGGGAGTGCAAAATGCCTGGGCTCAAATTGCAATTGATGAGAACAGAATTAGCCTTAAGAACAACTAATCGAGAAGAGATCTAAACAAACAAAGCTTAACCACCTGACAGATTAAGGATTCCAAACTACCCTAACCCATCCTTTAGAACCCTAATTACTACTCAAGGAACATGCTCAAGAACATAAACCCAGAAATCTTCAAAAACATCATAACTTAAAGATCTGAACAAAATAAACAACTTTGTAAAAAAATTCAAATGCAAAAACTTAAAGGATTGAAAGTAATCAAGATTACAAATTCTAGAAATAAAATTATTCGGCGGATAAAGCGACAGACCCCTGGACAAAGAGAAAGAGGCATATTTGTAGCAAATACTAAGAAATCCTAAAACACAAAATGACAAAAATCAAAGGCGGTTTTACGGACATACTCGACTCATGTGATCGAGTGAAAGGGTCGAGTATGATATTGAATGAAAGTGGTGCCTTTATAACTCTTGCTCGGTTGTGAAGGCAAGATGCGATCAAGTGGCATGTGAAGATAGGCGATCGAGTGGCATGTGAAGACATGCAATCGAGTGGCTTCTGAAACTCTCTGCAGCATCTACTCGACCAAGGGGATAGAGTGGTATGTGAGCACTAGTGATTGAGTGGCATGCGAAATGACATGGTCAAGTGGTGAGTTGAACTGGTGATCGTGTATGATGTCTTATGGCGTGATCAAGTGGTGAGCTGAAGCTTTCTGCCATCTCTACTCGATCACATGGGTCGAGTGACATGTGCTTCTGTTTTGATTCTCCCCAATTCACACACTAACAACTCCAAAGTACCTGAAAACAACTCAAATATAGAACATGTATGCAAAACTTATGATGGACTGACCTAAGTATGGAAAGTATGCACAAACGATGAAGAATGATATGAAACAATGATGAAAGAAAACTAAAATGATGACAAATGAATGCTCAAAACATGTAAATTATAGACATATTGTGAGACCCAATTTCTCATTAAACACACTAAAGCCCAACGAACAAAAGTAAAACCTAAGTGTCGTGTATATACCATAGGAGTATATATATCTCCCTCTTCGTCGCAGCAACTCAAGCCACCGTCACATCTTGATCATAAACGCTAATCTAAGTCAGCCACCTCCTAGTTGTTGAGTTTGTAAGCTTCTGTTGTTGCTGCTGTTGTGGTGGTTCGTACGTTTACGCGAAAGAGGAAGAGATAACCTCGACTGAGAGATAATTGTGAAGGTCGTACGTATCTCCACCACTCATCACCGTTCATCTCTATTTCATTTGGTAAGGAGACCTAGCCTTATTTTATTTTCTTATCATGTTAGTCTCTATTGCTACCATGAGGATTTAGTGGCTTACATCTCAAACTAATTGTGTTTTGAGGGAAAAAGAGAAAGGAGAGATCAATTCAAGTAGAGATATTCGTGAACATTTTCTCGTCTAATCTGAAGGAACCATATCATGATTTTAGTGTCGCTGGATAGATCTCGCTGCAAGTAAGACACAACAATAAACGGTTCTCCATTACGAGGTAAACTCCATCCGTAATTCGAGTTGCAAGTTGGACAAAAGTCACAGTTTTCTAAACTCATAAATAACTAAGTATCAGTTTTCAGATTCAAGTTGGGTTTTTGGAAAGCAGATTTCGGGCATCTCGGATCTGTGGAGGACAAGCCGACGGTGGATACGTTTAGAGGGAGTGTCAGGAAAGCCATTGGAGCCAGCTTAGTCACCAGGAAAGGTAAACCCTAACCGCCACGACGTTTGCTTTGTGTGCAAGAAACCCTAAAATAACAGATTTGAGGTATCTTCTTTGGGACAGTGTTTGGAGAATCAAAACAAATCCGATCAAGCTGAAATTTTGGGGAGAGCTTTGTGGTACAACAAGCTTGAAATGCAACGGTTGGATTAAGAAGTGAACGGTCCATTGTGTATTTACTGGTGCGTTTGTTTGGATACTTAAGTGAGCTATTCTTCGTCATCAAAAGGCAAATGTGAGGGTGTGATTTGCGGAGATGCGATTACAAGTCACTATTTTTATGCTTCATTATTCACTTGCATAGGATTAGATCTGTTTGCTTAGTAGTAATGACTTATTAATTAGGATTAATGATATGATGATTGTTTTAGTGATATAGGATGATTGAGTTAGTGTCATTGTGATAACAATTTCTTATATGTTTATATGAGGAAGTGGAATTATCATCTTTTGAGATGATGAACAGTGGAAAAGTGGAAAAGGTCTACATTGAATTGACGGTTTTTTTGTAGCTCAATAATAGACTGACGAGTCTAGTGGAACTAGATACGTTCAAAGGTCAGGGGAGATGATCGAACCTGGAATTGATGTGGAGATCTCGCAAAGGGCGAGAATGAGTGTTATAATTTGCATAGTGGTGTAGACTATATGAGTGTTGTGTCTTTTTCTATGTGATTGTTGATTGATGTGTAAAAGTAGTTTCGTGTATCGTATTTCCAGTGGACGGAAAGGATCCTCTCACTCAGTAATTCTCTAGTCACCCCTTTTTACCTTTTTCACATGTCAGGATGAGAATCGTGAGTAGTCGTGCAAGTCCGTCTCGCTTGTGATGTATTTGAGGAACCTCGGGTTTATTTTATTTTACCGTTATTTTCTTATATTTCTAAACTCGTTTTTATTTATGTTTGAAAAAATGTTTTCAACTATATTTTAGATTATTTAATACAAGCTTATATTGAGTTTTTATTCAAAGTAAAGATTTCCAGAAAAGTATGATATGATGAATTAAGAAAGTGGAATAGAAGAAAAGATAAAGTGTTTTTATTTTTATTTAAGAAAAAAGAAAAAAAAAAGATCGATACTAGTTTTTATTGCTTAGCCTTTGAAGCCAGAACTCTGATCGATAATCCGCCGGAGAATCGAATCCCCGATGAAGAATATGAAATAGTGTTCATTAACTTCATCGACAGGTTTCTCGATTTTAATCCTGATTCACAGAGGCAAAAATTCAAGGTAGATGACAGTAAGCATGAGATACTCATGTTCAAGGATCATAACGGTACAATGATTAACCGCGGAATTCGACTTCTTGATGCTGTGAGCAGTACCGAATATCAAGAGGATGACGGCATTATGTATCCTTATTTCGAGTTCATGCCTTTGAATCTGTTTACGAGCAAGACATCGTTTTCTTTAAAGCTCTCTTTTTCGGATCTTCGGGATCCGGATTTTGTTTCTATGCCTTGTCTTAAAGTCATGTTTCTTCGGGAAATTCGATGGTCTGGTACTATGCATCTTGAAAAGCTTGTCTCAGGATGTCCTGTTCTTGAAGACTTGACCTTGGTAAGGTATCTTGACGAGGATGAATTGGTGCTTGCGCTTACAGTTGTGAGGTCTGGGAGCTTGAAGACTTTATATGTTCCGTTCGCATATGGAAGTTATTGTAGATCAAGAGTCCCAAACACAGTACTTGAGATTGATGCTCGAGGACTAGAGCATATGACTCTCAAAGAAAAACATTTCGAGAAAATTATAGTAAAGAACCTTACTTGTATGTTCATGATTGACCTTGATTTCAAGTTTGTTGTCAAGTACGGCAGTATTTTTGATCCAGAGGATTTATCAAAGACAAATGAAATCCTTGGTTTTCTCACTGGGATATCTCGTGCAAGACATATGATCATCTCTAAGTACGGCAGTAGTTTAGTGTTTTTTTTTTTTTTTTTTTTGGTTGTTGTTTTTGTAAAAAAACTCAAATTAAATATCATATTGTACAGAGGGAGCTAGAGATATACATCTCTTGAGTTTTTGGTAGATGATACAAATCTCAAATATTAGGAGAACCAAAAATTCGTTGGCATGTTTATTAGTGACGTTAATGGAGCCAAACTGCTTTTGTAGTACTGTTCACTAAATTTCTTGAGCATGCTGAAAGAAAGAGAGAAAACATGATACTACAAATTAATTAATGAAGAAGATTTACAATTGACTTAGATGATTTCTTTATTGATAAGAGATAAAACCTAGAACTCATTACCAAAAAAAAAGAAAAAAAGACACGTATGTGTGTCTCTACATTTATAAAAATTGTGATCTTAAAAAAATTAACTAAATAGATCGTACCATACTTGAACTACTCATGACACACACAAAAGTATTGAATTAAATAGACCAATAAGAGATATGGGAAACAACTTCCACAAAAATCCAATTATGGTACGATCACATGAAAATGTAAAAGAGTGTTAGAGGGGCAGAGCACATGGCAAACAAAACATATAAACGTTAATCTGTGTTGATATATTAGATATATAGATGTTTTACTAGGTAGTTAGACTATGTGTATGTTAAAGAAATAGAAAGTGAGACAGAGCTTAGTACATTCGTTGATGAAATTAAGGCTCAAAATGGCTGCTTCATCATTAAGGCTCAACCGCATTTCTGAACTGAAAGAAGGAACAAATTAAAGTAGAGTGAAGCGTTAAATAATAAACAACAAAAAAGAAACTTGTTGAGTATCTTCTAATGCAAATGCTGTCACTGAAAGTACCCTAAATAATAAACCTATAATCTTCACAATGACAAAATTGAAGAGGTGAGAGTTACAAATCAAACTATTGTATGAGCACCGTGAAGATTAAAATATTTGTTTACATTGGTAAAAATAGTTCTATAGTTTCACATTGTTTAAGAATTTCATCTTCTAAGCTGGCCATGTAAGATTAGTTTGGGTATAAACAATTAACAATTAGAGAAATGAATATTCCTTTGAATGCAAACGCAATGACTGAAACTAAAATAACCAAGAAAACTAACTGAAAATAATGATTAGAAGAACTGAAATGGCATATAGACAACACTATATGCTGAAGATGAATCATAGTACCATAGAATCGAAGTGAGCTTATTTTAGCTTATAGAAATCACGTGAGTGAAGAGAAGAAAGAAGATTAATGAAGAAGCATTTGTCTTTAGATATTATACTTAAGACATGCATTTAGTTAATGCTTTTGTTTTGAATGTTATGTGACACATGTTAAACTAGAGAGAGAGATGTATATTTTCAGAGGCTTAATAAAGGTTACAGGTTTCCTTCTTAACAGCTATTTTAAAGTTACATAGATAAGCATAATTTAAAAGAAAAATAATATATTTGTGGAAGTGAAACAGAGATATGAAAGACCTGAATGCTTTGGTTTTCAACTACTGTATTTAAAAAATTTCAGAATTTGGATTGTAATTTTAAAGTTTATGTATTGATGGATTTGTTCTTATTAGTAAATATTGCTCCATAAGTTAAATTCATTGTCGCATAGAATGAGAAGTCCTTTTAATCATTAAGGTAAAGACAAAAAGCATCAAATCACAACAGGGCATGCAAAGCAAAGTGAAGAAATTTTGAAGCCATAAACGTAAGACGTGCATGCTTTATGAATTTCGTCTAGTAAGCTCAGGGCTATGAGAGAAACCAACAACATAAGAGGAATCATACAACCATATAATCGAAGTGAGCTTACCTTAGCTTATAGAAATCATATGGCATTTGAGCGTTGTAAGCTCATAGGTTATGAGCTTCTCGATGCATCATGAAGATGGCATTGGAAGAAGTACGTAAGGCTTAGAGGCTTTTTTTATGGATAATCGACCAGTAGAGAGAGATAAATCTGTTAAGAATTTAGTTGTCTATAAGTCAATGAAATTAATAAAATTAGAAAATTAGAAAATTCATTGTCGCATAGAAAATTAGAATATTTGTGGATAATTAGAAAAGAAGCAATAGCGCTTAGCTAGGGAGAGGAAAATTGAATCCAAAATTTGCGGGTTCTGAAACAGGAAAATAGAAAATATCCCACAATTGCCTAGGGTCGTGTTAGATTAGTTTGAGTATAAACAGTTAACAAACGCTGTCAATGAAACTAACATAACCAATGATATCAATTATGCTTCAACTATGGTTC